>NC_060164.1:9622659-9642563 GCF_021292245.1 Micropterus dolomieu | reverse complement strand
TGAAGTCAGAGTGTCTGATATCAGAGGTTATTCTAGAGGAAGATGGCACAATAGGAAAAGGATGACTTCTTTTTAACTCTGGGGACAGACAGTATTCTGAGAGCTGAGAGCAAGGTATGGACTATAAGGTTTAAGGAGATCAGACAGATAGGGGCTTGCCCATTTAAAGTTTTGTGAGTCATCAGAAGCACCTGATCTGACATGGATAGAGAGCCAATGAAGCGAAGCTAATATGGTAATATGATAAAATGTTCTAGTTTTGTTCAAGATTCTAGCTGCAGCATTCTGAACAATTAGAAGGCTAACATGAGGCAGACCTGACAACAAAACGTTACAATAACCAGGTCTGGTTGAAACAAAGACATGAAAAAGGGTCTCTGCATCAGCCAAGGACAGAAAAGAGATAATTTTAGCTATGTTTCTTAGGTGAAAAAAGGATGTGATTTTTTAATGTGCTGATCAAAAGAGAAAAGGATCAAACATAACACAGAGATTCTTGGCTGTCACAGTTTGAGAACAGTTTTCAAAAGTGACTGTTACTTGATCAAACTTGTGTCAAACAGGGCCAATGATCAGATTCTCACTGTAATCAGAATTCAGGAGCAGGAAATTATGTGACATCCAGTTTTTTACAGCAGACAAGAAGACCTGTAATTTAAAAATTTGGGAATGACCATCTGCCTTTAACAGGCACGTATAGTATCATCAGCATAAAAGTGGAAATTAAGTTAATGACTGCGTATAATTTGGCCGAGAAGTGAAATACAGTATAAAGACAGAAAATCAGAGGGCCAAGATCAGAGCCCTGAGGTACTCCATATTTCAGATCAGAAATGTTTTATGTAATATTATGATAGGAAACACACGCTGTGTTCTTTCAGATAGGTAAGACTTCAACAATGCAAAAGCCAGGCCAGAGACGCCAAATTGATTCAGTCTAGGAGTATACAATGATCAGTGGTGTTAACACACTGATATCAAGTAAGAGAAGCAATATGAGCCAATCAGCATAATTATTCCACTGATCAATACTGTATGTTCAGTATTGTGTCTTCCAATCACTCAGTTTCTCCACAACATAGCTAAGTAAACTTTCATGTCACACTATCGACTTATCATGGCTCCTAAGCGCCAACCCAAGACCTAAAGTAGCATATATTTAGCAATTTATCCGTGATTTTATTGAACATACTGAGGATAATAAGAATAAGAGAAAGAGTCAGGAAAGTGGATTATGGTGCAAGAGTTGCTTGATGAGTTTCTGTGAATATTTTGGTACTTTTGAGTCTCACCAATTAAATCCAATACAACAGCTGTACATTTAAGCTAACTACCATCCACTGGAGTAAAGTGCAAACTTTAGTCATATGCCCGCTGTTTTAGTAGATGTATGTAACACTGTATATACCGCACATACCTCTGTACACACTCATGCCTGTGTTGTGTGTTATGTCCTCCCTCGTGGTTGTCGTTCCACCTAGTGAGTCCTCATGGTCAACTTACTGTCTTTTTAGCTAATGAGCCACAATGTATTGCTGTTCCCTAACACACTTTTCTGCTTGATTTCACATTTCTTCTTGCCTCTTTCAAGCCATTAGTTGAGACTGTTGAAACTTAGTGTGTGTGTGTGGGGGGGTTCGTACATGGAGCACCAAACTCTCACCTGCTATGAATAATTGATCTGCTGAATCTAGGGCGCATGAGGTTTGTATGCAAGGAGGCAGCTGCTGCAGCAGGAGGAGGGTACCTTACAGTTTGTTTTAAGAAGAACATGTAAGAGTTACCAGGAGGTGGAAAGTGGTGAACTGGAAAATGCTACATTTCAGTGCAGGTATGGGTCTATAGCTACTGACCTGATGGTTTCAAAACAGAGGTGTGCCGCTTCTAAATCATTAATCCACAAAAGCCTTTAGAGGCCTTTACTATATGTAGAATGTGTTATGTGTGTCTGCGAGGTTAGTGAATGTCGTTTTTACACGTCATGGTGATAATTAGCAGTTCCAAGTAGCTAAACCAGGACTGACACTGTTACTCACAACAACGTCTAGACGGTGGTGGAAGGGAGGTTGTTGACATTGGGGAAAACGCATCTCAACACTCAGCAACACAATGTACTATCTATATTTCCCATTTATAACCAAGCAGCAACACAAAAACAATATAGGAGCGAAAACAAAGTGGATATTTGTCTAGTAAATAACATGGAATTATTCATGTTAGCACTTGGACATTGTTAAGTCATGCAGTAAACTGCTCTCAGGCCATCCTCACTTGGATTATAGTGTTTGAGCTGACAGATACCTTAAATGAGATAAAAATGCAGAGCAGACTGAGATAAATTGGGGGGCACATCAGTATGCTATCAGACTGATTGAAACGTGTAAATGTATAATAGCGTATTATATTTTTTGTATTGCTGCATGAATCCCAAAAGAAGAAATCAAGTGATTTTTTTTTTACTTTTGGCTGCAGCGCTGCTTTGGCCATTCTGCTCTGCTTTTCTAAACATTGTGTTAATTGACTAACTCCATGGGGAAATTTCACTATTTTGCTCGGCTCCTACCACAGAAACATCAAAGCACAGTGTGAGTTAAAGAAAAGCAGCCCTGGAGCTGGTAATGATTCAAGGCCTTTCTCAGATTTTTCATAAGGCAGATGTTCACGGACACAAGACTTGTAACTTTGTATTCTGATTCACAAAGTGCATAGTTACTTTGCTGTACTCCACTTTACTCCATTTGAGTTAGGAGGAAGTCAGTACAGTATAACTTTTTTCCCTGGCACTTCTTTGTCATTTGCTGCTTTTCACTCCGCCTGTCTGCTCGCTGTCACAGCTTCATCACAGAGACACACAATGATTGGCTATGTTGCACTCTGTCAATGACATGCATGCGTATGATTGAACACGACGCAGGAACTGGACAAGCCAGGCAGACCGACAGACTGTCCAGCCTTCTGGAAGCTATAAACACAGCTTCAAACTCTCTGTACAGAATGCAGAAGAGTGTGTGATGTGTGTCCTTCATAGAACTCTTGTGCTCAGTCTGTGACAGCCTTAAATGGGCTTGGAGCAACTATAAAAAGGCAACATAATTTATCGACATATTTAATTTAATCATTTTCTCCCCACTAAATTCAGAATTTCAATGACATTCAAATACAAAAATTGCTGACCAACCATGTTTATATAGTCAGTTTATAATGTGAAGGTCTCCACAACAGCCTAGTTGCAGTTGCAACTGTCTGCACTGTAGAGGGAGGCTTATTTTTCTCTCTATATCTGCAGTTTATCATCATGTCTGTTTACTTTCTTCCACTTTGTCCATTCCAAATTCTGAATCTGAAGAGATTTATCGACAGGGCTAGCTCATTGACCAGCCACTGCTGCTCACAATATCAAACAACCATAATGTAGCACTTAGCAGACATAAATATCAATAATGTGGGGAACATGCTGGTCCATTTAACCCCAACATAACTTGGCACTCTATGCCAACCTGCTATGTGACTGGGCTTCTGCTCTCTTTACTTTAACTGTCCTTCTGCTTCAGCAAACATAAAAGCAGTTCAGTCCCTTGAAGTAAAGCCAGCCTTGGAGAAGAATGATCAAATCATAATAAATGTTCAGGAAGTGTTGACAATTTACAGTTTCACAACACACACTCTGCTGACACACGTGGTATGAATCAAAGGAGTCACACATGAAACAGAATAATCTAGTCTGAACATTTTTACAGTATCCTTAATGTCCATAGTATTAAAGTCTTTTTATGAAGTAGAGTGATGATGTGAATTGAGGTGAAAGCTGAATGATCTCTTTAATAAGAAAAATTACAAAAGAAAAGGTGGAGAAAAAGAAACATTTGGGAACTCTAACAAGGATTTTCCAAAAGAAAGGCTTGATCTCAAAATCATGAAGATACCCTTAATATTTTGTGAATTCATTCTTTATACTAATTACAAAATAAGCTCTGTGTGAGCTTTTAGTGTGCTATCATGAGATAAGAGAAGAGAACAGTCATGATGCTGCTTCAGTATAGACAGAAACACACACACTCGTGCACTTAAGCAATCTTTCAGTTTTCTGATGCCTGGAAGTCTTAAGTTCAGTCTGTACAGCCTTAAATGGGCTTGGTCCAACCATAAAAAGGCAACTCCTACAGCATTAACTTTTCTACATATGTAATGTAATCAAAGACAAAGTCAGAGTTTATGTATATTGAGTCTACATTTTTTGCTCACTAAAGTCAGAATCAAATACAAAAAATGGCTGAACCAGCCATGTTTAAATAGTTCGTCTCCACAACAGCCTAATGTATAAGCGCATTTTTCTAAACCTAATATTAAGCTGTACAAGTGGTGCAAAGACCTTTTCAACTTTTAAAATCACAAAACAAAATACACACAACATTTACCCCTGTGAAGAATTGAAATTGTTAAATTGCAGTCAACCAATTATCATCAATGGTTGATTGGCTCATAATCACAAGCCTATCATGATGGAGGGTTTTGTTGCCTCTGGTGGCAGTGTTGCTTGACTTCTACTACTGTAATTTGAAGCAAATTGCTCTCCTGCAAAAATGGCCAAAATACGTGATTCATGGACAAAAATGTGTAATAACTTGGATGGGCACTCAAGGACCTGTTAAAAGTCCGACACGTATGTAGTTGCCCTTTCATTCAGAAATAAAATGAACTGCATTTTGCTATGATTATGAAACAGATTTACCAGATATTTAGACTAGCTTATGAGATGACACTGATGCCAAAGACCCATCTTGTAAATTATGAAACAGACTGTAAAGATTTCTCCTTATTTGAAGAGCCTCTACGTTACATCAAACACCTTCAACCATGAAAGATAATTATTAGCCACTCTACCAACGGGAATTGCATTATAAAGGCTCTATATCACTTTTCTGAACTACATATGGGTACACTTGGATGATTTATATAGGTTTTGCAGAATCATTCATTTAGTTTTGCCGGCGCAGTGCAATACTGCCACAGGGAATGCAATATATTTGAATCATTTGGGTTTGTGCTGTCATGAAAAATGAATGTAGCTGGTGTCTGATAGTGTTGCCCCCAACAGTGGTGATTTGGCTGGTGTTCCTGTGTATATTTGTGCATGTGGTGTGTGTGTGTACTGTCTGTTTGCGTGTGCGTGTATGCATGCATGCCGTGTGGCATCTATCAACATTCAACAGAATGCTGTGAAAGTGTGAAGAGCAAGAGACAACTATGTACAGATGTAACCAAGTGGAATTAGCACCTACTAGACATCCATTAAGTGAGTTAAATTTTTGGTTTTAAACATCTGTGGGTGGCTCAGCCATCAGCGATCCACCTCTACCTGGCTTCTTAGCATCTTCAAGTTCCATCTTTGAAATAAATTAGCTTTATTCACCTGCATACTCTCCACAAATCTCCCCCTTTATTCTGTATGTGCTCCATATGCTGCTGCGTGTTTGGAAGAGTTATTTTTAGGCCCTCTGATTCCTCAGCCTGAGAAACACTGCTGTCACTCACATCGTTGCTGCCTTTTTTCATGTATAACTTCCCTCTGGTTTGCTTGCTTGCTTTTATATGTGTTTGTGTGTTGAGACACACTATAAGCAACGAGATCCACATCTCTCTGAAGTTGCAACTGCCTACTTGCAGTTGTAACTGTCTGCACTGTTCAGGTGAGGGAGACTTTTCTCATACTTTCTATACAAACATATTGTTCTTTCTCTATCTGCGTTTATCATTGTCTCTTTTTACTTTCTTCTTCTCTCACTTTGTCCATTCCAAATGTGAATCTGAAGAGATTTATCGACAGGGCCGCCTCATTGACCAGCCACTGCTGCTCACAATATCAAACAACCATAATGTAGCACTTAGCAGACATAAATATCAATAATGTGGGGAACACGCTGGTCCATTTAACCCCGATAAAACTAAGCACTCTTTGCCAGCCTGCTATGTGTTTGGGCTCCTGCTCTCTTTACTTTAACTGTCCTTCTGCTTCAGCAGGGATGCAGTCAGAAACATGAAGCAGTTTAGTCCCTTGACGTGAAGCCAACCTGACAGAAGAATGATCAAATCATAATTAATGTGCAAGAAGTGTTGACAATTTACAATTTCACAACACATACTCTGCTGACATACATGGCACGAATCAAAGGAATGACACATGAAGCAGAATAATCTAAATCAAACGTACAAGCCATGCTGGCCTGGCAGCAGCTTGTGCATTTTGATTTGGGCATCTGAACATTTTTACAATATCCTTAATGTCCAAAACATTTTTATGAACTAGAATGATGAGGTGAATTGAGGTAAAAGCTAAATGATCTCTTTCATAAAATCTATGTCAATCACAAAAGATGAGAGGAAGATGAAGAAAAAGAAACATTTTGGATTTTCCAAAAAAAGAAAAGCTTAAACTCAAGATCAGGAAGATACCCTTAATATTTTTTTATTTCATTGTATATACTAATTACACTATCAGTCCTGTGTGACCTAATTTATTTGTAGTGTGCTATCATGAGATAAGAGAAGAAACCAGTCATGTTGCTTCAATACAGACAGAAACACACACTTGTGCACTTGTAAGCAATCTCTCAGTTTGCTGATGCCTCTGCACCAGAAAAACATCACAACAACATGATATATTTCTAAACTGTTTCCACTGTGCTGCGTTTCTCACAGATCTCAGCATTGTCATTGTTCTCTCCCATTTTCCTTTCATTCTCTAGAAGAATAGTCAAGCAACCTTACGAGGCAATATTGCCTGCAGTGGAGCAGAGGAATGGTAAATGAGACAAAATCTATAACATTCTGCAGTAGACTGTGAAAAAAAAAACAAATATTCCCAAGCAGAAGTGTTGCTAGTCACAGCTGTTGGCAGGAGTGTTCATGTGTGAGTTTGCTGTTCAGTCAGAAAATAATGGCAGTAATCAGTGCTTTTAACAAGTCAACAGTAACATTCTTTAAAAATGGTAATGAGAAATAGCTTGAGTGAAAGTATTAGTTTTGTGCCATTATTGCTGTTTCTTTATCCTTTAAGAATGATAAAGAACCAGTACTTGCAATATTTTTCAATTGTGATTTTGTTACAAAATTGTTAATTAAAATAAATATGCAATTATAGACCCATACTGGAAATGTCAGAAACTAATGTTATATTCACGGCATTGATCAGCTTGCTTATGAATCCAAGGCTTATGTAAACTAATATAAATAGAAAATTATATGTTAAACCAATCATTTAAGATGTTTCTCCTTATTTTAGAAATCAGTATTATCAATATTATATTTGTAGATATATATAAAAAGATGCTTGGGATTAAACAATGTCCTATAATGAAGAACTTACAATAACATATTGGGAAAAAATAGAAATACAGTCTTTAACAAGGCACTCTGAACTGAACAAATATGAACAGCATCCAAACATTACCGTAATATTGCAGTTAATACAGTTATTTTTACCTCACCTACAGATATTGAAGCCTGGCAACAGTGGTGCATATATTGCATGACTTGACAGTAGATGGAAAAATAAAGAGCTGAAGATAGGGAACATTTCAGATTTTTGTCAATAGCTTTCTTTAGACCATCTTGGCCTCCTCCAAATATATATTCAAACTCCCATTGTTATGTAAAGTCATGCAAGATGTGAGACGATTAACAGTCACACATCTTAGACTCAGTTTAGAATGACTTTTTTCTTGTTGTAGTTCAAATACAAATCAAACTGTTATCACATCTGAGATGTATAAATGGCAGTAGAAAACAATTTCACACAAAAAATGAAGCAATCCAGTGTAACTTCTGATGACAGAGGTCACCAGGCTGTTATTACACTTATGGTGTAAATCCAAATACATATAGGAATATAGATAGTGTTTGTGACATAAAGAGATACAGATACAGTGTAGTATGGTACAGAACATTTAACATATAACATATAGTGAAACCTCGTTTAGCTCCACAGAGTAATAGTGACACTGCACACATTTAATAAGATGGGTTTAAGCCATACTTCTCAGAAGAATGAGCCCATTTAATCAATAGTCCAATATATTGCTTTACTGTTATTAACCAGTGAGTGCATGAACATTACTGTAAACACCTTGAGTGTGGAGTGTATCGAGACATTATTTAGAACCAGCCAATAGCAGGAGCGAAAACACCAGGGTGCTTATCAGGGTCTTTGGAGAGACACAGGAAATTGAGTTTGTCCAGTCTAATAATGGGCAGAGTCACGCAGCTCTACAGACGTACCATTTCCCTCCTATTAGCAGAAATGTGTTATTCATGAGGGCAAATCTAGTGTGAACTATGTTTCATTGATATTCTATACACTCACTTCTCATTGTCTGTCAGGGGACCCGTGCTATTCTGTTTTATTAATTTATTTAACTATTTCCATTCCTACAATCCCAAAGAAAAAGGGAACTTGGTGATGATGACGTTACAAGGTTAAACGTGATGCTCTCTGTAAAAAGCTATCAGTAGCATCTGTCATCAGTGACCGGTAGGGAAGAAAAAGGGGGTCATGTGAAGCTGCATGGGGAGAGGCTTGGAGGTGAAAGACTTGTGATGAGAGTGTTAATATACACCACCCAGACTCCTCCCAGAAATAGCTGTGCCTTTTGCTTTCCAAAAACACATTATCTCTCTTTCAGAGCCTCTCCTTTATTCTGCCAAATTCCAATAGGCACTATTGGCATATTATGCTCTGTGGTGTCCAAAGCTATTTATATAATACAATTTGAGCTGAATAGCTCATTGTGTGAGCACACAATGCAGTTATGACATGCATTAATTTCTTACATTTTTCATTTAAAGACAGCATTCCTACACAATACTTATGTTTTCCTCTGTGCTGAAAACCAGTATCCCTATTCAAAGCTCTGTAAACAAGCGTCATTCAGCCTTTTATGGTTGTCATGCCATAATACCATGATCTGATTCATTCATTCCCACACCTGATGCACATGTTAATACTTGAGAATGTATGTCTTCCATAGTGTGTGTCTACAGAGAGCGTATGTATATGCATGCAATAAATCACATATTACAGTATTTCTGTGACGTGCTGTGTGAATGCATGTGTGAAATTACATTTACTTCTGTATTTATAGTCATGTTCAGCGGTGTAAATACATGGGGTGTTGAGATTAGTGAGCTGGCAGGCGTTTAAGTCTCCAGTGGAAGTGCATGTAATGCCAGCTTCAAAAGAGAGCACACATGCCCTCGGTGTGGCTGAAAACAAGAAAAAGGGTGCATGCTACTCCTGCGTCACTCAGTCCGTATGCAGAAGAGAATATATGAGATACTGTCAGCTTCTAAAAATCATCCACATTATAAGTTCACGTATTCTAAAGCAAGGGATGAAGTTCATAGAGAAGAAAAATATCTATCATGTTTATCTCTGCAAATAGAGGCATTGGGCAAATCCGTTAAAAACTTTTAGAGGAACAGATTAGGCAGGGTAAATAATCTAATACTTTGTCCTGACAAACTCAGAGAGACTGAGGGGAGAGAAGGCGCATCCTTATGTGTCCAACGTGATTAGCAGATCACTGATTCAAATTGTCTCACTATCTAGGCGGCATCTACTTTCTCATCCCCTCGCTTTCCCTGTGTATAACACTTATCACTGTCGGTCTCTTGCCTGCTCAGATAATTTTCCTGTTATAAATCTACTAGCTAATTCTATTGACATGCATGAAGTAAAGTGTTGTGAAATAGTTAAAGGCTATATGATTACTGGAGTGAGAGGAAGATCAGATTTATGAATAATGGAATCTCTTGTATGGATTCCTGCTAAGGCAGGTGATTGAAACGAGTATCATTTCATCTCAGAACAAATGTGAAACTAAAAGAGAGATTCAATTTGTTATATTTTATGTGTTCTTTATAAAAAATACTTCTTTGTGAGGGTCAATATTCTAATAAAATGTGAACCGATACCAAATTAAATGACTAGACAGCTGCATCTCAAGCATCTCTTAATGCAAATGTTCCTCAAATGGCGGCTGGAAAATGTACCGTGTCTTGTTTTGCTTATTTGTCTGATAAATAAAGCAAACCTTTATTTCCCAACTGTAATGCAAAATGCTCTCACCTATTTACTTAGTCAGTGGGTGCCATGCTTGATACATCTTCATGGAAATGGCTAGTAGAGAAAAAGACTGAGACAAAAACGGAGTGCTGCAGTCCTTTGCTGCAGAGTGACAAAAGAGTGAAACAGCTTTCTTGTTGGGTCTTGACAGTGTGACAAAGCTAAATTTAGCCAGCAACATACTAAAGGACCTATCCTAATGCAGGTCATGACATGAATGATAAGTCTAAATAAAGCCAAGGCCTGTGTTACTTCTCTCAAGGCATGTCATGGTCTCCAACACAACATATTCACCTGCTTACCAGCACGTATAAACTCACATTAAACCTTCTGACAGTGTTCAACCGTGAGGAAACACCTCATTTAGTGGGCACATTTCTGGTTCAGGAGGATGCATGCATTTCCATTGTTGCCCAGTGGCAGGGCTTAACAAATAGGATTAGATCCGTGCCCGAGAGAACACACTTCTGTTCAGGTGACACACAGCTCCATGCTCCAGCTCTGCAACTAGACACAGAGAATTACTGTTAAAGGTCAGTGGAGTCAAACGCTGAATGTCACAGCTTAGCCACAGTTTGGCGAGAAAATACATTAGATAAATACGGCTGTCTCTGGGTGGAGAGTAATTCTGCAGCTCCTGAATTTCCAGCATAAAAGAACCAGGATTACAGGGTGGGTTTAAAAGCAACAGAGGCATATCGATTAGAGGCAGTGAATCAGGTCTCTGCGATGCTGTGAATAATAAATTGAGTAGAAGACAGCCAGGGGTTGTCAGATGGAACGTTGATGATGGGCTGTGCTCATTTCAGATGAGACTGTGGATAAGTCACATCTCCCATCTCAAGGATCTAGGGAATCATGTCATAGATCAGAAAGAGCCTCAGAGCAGCTTACTACAAGTTTAAATAAGCATTCCACGCTCTATTTAACAACCCAAAAAGACTGATCACAGCCTCCAGTCGCTGCAAAGTAGTGCCATTGGACTCAGGGAAGGGAATGGACACTTAATAGCACCTCTCCCTTCGGTGGCAGAATATTGGAAATGGTAATTTCTGAAATAGTTGCATATGTGTCGATTCAGACAAGTGTTTTGCACCAGGGATCCAATCAGCTTCCCTGAGACGTCTTGTGACTCACTGGAGCAGGTGTTATTGTTTGCTCTCTTCAATAGACTCTTCATTGTGGGCCTAAACATACTCTGTGGATTCAGGCGGTAAATTGTGACAAAGAAGGTCCATCTGTGTAGCACACACTGTGGTACAAGTCAAACCAATCAGAGAGACAAGATATTTGTAAAAACTAAAAATTAAGACAAAACAGAAACCTATGCTGAGCAACACATGTCTCAGCCAGCCCTCAGATTCTGCTCAGTGTCCTTGTTTCCCGACCTGTGACCTGTGCAGTGTGATCTCAAGACTATGATGTCCATTTTTAGGCACAACTGAATCGCTTGTCATCGAATTGTATTCTGACATTTTTGTTCATTAAGTCTGTGTTTGTGGATCAGAGTGGAATATTTTGACAACTATAAGATTGAAATATGCCACAGATATCCAGACTTTGGTGACCAACTGACTGTACCTTTATCGTCACCAGCAGGTTTGACATTTTAAACACATAGGGCCATTAGTATGGTTGTAGACTCTTATGTCATTCAAGTTTTGAATTAAACAAGGGAGCACTATGTCTAAATATTAAAGTTAAAATTAACTCACTTATTAACTCACCTTTTTCCTCTCCTGTCTTTCTTTGTGTGTGTTTGTGATTTGTCTGTAATCCCCTCTCCTTCTTGACTTTCCTTTTTCTCTGTCTCAACCTGTGTGTGTGTGTGTGTGTGTGTGTGTGTGTGTGTGTGGTCACTGCAGGCTGTGGACTAGAGTTCCTGCTGGTTCTCTGTGGGCTCGAGTTTTCCTGGTCCTGCCCCCGTCACTGTATCTGCTACACTGCACCCACCACCGTCTCCTGCCAAGCCCACAACTTCCTCTCGGTCCCTGAAGGCATTCCTCCTGACAGTGAGCGCATCTTCTTACAGAACAATAAGATCCATCGCTTACTTCAGGGCCACTTCAGCTCCAACACGGTCACCCTCTGGATCTACTCCAATAACATCACATACATTGAGCCCTCCACCTTCCACGGCTTCACGCTGCTTGAGGAACTGGATCTGGGAGACAACCGCCACTTGCGCTCCTTGGCTGAAGACACCTTTCACGGGCTGAGTCGGCTCAATGCGCTACACCTGTACCGTTGTGGGCTAAGTTCACTTCCTAATAACATCTTCCAGGGCCTCAGAAACCTGCAGTATCTCTACTTGCAGGTACACTGGACAGTTTCTCTGGTTCATTTTACCACCAAGACTCTATTAGGGCTGTCACCTTTCCAAAAAAAATAATTAGAACTGACACGTATATTATTTGAATGAATTTGAACACAACCCACGTAGCCTAATCCTAAACTACGCTGAAGAATTAACGTTCCTCTGCTGCCTCACTTGAGTGACAACCTGTCAGTTGCATTTTACAACACCTTTATCCACAATTTTTCCATCTTTGGTGCTAAATCCAAAATTCCATTTATCCATCAATTAGTTTCCTCTATTTTGTGAAAAATAACAACAAAACCCTGAAGGCAACAGAGCAGCCAATAGGTCAGATGGACAGTGGGTTTAGGAAAACTGCCAGCTGGAGTAGAAGGCATAGCCTACCAGCCTATAGTGCTTGTTCACTGAGAATTTTTATTATTCTCATAGTAAGCTGATTCACAAAATGTATTTATGGCATGTAGATACAAGTTAAGGTTACTTTAATACAGGAAAATGTTGTTTGTCTAATAGGTTATCTTGTAATTGTGTGCTCTCTGTATCTCCTCAGGATAATCACCTGAAGTTCCTGCAGGATGACACATTTATGGACCTCCACAACCTAAGCCACCTGTTCCTGCATGGAAACCGTCTGCGGAGTATTAACCAGAACACCTTCAGAGGCCTTCGAGCCTTGGACCGACTGCTTCTGCACCAAAACCAGATCGAGTGGGTTGATCGCTTGGCCTTCCATGATCTGAAACGTCTCACCACTCTATACCTGTTCAACAACTCCCTGATAGAGCTGTCCGGACAGTGCCTGGACATGCTGCCCGCCTTGGAATATCTGCGCCTCAACGACAACCCCTGGTCATGTGACTGCAAGGCCCTGTCGCTATGGGAGTGGTTGAAACGTTTCCGAGGTTCAACATCTTCAGTGGGTTGCCAGGCGCCGGCTGAGATGATTGGGAAAGATATAAAGGAGCTGCGCAAGGAGGACTTTCCTAATTGTTCGCCAACTGTACCTAATTCTGAGTCCAGAGCCCAGACTAACAATCTATCTGGTACGGTGATTCCGTCTATGAATCGTGGTGTAGCAGTGGGCTCTGGAGGGCAGACCCACATAGTACACCCCTCAAGGCCTGGCCGTTCTCGGAACTGCACAAAGCCTCGTAACAGGGTGAGCAAGGGAAAGGGTGACAATGAAGTTCACCACTCAAAGGAGGTCATGACAGACAAGGAGGATTCCTCCCCAGATTTCACAGATGGGGGGAAACATGATCACACGTCCCCCGATGGCACCATCACACGGAGGAAGCACAAGTGCACTCCCCGGACCACTGTTCGCCCCCCTAGTGGGGTTCAGCAAGCCAACAATAGGGCAACATTATCCCAGTCCTTACTTCATGTCTGTGTCCTCCTTATGGCCTTGATAACGACAAATATTGACTACATTTTCCGTTGACCTTCAGAGTTTTTAGCAAATGCTAATCACAAAAAAACACAGCCCTCAGACCCTCTCTTGCTCCTGCACTACAAGGCCTGTGTGTCTTTTATGTGTGTGTGTGTGTGTGTGTGTGTGTGTGCGTGTGTGTGTGTGTGTGTGTGTGTGTGTGTGTGTGTGTGATTATATGTGTAAATGTTGCGTAGGGAGCTTTACTGTTCAGACTGATACAGGCATCAAAGCATTAAACATCTACAACAGAAAGACTCGCAGCACAAAAGTTGGAGGGACTGAGAGTGGGAGAATGATGAAAAGTTATTGCAGACCAAGCTTGCACTGCCACTTATGCCAATATGATTTCATTTTCATATGTCTTGGTATCTTATATATTTTTTAACTTCTTTGTTCACTCAACTGGAGCTCAGATAACCAAAATTTGGTGAAAAAGAGGAAGAGATGACAGCACAAATGAGGTAAAACTTGTTAGTTTGTTAGCCCTGAGACTAGCTAGGTCTTCGAGTGCTCCATCCAGCTTTAATTTCTAGTTCACAGTTTGTAAATTGTTATCATGAAAGTAAAAATGGAAAGTCGATGATTCTGTAAAGTCTCCAATGTCAGTCCTATCTTGCTCTCATCCTGTCTGCCAAGTGTATATTTCTGTTGCATCCTTTGCTAACAACAGGTCCAAACAATTGGTTTCTCATAAACAAAAAAGGAAAGTGTAAACATGGTAACAAATGGTCATTCAGTATTAAACATAGGAATGTGCCATTCTCACAACACAATGGAAATCTATAGACACATATGTTTTAAGGCTATAAAGAGAGCAACCAGTTAGTTCACGAAGTTGTAACATAATGCTGGCTTTTTCCAGGTGCTGTACCAACCTTTCTGCCTATTTAACAATACACATAACTCTGCTTCCGTCTTCATTTACAGCACTTCACTCCTTCTGTGCAACTGAATACTAAGCTGCTAATTGTTTCAAGATGACAACGACTGCCATGAGCTATTTCCATTGGCTTGGAAAACAATGTGTGTCTCTGGGAGATCAAGCTGTGAATATTGAGTCTGTCTATACCTTGTGTCAGATGTTGTTCATTTGATTTTTGTAAGACACAAAATGGACCTAGAGATGGATTCCGCAGGGCCAACAGGAGCCTTAGAGGTCAAGGGTCAAACGGGGCTTTCTCAGTTTCCCAGTGAGGTTGTGCTGAACTGATCCCTCCTCAGTGAGGGCATACCTTCCTCAATGAGAATGTGAGGAACACAATTTTTTTTATTCACTTAACTTTAAAGGAATACAAGAACAAGACTCGACAAAAAAACATGTGTGTCTATCTTAAATGACTCATGAGATCAATGAAAGATGAAAAAAACATTTTGAATGGAGCATGGTGAAACAGGGGTCATGCTGAGAGTATGCCTGTTAATTAACTGATGTGATTGTCCATGAATATGGGTTTCCAAGACCAAGACAATCGCTTCTGAAGTAACAAGGGGATGCAGTTCAATGCAGATTGACAGATGGACAATTACGGGCCATCTTGCTGTACTTCTGGAGCTTTTGTGCCTCCGTTAAATGTATTGATAAGATGGTATTTAGATCAATGATGTGAACTGTACCAGTAACAATGGAGACAAGAGGACTTCTTGCAGTGCTGATATTAATCATTAACTGTATACTATGAGAAAAACAATATCAGTGAAATCAATGATGATAACAGGGTTTTCTGCTCCTCCTGTCAGGAGGAGTCTTTTGATTTTTGATTTTCTGGTGATTTGTTTATTTACATATTTTTCATGTTATATTTTTAGAACCTTTAATTGTTAATGCACAATTCCTCACCTCCCTATTTCTTGTCCTAGTGTATGCCTATTCATCTTCTTTCTTTGCCATAATTCAATTGTTCAGTAAGTTAACATCAGAAAACAGTACAAAAATGTTTATAAAGATATTAAAATCTATATCTTCTTATGTCTACCATTGCAGTCTGAGTCTATTTATTGCTGCATTTAAGCATTTTATAGGTTTGCTGAGAGCAAGTAAAAGGCCTGCTCAACCCAGTTTTCCTTTCTTTCCTTTTAATTCATTTAAACCAGAAATTGATTTTGTCAGCAAATTTAGGTTTTTTTTCCACCCTGTTTCCTACTCTATCTTTGCTCTAGTTTGCAATTTGTCTCCTCTGATCAGTTCCTGCTGGCTAAACTATAGCTGTTTCCTACAAACAGGGCCACTCATCCTGTACACATCTAGGGTTTATGCACAGGTTATACAATGCAAATATTAGTGAACATTTGGCTATAAATGGAATTTTAAAAAATTCCATCTTATCAACAACATACAGAAGTTTAATATGAAATAAGTTCCTGACCAACGGGAATGAAAAGAAAATTCAAAAACGACATGCAGACTGTGGTGTGATATATTGCAGTTCAATAAATCATTGAAAAGCACTAAGGATATTAATGAAAGTGTCACATGGAATCTGTAGATATTCCAGGCCATTATTATTATAAATGGGCCTTTGGAAGACAAATTCTATTTCCTCTTCTTTACATTCCCCTCACCGTGATATAAATTGATCCACAAGTAAGTGCTCCATTTAACTTTTTTAATAAGCACAGAAAGATTGGTTATATGCATGGATAATAAGAGTGTGGCATAATTATATTTAAACTGAACAGGTCTGGCATCAGGTGTTTGATGCTTATCTACTCACCACCATGAACATTCACCCCCCTGCCAGCTCATTCGAACACCCACCTCATAACTACTCTTACTCTGCATCTCACAGTGATTTAGCTTCTCTGCTTTCCTTTACATAACTCACTAAAAAAGTTATTTTATTTTGGTGGCAAAATTTAACATTTTATTGCTGGAAAAACCCAAAAACTGAGAAAATTAACAGTTAAATAAAATTTATAAACTTACATTCAATTTTATCACACTAAATCTTGACACTGTATGGTTTGGCCAGAACCCAGATTCAAAATCTTTTCTAATTTTGATACACAGTTAAAGTACTTCTAATCATGTTTTAAAAATTAATCTTTTTGTTTAAATGGCACCAAATGCCTCCATATCCAGTGAAGTCAATGTCATCCATAATGAAGCCCAAAATCAGCTATGGATGATTTTCTTTTTTAATATGTTCATGTTTGAATGACCTGAATGAGATGTTAAATTTAACAGGAAGAATATTAGGCATCCCTGCATCCATTTGTAACAGAAATTTGCAGGAGCTGATGAGGTGTGGATTCTCTAATAAGCTTGTTCATATGCACACAAACATCCATCACTTTAATTTAGGGGGAGAAAGGAAACACGTCAACAAGTGAAGTGCACAGAACTCTATAAATCTGACAATAAACATGCTTATTTGCATGCTTACTTGCAGCAGTGGTAAATGGAACCTTTTAAATTTTCATATAAATGCTATACACTGACTCTTTGTTAAATAAAAGGCAAGACTTAAGTTTTAATTTTTATATATAGGTTGAAAATTGTCAAAATATTTTAAGAGATTTATTTGAATAAGTCATGTACTGACTTTTTTTCATGGTGAGTTTAACTGAGTAGTACACTGGTAGTTAAACTGATTGGATTAGTATGTGTAGTAAGCATCAGCTTACACACATCATCAACTAAGAGGCCTGTTCATACTTGAACAGAGACAGAGGTTACGATCTACACCCCCATATATGACAACCTGTTATCACATGGCTGACGTGCCACACTTTAGGTGTTGTGATAACAACTGAGTTCCATGCACTGAAGACCATGAGATGTGTTTGGAAGACCTAAAGAAGCTAGGAAGTGGACCTTGAGTTGAGATTGTGTTATTCAACTGTTTGGAAACACTGATATAACAATTTTTCATCTGCAAATATAGCATTTTGAAAATGTGCTCATATAACGAAAACTAAAACCTAATAAAATTTTATTGTCAAAATTTGTCCTTGGACTGTCATTATTTACTCTACAACTTCTATAGACTAATTAGGAATAAAACAGACAATAAAAAAAAAGTGATTTCAATATGTAATATAGTCTACTGCAATGATGTAAGCAGTGATAAGTTTAGCAAGCTTTTCCAGGCCAAGTGACATAAGAGTTTTATTAAAATGCTAGTTATACTTAATGCTAGAATAATAAAGCTGGAGTAAATGCAGGCAAAACCAAGGGGAAAAAATGGCTCTTAAGTACCGTAGAGAGGATTTCCAGCCAGAGCTTTTTTTTTTGTCAGTGTAGAGTTTTACAGATAAGTGTTTGATTTTCCTCAACTTGGAAGTAAATTAGTGTCTGTATCACAGAAACTCTCATCTGACTTGACCCAGTTATTTGGAAAGCACATCAAAGGCAGGGACGTAATTGTAATTGTCTCATTGCAGGGTAAATCTAGGAGGGATCAGAGTACAGTCAGGACCCAGTTCAGCTGGAAGATCCTCTGTGTAAAAGCAGGTAGGACACCGACTGTATCGTCAGAAGCTGGAGCCAAAATGCTGCTGCATAATTGAAAGATGAGATGAGGAGAAATAAGTCCTAAAATGTCGAATGTGATATCATTAAGGAAATGAGAAAAGCGGGAGGCTACAGTACATCAGTAATTGAGCGGTTAGAAGGAGGGGAACTGGCTGGGATTCATGGGAGAGGAAATGACACACAAAGGCAACACAACCTGACACGTGATATCACAGTAATGAAACAGAGAAGAAAAACACAGAAACAGTGAACAAGAGGTTCACACACAGGTACAGTGAGGAAAATAAGTATTTGAACACCCTGCTATTTTGCAAGTTCTCCCACTTAGAAATCATGGAGGGGTCTGAAATTGTCATCGTAGGTACATGTCCACTGTGAGAGACATAATCTAAAAAAAAAAAAAAACAGAAATCACAATGTATGATTTTTTAACTATTTATTTGTGTGATACAGCTGCAAATAAGTATTTGAACACCTGAGAAAATCAATGTTAATATTTGGTACAGTAGCCTTTGTTTGCAATTACAGAGGTCAAACGTTTCCAGTAGTTTTTCACCAGGTTTGCACACACTGCAGGAGGGATTTTGGCCCACTCCTCCACACAGATCTTCTCTAGATCAGTCAGGTTTCTGGGCTGTGGCTGAGAAACACGGAGTTTGAGCTCCCTCCAAAGATTCTCTATTGGGTTTAGGTCTGGAGACTGGCTAGGCCACGCCAGAACCTTGATATGCTTCTTACAGAGCCATTCCTTGGTTATCCTGGCTGTGTGCTTCGGGTCATTGTAATGTTGGAAGACCCAGCCTCGACCCATCTTCAATGCTCTAACTGAGGGAAGGAGGTTGTTCCCCAAAATCTCGCAATACATGGCCCCGGTCATCCTCTACTTAATACAGTGCAGTCGCCCTGTCCCATGTGCAGAAAAACACCCCCAAAGCATGATGCTATCACCCCTATGCTTCACAGTAGGGATGGTGTTCTTGGGATGGTACTCATCATTCTTCTTCCTCCAAACACGGTTAGTGGAATTATGACCAAAAAGTCTCATCTGACCACATGACTTTCTCCCATGACTCCGCTGGATCATCCAAATGGTCATTGGCAAACTTAAGACGGCCTTGACATGTGCTGGTTTAAGCAGGGGAACCTTCCGTGCCATGCATGATTTCAAACCATGGCGTCTTAGTGTATTACCAACAGTAACCTTGGAAACGGTGGTCCCAGCTCTTTTCAGGTCATTGACCAGCTCCTCCCATGTAGTTCTGGGTTGATTTCTCCCCTTTCTTAGGATCATTGAGACCCCACGAGGTGAGATCTTGCATGGAGCCCCAGTCCGAGGGAGATTGACAGTCACAGACACAGTCAGACAGTGGACCTTTTTTCACCAAGCTGCTTGGCAATTTCCCCGTAGCCCTTTCCAGCCTTGTGGAGGTGTACAATTTTGTCTCTAGTGTCTTTGGACAGCTCTTTGGTCTTGGCCATGTTAGTAGTTGGATTCTTACTGATTGTATGGGGTGGACAGGTGTCTTTATGCAGCTAACGACCTCAAACAGGTGCA
>NC_060164.1:9602171-9622639 GCF_021292245.1 Micropterus dolomieu | reverse complement strand
GGGTCATTGTAATGTTGGAAGACCCAGCCTCGACCCATCTTCAATGCTCTAACTGAGGGAAGGAGGTTGATCCCCAAAATCTCGCAATACATGGCCCCAGTCATCCTCTCCTTAATACAGTGCAGTCGCCCTGTCCCATGTGCAGAAAAACACCCCCAAATCATGATGCTACCACCCCCATGCTTCACAGTAGGGATGGTGTTCTTGGGATGGTACTCATCATTCTTCTTCCTCCAAACACGGTTAGTGAAATTATGACCAAAAAGTTCTATTTTGGTCTCATCTGACCACATGACTTTCTCCCATGACTCCTTTGGATCATCCAAATGGTCATTGGCAAACTTAAGACGGGCCTTGACATGTGCTGGTTTAAGCAGGGGAACCTTCCGTGCCATGCGTGATTTCAAACCATGACGTCTTAGTGTATTACCAACAGTAACCTTGGAAACGGTGGTCCCAGCTCTTTTCAGGTCATTGACCAGCTCCTCCCGTGTAGTTCTGGGCTGATTTCTCACCTTTCTTAGGATCATTGAGACCCCACGAGGTGAGATCTTGCATGGAGCCCCAGTCCGAGGGAGACTGACAGTCATGTTTAGCTTCTTCCATTTTCTAATGATTGTTCCAACAGTGGACCTTTTTTCACCAAGCTGCTTGGCAATTTCCCCGTAGCCCTTTCCAGCCTTGTGGAGGTGTACAATTTTGTCTCTAGTGTCTTTGGACAGCTCTTTGGTCTTGGCCATGTTAGTAGTTGGATTCTTACTGATTGTATGGGGTGGACAGGTGTCTTTATGCAGCTAACGACCTCAAACAGGTGCATCTAATTTAGGATAATAAATGGAGTGGAGGTGGACATTTTGAAGGCGGACTAACAGGTCTTTGAGAGTCAGAATTCTAGCTGATAGACAGGTGTTCAAATACTTATTTGCAGCTGTATCATACAAAGAAATAGTTATAAAATCACACATTGTGATTTCTGGATTTTTTTTTTTAGATTGTGTCTCTCACAGTGGACATGCACCTACGATGACAATTTCAGACCCCTCCATGATTTCTGAGTGGGAGAACTTGCAAAATAGCAGGGTGTTCAAATACTTATTTTCCTCACTGTATATCTCATTTGTTTTAATTCATATACTCCCCATAAAACCAAACTTTTAATTTTTACACATTTTATACTAATTTAAAAATCGATGTGTTCAAATGTGAGCTTAAAAGTACTGGTGGCTAGATATGGACAAATCCATCAAGCCATTTCAAGTCTTTATGCTATGCTAAGCTAACCATGTCCTGGCCATAGGAGCTCCTGTAACATTGCTGGACTCACGATTCAAAGTATCAAAATCGATGCACGAACCACGGATATTATCTTTTTTATATTCCACATTTCTTCTTTCTTGTCAAAACATGGCGCCTACATTAACCACAATGCAACACCATGACTTTGTTGCTTTCTCATCCCTCTCTTCTCCCTCCTTCTGTCTCTTTCTGCAGGTATTTCTGCCTCCAGAGCTGTGGAGTCTAGATCTGTGGTTGAGAGCCACCTACTTCCCCCATGTTCTTGCTCGACATCCGCTGCTACAATTATTATTTTAGTCCCAATATTAAAATTATCATTAACATTGCCACCATTACTATTACTATTAATTTACATCTCTCTGCGTTGGGCTACTGTGTGTTCTTCTTCCTCCAGCTCCTGCCCACTCAATTGGTTGAGGCAGATGGCCGCCCACCTTGAGTCTAGGTTCTGCTCAAGGTTTCTACCTGCTAAAAAAGGGCGTTTTTTCTTGCCACTCTCACCAAGTGCTTGCTTGGGGAGAATTGTTGGGTCTCTGTAAATAATATTAGAAAAAGTACGGTCTAGACCTGCTCTATATGAAAGTTGCAATGAGAGAACTTCTGTTATGAATTGGCACTACATAAATAAAATTGAACTGAAATATGAGAGTGGTATCAATCTTCTAATCTGACTCTCTGAAAGACATTGAAAACACACATTTCCCAAAATGTCAAACTAGTCCTTTAAAATACATACAGTACATACAATTGCCACACATTTCTATAGCACCTGGGACATCTTACCAAAACTCCCCGTCTTCCATCTTAAGATGCAGGTCTTCTCGTTCCGAAGGGTCAATCTCATCCCATTCAGGGGAACTACACACAACAACACAAATAAGACAAACAAACAAATAAAACCAGGAATATAAATCCTTTTAGCACACAGGGACATTTATTATGCGTTTGGCACACTCACTTGTCACTCCAGGCACCAGTCCACTCCACCTGGCCCCAAGGGTTACGTATTCGGATTAGGCGTTCCATGTTTCCGCGGAAATTGACCTAAACAACACACAGAGTGATGGGCAGCTTAGAACCATTAATATCATTCATAATGATTACTGCTTACAGACAACAGAGTCATACACAGACAGACCTCCTTCAATCCAGTGACAGAGTAGGCGTGGCCCTTCACAAGCTTCTTGAATGTAACAGCCTCCATGTCGAAGGCACTGGTGATCTGTATTAATACGAGGACATGATTACTGCATCTGAGTATGGATTGTCTGGCACAGAAATAAATAAGAGTGCTTTTAATGTTATTGGCTTTCTCAAGATGGTGCAACATTGATATGCGTGTTCTGGCGGTGTGCCAGTGCGTTCGGCACGTACATCAATAGAGCAGCCCAGCAGAGAGCCTCTCTCCAGAGCTTTGCCGATTATCCTGTACAGATCTCTGGGAGCTTTGCGGAGCTCGTACATCTCAGACACACCACCTGTGAAGTCTTCGAACCCCTCAGTGGTGCTTCCTCCAGACAGAGCCTCATAGGAGCCATTCAGCCTGATACCACATTTAAAAAACACACACACGCTTCATTTTGATTGCCATCAACAGCTGCACTTTAGAATGTGGTTTACAACTTCCTCATAGTGAACAATTTAGCAACTGGGCAGGCTTTTCAAAACCTACTTAGCATAAGCCTTCTCCAGGAGTGCACTCCAGAATTCATTGCCCTCAGCAGAGTGGACAAACATCAGCTCCCCGTCTTTGACAGGCAGTCTGTCATCTATCACAACATCTACCCAGTCGCCAAACTGCCAGAACTGCAACACAGAGCAATAATCAAGAACTCCATCAATCTATATTGCTTACCTTACACTTGATAGGATGAGCAAAAGATTAGAAGATGATGTGACAGTACCTGAAAGTGGAAGATTCCAGCATAGTCATCTTGGAAGGATTGCCCATGTGGGACAACCCGATGAAGAAGCCTCTCATTCAAGGTGAGGGAGCCAATGGCTGCTAATAGCCAGCAGTCACCTGCAAGTGAGAAGAAGCATTCAGCAACTTTTATCTAATTCTGTCTTCTTGTTTATTTTTTCTGATTCAACAATTACGACAAGGGCTCACCCAGCGCTCCCTGACAGATGTCCGTTCTGGTGGCACCACCCACAATGAACTGAGGGTCATCTGTCAGTTCCTATAGAGAAATTAAACATCTGGGTGAAGACAATCAAATCAATTGCTCCGATTTCAGACAAGTCAACACATTGTACATTTTACTTTAAAAGACGACACGTCTTTCAAACCATTGCTATTCTTGCATCTATGCGTCAGAGTCCTGTGTTTTACACTGTAAACAAATGTCAGAGCAAGGGAGTGGTCAGATGCCATGCAATGCCAACAGCTGCAGTGGTCTGAGAAGATCCTGTCCCGACTTGTCCTATTCTGTCTGAGTTTGCAGACATGAAATTAGACAGTGTTATTGATATGTTTGTTCATATGATATGTTTCTCTGTTCAAGAGTCAAAGTCACATGCGTGTTGTGAAATATTACATGAGAAGCGTTCGAAAGGGTGCAGTATTTTCACTTAAAGTCCAGCTTCAGGTCTAAAGTCTGTGTCTGAAAAACCTCTTTTCATCTATTAATGGGTGTATAAACGTATATTTGTTATTGTGTGTCCAAATTAACAAATCTCTGAATATGCCTGTGATTAACTTCACTCTCGGTTTGCTCACCGTGGGCCTCATCCACTCCACATCTCTAGTTTTGGAGGAGTAGGGTGCGAGCTCCTTGAAGCCCAGGGATTGAGGCTCTGCGGGGAAACAGGGGTCTTCAAACACGCAGCCTGTCTCCACACATTGCTGTTTCAGTGCCTCATAGTCCTGGTTGGAGAAGAGCACAGCCTGCTCCTTGGAGCCCATGCCTTCTGCCCGCAGCCTGTTGGCGTATATACTTGCAGATATCCCTCCAGTTGGATACATACTGGTGTGAGATAAAAATATGGAGCTGTGTGGGTATGCACCGCGCTGTCTATAAATAGCAGAAAGCTAGCCGTACACTCTTCTCTAAGAGTTACAGCACAGCAATCAGGTGTGGGAGTATGTCCGGATAAATAATGTTCGTACTAGTGATAAAGATAGATTTCCTTGTGCTGATTGGACTGAATCTGCCTTTAAGTAATTAGTCTGAGCCCATGTTTGATCCCCAATGGATTCTACATTATACTGGTTATACAGCCTAAAACACAAAGCTGAATACTTTGAAAGATTCTAACAAACAGCAAAGGCCAATGAGGAAACAGAGGTCAGGTCCATGGTATTTTATATATTCATTTACTGAATATGTAGGGGGGGGTTTACATTCAACAATTAAAAACATACACATGATGGGTATTTTATAAAGCTGATGCATTACTTTTACACTCAGTAAGTTTAAATAGGTAATAAATAAATAAATAGGATTTAGAATTTTCTCCCCACAATTGTATTCCCTTCATGTTGGAAAATAAAAACGCTATAATCAAGCGGTTAACGGAAGAAAGATTAAGACACCTCTTGGTCTCTTTAAACTTTCAGGTGCAATGTCTAAGAACTGCGACTATAGTTTTGTTTAGTTTCTGTTGAGTTTGAATGAGTCTTTAACTATGAGTTAATGAGTTAATGATTAGTTCGTTGAAAGAGATGAATTCAAATTCAGAAGGTGTACAGAGAATAAGTAAGTAAGAATATTTCCTCTTGACATTTTGCAAGTTTATTTTGTTTACTTAAAAAGACTTAAAAAGCTAATAAAGCTTCTATTACATAGCAAACTCGCTGCTTACACACATCTCCCAGCTGAAACAGTACTTCAAGAAGATATTTTGGCACAATAAATAGACGTCTTTGATATGACGTCAGAATTATTACTTCTTTGCATTCTGTTGATAATGTTTTTTTTGGACTGTTTATTTATTTTAAACTACAACTGTGGCCAAATCTTACATGTACCTTTTGTGTGCTGGTGGGAATTTTTCTAATCTCAGGCAAATCCTAATAATTCAGACCTCACACTAAAGACAACTAACTGTTGACATGTAAAATCAAAGTAAACTTCAGTTAGAAACAGCAGGGAAATAACAGACATACAGAAATTATGAACAGCAGAAAAGTGATTAACTGAGAAATGTGGGACAAGAATAGTACACCACCAGCTTATAACACAGAAAACCCAAGAATAACAAACGAAGTTGGAAATATGATACCTTGTATAGGCAGGCTGAGAAGGAGAATGAGACAAAAAAAGAGAGAAAGATCATTTTACTCAAGTTTTACTCAAGGCACTGGTAAAGATAAAAGTGTTTTGATGTGCAGCTGTGTCAGGAAATGCAGGCCCTAATGGACATTAGTGTATATGACTTAGTTGGGGTCATTCTCTCCTCCCTGAATGCACTTGTTTTTGCCGGAGAGTTTTGTTGGAAGACTTCTGAGAGGACATAATAGCTTTGTGAAGAAACAAGGAGCTAAAAAGAACCCAATATGTCAAGAAGCTGTCTGTTAGATTTAAAGTTGGCTAGCCCCTCTCTGAATTAGTGCCGGGGACATGGGATGGAACTTATACACAGCTCTGCTTCACTGGTCTGGAATCCTAATGAGCTCAGTTCAGTAAACAGAAAACTTGGACTGAGCTGATTGAGCTGGTAAGGGACTTGGAAGTCCATGAGAAACAGGGTTGAGTAAGAAAACAAAACGGACGTGTTGCTGTGCAAAATAGGCTATGCATTTGATAGAAACCGGCAAGGACATTGTTTGTAGGGCCAGCCCCAGCCCCCTGCCCCGAGGCCCCACATGCCTGTAGGGTCTGCAGGAATGTCCCTCTGCTTGGTCAGACAGCTAAGAAAGGCTACTGCTGGCTATTGACCAAAATCATATCTCTACTTCCCCCCACAATGGGCAGAGAAAAGCTGATCCATGCATTCCTGTGATGGTGATGTCATCCATAGGACTTCAACCTCAACAATACCAAAACAGCCAACACTGGGGTCCCTACTGCTCTGAAAAGACAGGGAAATGCTGCCCATATGGTGGCTGCTTTGTGAATGCATAAGCCTGTTAGTTACTATCAGAAAGTCACAGTGTGTCAGGCACGTAATACAGGCTCAGATTGTTTACTGCACCTGTTCAGATGTACAAGGAGGCCTGTCTCTTTACGAGCTCTGGTCTGCAGTCTGCTTTTAAGATCCCAGACAACAGATCTTTTAGAACACAATCACAGTCTTTCCACACCGGACGTCACAGCTGAATTAACTCTGTGTGTCTGAATATGACAGCTGTGTTGAGTACTATTAGTGCTATAACGTGCGGTATATTAAATCAAACTTACCGCACGGTGGCCTACAATAGGCTACAATAAAACTACGAGGCACCGTTAAACCGCGCTGGCTAAATGAACAAATTTATTGAAATTAAATGAACAAGACGACTTCACTCACCACGGCGTTAAAGGCAATTTAGCCTACAGCTCCTTCTAAATGAGTCGGATGGTGATAATCGTGTAAATCTGTTGGAAGGGGGTAGCGGTTTGCTAGACAGGAGCGCAGGACCAGCCCTCCCCGCTGCGCGCACGCGGCACACACACACACACACACACACACAATCCTGTTACCGACACAAACCAAACGCACACTCTGCAGGAGAGACCGGCCCCTACAGGAGGAGGGGCCACAGCTCACACCCAGCACCACTCACTTCCGCTAGAGGTGCTGCAGATAGCGTGGGGAAAATACGCTATTCAGACCAAAACCTTCTCACAGATTACAGCCTCTTTAGGGAGCACCCCAGAAGAGTTTGCGGTTTCTCCCTCATGCAATCACTATTGTTTTGCAGCAGCATGTTAATTGTCATAACTGTAGCCTACACAAAAGGCCTAATTCTCTTAAATCTGACAAAATCTGTGCGAACAATATTTGAGAGAAATAATCCTTTTGTGTACATAGAGAAAGTTTTTTTGTTCATCGTATATGACTCAATGTAAGATGGAATTTGCAAATACATACTGAATTATTTG
The DNA here is from genome assembly GCF_021292245.1 of Micropterus dolomieu. Taxonomy (NCBI): domain Eukaryota; kingdom Metazoa; phylum Chordata; class Actinopteri; order Centrarchiformes; family Centrarchidae; genus Micropterus; species Micropterus dolomieu. Next base: position 9,615,314 of record NC_060164.1, on the reverse strand, counting down.
ATAATAGTGGAGCATAAACATTGGTATCATTCAAGCCAATTCCAACAAATACACTGTTCAAAATAGACTTAAATACTATATGTGGGATTGGCAAAAACTACATGAATTGATAATATTAAATGAACTATTTTCATATGCAAGATGCTATTGAAGCTACAGTATATATTTGATGTTATGTTTGTGCTGTACATGTAATACATGCATATAAACACTGTATGTAGGCTACAGTAGAAGAATCAGAAAATTCTGGCAATCCATTATCTAAGTAAATTGCTTTTTATCCTGTTAAAAGTTTTTTAAAAAGCTTTTTCGTCTGTGAAACAGGTGTTGGGGGGAGTTTTGTCAGGTTAAAAAATAAAGTTTTGTCAGGTGAAATATTTTCAATAGTTTGCTGTTGTTCTACTTATTTTGGCCACAAGAGGCTGATGTGCACCTCTACCCCATGTTCTAAATAGGACATTATGTTTTCATGTTTTCTTCTAGGTGAAGCACCAATTAAAATACATTTCTAGCCAAAAGAAAGACATGACAGTACACAATACAACACACAATATATGCACCTTGTGTTTAGAGTGCATGGAGAAATTGAAACTCACCTGCTAAAAAAAGGTGAATGTGGAAACTGAGTTAGAAAATGGATCACCAGAATCATACAGACAAATTGTTTTGTAGGACTAAAGTTGCATGTTCTTAACACTGGCCTGGCAGAGCATTACTAGAAGACACCAAGTGTGCTGATGTCTATGGGTCGCAATGTATTTTGCAACCATATATTTGAAATGGTAACATCATTTAAAAGCTTATTTTCTAAATCAACTTTTTAACCTTGGAATGAGATTCTACATGAACACATTATTTTCAGGCAAAGTTAGACCAGTTTGGTTATTTCACATGAGAGATTTCTGTATTTCTTTTTGCCCCCCTCTGTGCTCTTTTTACTGGTTTGGAAAAATGGTGATGTCGCGTTTTTCTATGCACCAATCAGACGTTTTTCACAGCTGGTGAATCATTTGTACACTGGCAATCAACAAACCACACCCACACAGTAACTTTTTTATGTTAGTCTTCATAACTTATACACCAAGACATTTGTTTTACTTTGTTGCTTATTTACTCATGCATATTTAATTTTATAGAGATAACAGAAACATTCTTAAGATTCGATGTCAAGTTTTAAGGGGCTTTAAAATTGCTCTTATCAATATTTTATTTTAACCATTGATGAAATGACTACGTAGAATGTGAAGAGTCAATCATAGTGTCAAATTCACAGGCAATTATCATACAAGCCTGCTGTTCACTTTAACTTTAAGGAGCATTTCAGTGTCTTTCATCTCTTTTGGTCTCAACGCTCTAATCAGTGTAGTACCAGCTAATCAGTACCAGACAAAGCATTGAGGTGTTTACTGTGATCTAAGAGGCCCACTGTACACTACCTGCTCAGCACCAAATAGCAGACAGACAAAGTTAGCGACTAGCTGGAGAATATGGTGGAGCGTTTAGCAGCGTGACAGAAAAAGGACTCCAAATAAATGTTAATGTTGCTCTGCGAATGTGAGTCAGATGTGTTTGCATTATACCTGCAATGAAAGCTAAATTGTGAGACTTTAACTTAAGCCAATGCTTGATTTCAAATCCAATATGTTGTTGTAAAGATAAATGTCACAAATGTGATGTCACAAATATTTATTAACTATTATATTTAATAGTGAAGACTGAAGAGATTATTGTATTTTAAGCATTGTAAGAGTATTGCTACATGTTCAACCTTGCTGAATATGTAGCAGCTGCATTTACTAAGAATAGGTAGCGAATGTAGAAGTCAAAGCAATGCTGCATTACTTACATAATAACAATGAGCGATGTCTGTCAGATGTTTGTTAAAAACAGAACAGTACATGCATAATTAAGCATTTGTAATGCCACATAAGCCCAGTAATAATGTAATCAATACTAGAATTACATTATAGCTATAGTGAAGCAGTTTCTAAGAAGAGGCATAAATCGAAATAGGACTGTTTAGTTTGTAATGGCTTGTTTGACATTAAAACTAATTATATATTTTCTTTGGAGTTTATTGTTTTTTTCTAATGCTCATCAATCACAGACTACTCACACTTTCTGTCCAGTAGGTTAGCAAACAGGCTCAAAAGATAAGTAACCAAGAAAATCAAGAAGAAGAAGTTTTTTTCTGCTTGGTCTATGTTTTAGAACAAAGTTAGTTGAGTTTGTATATATACAACTGAAACAATTGATGTCTTTTTGTGTGTCTTATACACATCATCACCAACAATAGTTATAACTTTGCCAACATGTAAGTATGCTCCCCATGAAAATCTGCATACCTCAGGAGTCATGACCTTTTTATATACAGTCTATGGTCATGAATTACATCTAAATCTGAGAAGCAGAGGGGTATGGTTATTGTTGACACTCATTTGTCCTGTAATGTTCACAAACAAAGCTCTGTACACACAGCATTCAGTGGTTTATGACCCACCCTTCGTCCTGCATCTCACAATAGTTAAGACAGCGAGGTTTGGAGGTGGGTGGATAATTTCAAAATTGTTGTCTAAGAGAATTCTCAATATGTCCATTGGGTGTGGAAGGTTGGCACATTAAAATATTTGTGTCTGGTACAAAAGCATTCATTTCAGCTCTGACACCAAAAGATTTTTCTGCAGTATTCTGTAAGACAGAGAAGACTTTTTTCTACTAATGGATTGTTTATTTACTTTAAGCAGTAACACACACTGCATCTGCACCTCATTGCATTTGCCTCCATGTTGATGTGAAGCTCATTAGTTGCCACTCCGCACCTGCAGCACTGGTCTGCAGTTGTAGTAATTGTCTTTTCTGTCTCACTCCTTTCTGAGGTAACATAAACATGGGTGGATTCCGTACCATTCACTACCCTTTATGCATATCCTTATTTACCAACTGTATGTGGCACTTCTGAGGCTTATATACAAATCATCTTCTCATAAAACAAACAGTGTTGCATTTAACGGCTGAGATACCAGTGTAGCTCCTGTCGATCACTGACTGAGAACTGTTTGACTAAGCTTTAGCTTTGTTGTACTTAGCATAAATGGTGTAAGCATAGAATACGGATATAAAATCACACTGACTGGATGCAAACAACCGCCAGGCTTAGTGTTGCAATGTCATTTGCATCCCATTCTTATTCTTCCTCAATTTAACAGTCGCTTCATTTAATGCTTTTAAGCTTCCCTTTCACAACTCTAAGCTGTATGTACTACATGTAATCCCCTCCAAAAACTCTGTTGGAGAAAAACACTGCAACCCTTTTCTTTCTTTCTTTAGCACTTCAATGTTATAGTATGTTAAAAGAAAATGCCTAAGGGTTACATTTCAGACAGCTTTAAATCAGGCAAAGAGTTTGTTTCCTCCACTTTTGATATGTACCCATTAGGAAATGGGGGACAATAAACACAGTACATTGCCCACCCCCACCACACACACACACAAAGTCAAAATGAGGCAATGACAGCGGCGCTTCAAGCTTTTAGGCGTGTCCTTGTTTGTATTTCAGCTGTGGCCATAGCCATCTTATTGCAGATTTGCTTAGGGTTGTTGCTGTCTGCTCTGTTTACCTCACCTGTCCACTGCACGCCACTCCCTGTCTGTGATCTCATATTGTCTCCCTCTCACCTGTGGCAGCTATAAAGGTGGCTGGGTCAAAGACACACCCAGACTGTGTTCAGCTGGTGGAAGATATCAGATCACTAGTCAACCCAACTCAGCTCACAAAGAGAGAAATTACCATCTGGGGAGTCAATATACACGTTAAAGGTAAGGATGACATCCATAGCAAATCAACTGGCCCGTCAGCAGAAAAGGGAAGAAGGCATTGGTACCAACGAGCTTGCAGTGAAGTTCTCCAAGCAGGATTATGAGACTCTGCGGCAGCAGTGTCTGAAGAGTGGACGTCTGTTTGAGGACCCCTGCTTTCCAGCTGACGGCAAATCTCTGGGCTACAATGAGCTGGGACCATACTCATCCAAGACCAGGGGCATTGTTTGGAAGAGGCCAAAGGTAAGAAGCCCCTGAGAAAAAACACAAATAAATACACAGTTTGTACTGTAATATTTTAATGTGGTTGTTGAGCTTGACAGCGGCATGGCAGTAAGAATTGGATGTTTTTCCTTTACTCAGCAACTATTAAATCGTTTGGAAGCAGAAGTGAAAACAATACATTTAAAAAGAACATCCTGATCAGAAAGTTGAACTTGTGCACCATATGCTGTTAAAAATGGTTAAATACTGTTAACTATAGAAATTATCAAAGTGATCAAGGGAAGCTGTGAATCTTACACTGTAGTCTGTCAGTCTGACCATGCTTTATCTGAGTTTATTTACAGTGCACAATCTTGATGTGGGTAGCTGTGTATGGATGAAATAAAGCTGATTTGGATTTCAAGGATTAAACAAAACACTCTGAAGAAAGCCGTCCAGAATTGTATCTTTAGAGAACAAAAAGAGAAATATGTTTTTGATCACAGCAATACTACTGTATGTGTAATTTTTGTCATGGGTGTATTTTTAATTTTCAGAGTGATCAAATCAAAATCAGTGAATGGTATTTCATCCATCTCAGTAGCGTGATACTGTACAGTCTGATGACTGATACTCTCAAATACTCACCGTTTATGATTGTTTGGCGCTCTTTGTAGGAGCTGTGCTCAGACCCAAAGTTCATTGATGATGGAGCCACAAGGATGGACATTTGCCAAGGAGTTTTGGGTGAGTGAGGGGAAAGATGATGGGTAAATGGCCGAATGAACAGACGGACGGATGAATGATGGCCTTCTTTGGTTTTTAGAGGGGAACCACAAACATCCCTGATCTAAAACCTCCACCCATTCTGCCATTATGCTTGTAAGAAGGAATTATTACAAAGGGGGTTTGTTGGCACAAGCTGCTTACAGCACCGATGTGAACACCCTATTTCTCAATCTCAGAACATGTATCTGCTTTTACTCTGCAGGTGATTGCTGGCTTCTGGCTGCAATAGCCTCTCTGACTCTAGACCAGGACATCCTGGCTCGTGTGGTGCCCCCTGGACAGAGTTTCACCGACGGTTATGCTGGAATATTTCACTTCCAGGTAAGACAAAGGCCTTGTGCAACTGCCCACTGACCATTACCTTCCGGTGGAGCATTTCTTTCTTAACCTTCCCTTTTTTTCTTTCTTTTGTTAATTTTCCCACCATGTCCGACCGTAGAATGATGAGTTATTTTAATGAAAACTAGCACAATGATATAGGGCACTCCAAGATACTACAGTACAGATTTAGGGGCCAATACAACAATCCATCTAGAGCCACCATCAGTCAAAATGTCATCTCATATTTGTTCTGTAACTGTATAACTTCAATTGTTTTTTTTTTATATTAAAACAAGTTATTTTGATAGATTCTGATCAATTTCGGTCAATTCTTTCAACAATACATGACATTGACATTTTCAACAGTCCCTCTAGCACAACCACCAGGTAAAAGTTGAGGCTCCATATATGGAAGACAAATCAAAAAACAAACAAACCATGAAATAGTATAAATGTACACCCCATATTGCCTGTAGTGAGACATCCAGAGCACAGAACATAAGGATCTCACAAACATTTTGCTCACGCGTCATGATGCAGGACAGATGAATGAACTTTAAGTTTAAGAAGATTACTAATGGGAATATTTATTTATTTATATTTTCTTCTCAGTTCTGGCAATTCGGTGAGTGGGTTGATGTGGTGGTTGATGACCGTTTGCCCACAAGAGATGGAAAGCTGCTGTTTGTTCACTCACTGGAGGCCTCAGAGTTCTGGAGCGCACTGCTGGAGAAGGCCTATGCTAAGTATGGATGGCTCCTCTTATATCCTCAGAAATGTAAATGCAGTGAAAATGTACAATACATAGTTTTTTTAATCTATTCACATCCTCTCTGCACAGAGTGCAAGGCTGCTATGAGGCCCTGTCAGGTGGAAACACTATAGAGGGTTTTGAAGATTTTACAGGAGGAATTTCAGAAGTATACAGTTTAGACAAGGCTCCACCAAATCTCTTCCTAATTATGAAGAAGGCCCTGTGCCTGGGTTCACTGCTGGGCTGTTCTATTGATGTATGTATTTTCATGCTTATTTGCATGCTGACATACAAAAAACCACATCAACAGCAGTGCAGCTCTGATGTCTTTAAATTGCAATGTTTGTTCTTGGCGCTTTCAGATCACCAGTGCCTCTGAGACAGAAGCAGTTACAGGTCTCAAACTTGTCAAAGGACATGCATACTCAGTCACTGGTGTAGAAGAGGTATACAATTTATCTAAACTGTCAACAGTAAGCTGTTTTTTGTTTGTTTATGGCATGCAAATTTAATTGCCTACTCTTACTCCTTCTCGCAGGTTCACTCTAAAGGCAAACTGGTTGAGCTGGTTCGCATCAGAAACCCTTGGGGTCAGGTGGAGTGGACTGGGCCTTGGAGTGATGGGTAAATAATTACGTTCTAGATCCATTAACCGTCAGCTTCCATTGGTTGTTTCCAGGATTTTCCTAAAAGCATATTTCTTTTAAATCACAATTAGATCCAGTGAATGGAAAAGCATCAGTGTGGATGAGAAATCAAGGCTGAACCAGGTGGCTGAAGATGGAGAGTTCTGGTAAATCCATCAACTAACCTTTCATTTGTAGTACATTTATAGTAGATATTTTAGATGTTTTGTTAATGGTGTAATATGGATTGATAATAATATCCTCGACATCACCAAAGCAACAATTACGTCTCAGCCTCAGGCTAGGAAAGAGATGGGAAGTTAATGAGTGAGAAACGACACAATGTTCTGTGAATGCATTCCTCTCCTCAGGATGGCCTATTCAGACTTCATCAGGCAGTTCTCTAAGCTGGAGATCTGTAACTTGACCCCAGACACGCTCACGAGTGACGATATAGGCCGCTGGAACTACTACCAGTTCGACGGGACATGGAGGGTCGGCTCCACTGCTGGCGGCTGCCTCAATAACCGAGGTGACAGAAAAACCATATGGGTGTCTGAGCAAGAAGTTCTGTCACACTGCTTCATATAAAGGATTATACTTTTCTGTGCTCCAGCCACATTCCCGTCCAACCCTCAGTTTATGTTGCGTCTGGAGGATGTGGATGATAATCCCCTGGATGGGAAGGATGGGTGCACCTTTCTGGTGGGGCTCATGCAAAAGGATGGACGACAGCAAAAGAGGCTTGACCGCAACCTTGAGACCATTGGCTTTGCCATTTATCAGGTGTGTCCGTAATGTGATTTTTCACAGGACATCAGCACTCTGAATTTGTCATTATTTTATTAATGGACTAATTTAAAAATACTTAATTTGTAACTTTAATAAAAATACTCTGTTTCCTTTTTACAGGTCCCAAATCAGGTCTGTATTTGTACTACATGCAAATAATGATCCCTTGTTTAAAACTGAAATTCTAAATGCAAAATAGACATCACAAGTATAGTTAAATTGCATTGTGATTTTCTGGGCACTCTTTTCTCCTGTTAATCTTCAGTACAAAGGCTCCAGCAATGTTCACTTAGGTCCAGACGTCCTGCTGCGACAGAGAGCTGTGGCCATGAGTAGCTCCTTCATCAACACGCGGGAAGTGTGCGACCGCTTCAAACTTCCTCCAGGAGAATATGTCATAATTCCCTCAACCTTCCAGCCTCACAAGAATGGCAGCTTCATTCTCAGGGTGTTCACAGAGAAGAAGGCTGAAACCAGGTATCTGTGTTACTGCAACAAACAGGCTGACTGATATCTCCAGGGTAATGTAGGCTCAGACGCCTGCTACATCTTGAATCACAGAATAGTTACATTCACAGACAAAACTTTTCTACTAAATGTTGTTTTCTTGCATGCCTGCAAAGTGGCTTAAGCTCTGTATTTCTATTTTTTTTAGTGCAAATGGGGGGGTCATTGGTGCTAAAATAAAGGAGGTAAGAAAATCCAAAGAATGACAAGTTGCTCTTTATTGCATTAATGTGAAATGGTTGGTCACTTTTTAAAGACACTCTTTTCACCTCAGTACTGAGACTGAAGGAAATATGTCACGTTAAATTCTAAATGCCTATTGCTTAATACTTGACTGAATGTCAAATTCAACATCCACCAATATTTCTAAATCCCTAAAAAAATGTGCTTTTGTTTGACAATAGTGACATCTTTGTGTCTTTCTCTCACAGGTGAAGGTATCTGCGAATGATGTGGATCCTCAATTCAAACAACTCTTCAAGCAGATTGCTGGCAATGTGGGTAAAGCAATGTTATAATAGACAGCAAATAAAATGAACAAACAGCTCTGAACCTGGATTACAAATGAAAACTCCTGTTATAATATGTATATTTCTAACAGGACATGGAGGTATCTGTCTTTGAACTGGTTGACATTTTGAACAACATCATCTCTCGCCGTGAGTACATTGAACTCTTATTTAACGTTAATGTTAATGTGTAGCCTTTTAATTTTCATTGACTTGAATCTTGACTTGACTTGGAATGCTGTTTTGTCACTTTCTTGCAGGGACTGATATCAAGGCAAATGGCTTCAGCCTTGAGACATGCCGCCTTATTGTCAGTCTCCTGGATGTATCCTCTTCAAAGAACATAAAAATTGCCCTTCCACAGTTGTTTGTTTAGAAACACAAATTTGGGATTTGGTTGCTTTGTTATTAACAGTAGAATTGAAATGTATGAAATAATAAAAGGCTTTGCAGGATGAGCTAATTTATCAACCTTAACGTTCTCCAGAAAGATGACAGTGGCACGTTGGGACTGATGGAATTCCATATATTTTGGAGCAAACTCGAGAAATACCTGGTAAGCTGTGATTTATGCAGTTTGAAATGAGCATTGAAAGACCTGTCTGTTAATGCAACACATGGGTGCCTGGGTCGTATAGGAGATCTTCAAGAAGTATGACACGGACAACTCTGGCACCATGAGCTCCCACGAGATGAGAGGCGCCGCCACTGAAGCAGGTAAGAAATGTTATCACGTGAGGAATCTCATTCACTAACATCCACCAAAGAGCCACATTAAACTCTTTAACACTCGAACAAATGATTGTAAATATGAAGTCTGGCCCTCTGCTGCACTCGGTCTTTGGCTAAATGTCCTTACTATGTTTAAAAGGACTGCTTATGTATAAGTTGCATGGCTTCAGGGATAATATTTGCTTTATCTTTTAACAGAGTACGCCACTATAGTTGCCAGAGTCCAATTTATGAGAAACATAAGAAATAGACATGCCTATGACATGGTTTGCAAACATAGTACTTTATTTATGTTGCTCATTTTTCTAGGCTTATTTTTCTGGATGGTACATGACCACTAAACCCAGCAGCCGAAGGCAGTTCCTGGCAGGCTGGATAAGCCAGTTAGAGGAACGTCCCTCTCTGCATATAGATTTCCTTCCCATATACTTTGTCACAGGAACAAAGCAAGCATGGGCGAGACTGTGTAACATGACTCTTCCATTATCACCCTGCTAATATTTGGTACCTTTTAAAAAACAATGCTTCCCCAGGACTAGGAGTAATCCAGAGATCTATAAAACACTTTCTACAAGCTAACAGGAAATTATGATAAGTGACGGCTATTTTGCTTCCCCAGGTTTCAGCATCAACAGTGCTGTGCTACAGGCCATTGTCAGTCGTTATGCTGACGCTCAATATGCCATTGAGTTTGACAGCTTTGTGGGCTGTCTCATTAAACTGGAAATGCTCTTCAGTAAGTGTTAGCAAACACAACAATATCACTCCTGTATATCTCATAATGATCTGTATGATCTGAGAGCTGTGGCATGGTCACAATACCAGTATCTTTTTTTTCTGCCTCTCAACCAGAAATGTTTAAGGCTCTGGAAAAAGCTGGATCAGGGAAGATTGAGCTGGATATCCAACAGGTGTGTGACAGAATAACAACTGCTGGTTTGTCTGCATTTCTAGACTTTATGTCTTAATGTATCATTTTTTTCTAGACAGCGTAATGTATAATTTTGTTACTTACAGTGGTTGTGCCTGGCGATCTACTAACTCTGGAGACATGACAAGCAAGGACGCCTGTGTGATATCTGCTGGAAGAGAAGCTCAATCAAACAGTAATAGTTTAATTTCATTCACAAAAACCAAGTAAACCCAGTGAAAAAAACATTTCATGTGCACTCTGTATGTTTCAAATGCTTAATGCTTGGGATTTAATATATTGATATTTCTTTGACTTATACATGTATTATTACAGTTTTAAGAGAAGTCCTTTCTGTCTTTTTCTTTTTGTGCAGTAGGGAAAATGTATCCTCATTAATTGATGCTTTTGCTCTTTTAGCTGTTGCAAAACTTCTGGAAAATGATAGAAAATAAAGAAATTTTGAAACAATGGCCTCTGGATTATAAGTACTTATAAAAACCTGACAGATAATAGAGGGCTGCATCGTGCCTTGATATTACACACATTACAATACATCTATACAGTACACGAAATTATCTTTGCACTGTATGTTTGATAATGTACTCATCTCAATCAGTAATGCTGCATAGCACTAAGATGACAACGCTAATACTGTATATGTCTTGATTATTTATTTGTTTATTATGTTATGTTTATTATGATGGATGTTTCTCAATTTGAATTCTACTAATCTACGAGTCTCTGCAATTGCTCATCGGGGATAAAAAAATAAGTATTTTGAAATTGAAATTTGAAATTGAGATCACATGATTTAAATGGTTGGAATAGTCTGAGATATATAAGATGAAATATTCATATAGTGATAGTGTTAGTTAAAAATTATGAAATTTTAGTAACTGTGGCGCTTAGTAGGGCCAATGGTATAGAATTATTGAGCTTTAATTCCACTGATCATATTTTTTGCATTATTAGCACACGTTTTACTCATCTATCCATGTGGGCCACATCTGGGCTGATCATATACCATCAATCAAAGTCAGATGTAGAGTACGCTGCAGTTATTTCACATATTGGCCCAAAGGATTCAAATTGTTACAGATTTTCTTGATTTTTTAAACATATTTCTTTTCTCTCAAATTATGCCTACTTTTCTCAAATGTTTCACTCAATTCCCGAACTTCCTATTTTCAGGTCAGTTTTTTACAACTGCTTACACACGTTTTCAAAATTATGTCTCCTTTTTCAAAACTCTACACACAATTCCCCACATGCAAAATGCCTCATATTTCCTTCAAAATGAAACACATTCAAAATGCCATAAACACATCTCAAATTGAAGCACTTGCATCAAATGGCAAAAACTTCACAAAAATAAATTTGATATATCATGCACACATTGTTGTGCTAAATCCAAAGCTCTGTTGTCTTTCATAGGATTATGTGTACATTTACATACAACGTTCTGGAGTGAGAGTAATCCGCTGAGAGGTGGTGAAAAGTACACTGTAAACACCAACGCAATGTTGAAACACAAAACATTTATTTTATCGCAAAACATTGCTGTTGTAACAGTAGCACAGTGTTGTGTCCAGTACCATACAAGAACCATAAACATATGAAGAGCAAATTTCTGCGTGTGTGTGGGAGGGGGGGGGGGGGTGTCCACATTACAAGATATATTTTCTCTTGCTAAACAGTAATAACTTTTTTAGCATTTAGCGTTTTAGCGTTAGCATCCAGAGTTCAAAACAGGTAAACTTTTTTTCAAAGAAAACACCCTGTTGTGTATGCAAGAGCACTGCATTTTCCTGCCTTTTTACCACGGTTGTGTTTACAAACTTATTGCAGCTGATTGGGTAACACCTGTGACACGTCCACCAAACGGGAGGAAAAAAAATCTGAAAACGTTGTAAACCGGTACAAAAATGTTTTGAGATTGATCTCGCCCCTAGGGGATTAAGTGTAGCATTTTCATTGTTTGTGTTTGGAAAAGGAAATCAAGTTACATCCTGTTAGATTTTTGTTTCTTAGGTGAATTGTGTGTAGTGTTTTGAAAAAAGTGTCTAATGCAATTGAAAACTGAATTAAAAGACTGAGCAATAGGTTATGGTTTTGGAGATTTGGTGTGTAGTTTTGGTTTTTGAGTGAGAGGTTTCAAAAATTGTGTGATATGTAAAGATTTTGTGTGTAAGCAGTTCAGTCTTGCAGAAAAACAAACTTTACCCTCAGACACCCATGACACACAACCACTAAAAAACACACACTATAACACAGTCTTACACACTAGTGAGATAAATTCCAAACAATACTACAAAAAACGGCCGTGCAATGGATTGGCGACCTGTCCAGGGTGTACCCCGCATTTCGCCCGATGTCAGCTGGGATTGGCTCCAGCCCCCCGCAACCCTGTATGCAGGATAAGCGGTTAACGATGGATGGACGGACAACAAAAAACAGTTATAAGTAATGTTGCTTGTGGTTCACCCCCCTCAAAAACCTTTTCATATGATGAACACAACAAAAGACACAACAAATGTATACATTTGCTGTCAGGACTGGGGGCCAGAAACTCAAACGCAGACTTAGAGAATGAACAGAAGTGGTTTATTGTGCACAAGGGTGACCCGGGAGAGGTTGGGGTGAGGTGGTCGTTCCGAGGGCATGTGGTTCTGGTCCCCGAGCTTCGATGATGCCGGGGCACAGGAGGGAATCCGCGTGGTGCGTGTGCAGGTGTCCTGAGGTCGAGACAGCGAGAGTAGTTAAATACTAGTACAAGGGGTCAGACAAGATACTGATACTTAGGACAAACAAACTGGCTGGCATGCTTGGACAGTGAGGTACAACGATCCGGCGGGGACTGGAAGGTTGGCTGGTCTCTTAAAGGTGTGTTGATTGCAGGCGGAGGCCCTGATGTGCTGATTGCGGATGTGCTTCAGGTGGGAAAACCTGGAGCTCAGACCACCACGCCCACCAGCAGCCTCAGAGCAACAGGCAGGCCAGGGTCACGACTGGGGGTTTGTGACATTTACACATTTTTTATTCCTTAATGTACAGTGGGTACGGAAAGTATTCAGACCCCTTTAAATTTTTCACTCTTTGTTTCATTGCAGCCATTTTTCAAAAATCAAAAAAGTTCATTTTATTTCTCAGTAATGTACACTCAGCACCCCATCTTGACAG
>NC_060164.1:9601629-9602151 GCF_021292245.1 Micropterus dolomieu | reverse complement strand
CGGGGACTGGAAGGTTGGCTGGTCTCTTAAAGGTGTGTTGATTGCAGGCGGAGGCCCTGATGTGCTGATTGCGGATGTGCTTCAGGTGGGAAAACCTGGAGCTCAGACCACCACGCCCACCAGCAGCCTCAGAGCAACAGGCAGGCCAGGGTCACGACTGGGGGTTCGTGACATTTACACATTTTTTATTCCTTAATGTACAGTATTGTACAATACAATACACCAAACAACAATAACAATCTTTGTGTACCAGCATCCCGTATTTGGTCTGGGACAGGCCAGAGAATCTCGTCCTCCACCTCCTCCTATACCTCTTGCTCCTCTCCACCTCCTAATCTTCCTCTTCCTTCACCTCTTCCTTTACATCTCTGGATCCATTGTTCCAAAACTGGATGAACTGGTCCTTTTATCTATCTGTCTATTGAGGGTTCTGATATATGCCTGATCAATTATTACTCTTTGTGTTTCCACCTGGGTAGTTGTGTGCTAATTGAGCTCAAGCTATGCTGACTTGAGTGAACA
>NC_060164.1:9569728-9601609 GCF_021292245.1 Micropterus dolomieu | reverse complement strand
GGGTCTGAATACTTATGACCATGTGATATTTCAGTTTTTCTTTTTTAATAAATTTGCAAAAATTTCTACATTTCTGTTTTTTTCTGTCAAGATGGGGTGCTGAGTGTACATTACTGAGAAATAAAATGAACTTTTTTGATTTTTGGAAAATGGCTGCAATGAAACAAAGAGTGAAAAATTTAAAGGGGTCTGAATACTTTCCGTACCCACTGTATTGTACAATACAATACACCAAACAACAATAACAATCTTTGTGTACCAGCATCCCGTATTTGGTCTGGGACAGGCCAGAGAATCTCGTCCTCCACCTCCTCCTATACCTCTTGCTCCTCTCCACCTCCTAATCTTCCTCTTCCTTCACCTCTTCCTTTACATCTCTGGATCCATTGTTCCAAAACTGGATGAACTGGTCCTTTTATCTATCTGTCTATTGAGGGTTCTGATATATGCCTGATCAATTATTACTCTTTGTGTTTCCACCTGGGTAGTTGTGTGCTAATTGAGCTCAAGCTATGCTGACTTGAGTGAACAACTTAACACCACATAGTGGCAATGAGAAATGAAGTGATTTGTGTGTAGAGTTTTGCAGTGACCAGGCACATAGACATAAAAAGGGGCTATGGCACCTGCCCTTTTTCTTCCTCAAGAGAAAGTGCCTTTTTTTTAAATAAATGAACATAGAGTATATTTATTCCTGTTTGCACACAACTTCCCTGTCAAACAAATATATTTATTAAATAAATAAATATCAGGTCGGAAGATGAGACTTTGTGGAGTTCCATGCCTCCTCTCTCCCTTTCCTCGCTCTGCGTCTCCCTGCAGCAGCGCAGCACTCAGACAGACAGCAGCCTCTCCCAGCAGTGTTTTTCTTGGCTTGTGTGGAGGTGAGTGGTGATGAACAAAAGACTAAACTACCAGTGCCTCGAGTTTACCGCTAATTAAACAAAAGACAAAAGGCAAATATAGGCCTATGTCTTGCTAACATGCAAATGTAACACATTAGCTGAAGTACAGCTAATGCAATGGGTTATGTCATGGCCATACAGGCTAATGCAGACTAATAGAGACACTACAGGTGAATACAGTAACATTTGTATCTAATAAAGTCATCACAACCGCTACGTTGATATGCAAATTAGGCATTAAATAATTAAAATGCACCAATTTGCATACGTTTGACAAGGCACTGCAGGTGAATAGGATAAACAAAAGTTAATGACTTACATCAAGAGTATTTTCCTCTGAAATGTTCTGTTTAAATATGCAGATTAGCTTGCTTTGGTTAATTTAGAAAAAATCTACAGATGCAAGCAGACGGAAGGTAGCACATCACAACACCATCTAAATGTGTATTCTTGAAGTTTTCTTTCTATTAGAGTAAAAGAAGACATGGACACAAAATAGACCAAAGTCTCAAAATTGACCACTCCATGAAAAAAAAGTGCCTTAAACATAGTTTTGATTGTAGGCTCCTCATCTAATAACTATCCATTCTATTAGTTTGTTGTATGCTGATAGATCTTTATGATACAGACAGCCCTCCTCCAAATGTCCATGTCACCATCAGTTAGTGTGTGTGTGTGTGTGTGGTGCGTGATAAGTGTAATATAATAGTAACAATAATAATGCATTTGATCAATACATTAATCTATTCAGGCAATTCAGTATTCTGTTGCTTGGATGTCTGAAGCTGAAGTTTATATTTACTCATTTGGCATATATTTGGCTTGTGAAACAAAAAGTAAAAATATTTAAATAACATTTACTTAAATGTGTGCAACCCAATGCCACAGTTTAGTGTGAATATTTTTTGTTGATTTTATATTGTTATGTATTCCAATAACACCAAAATAATTAAAATGTTATAATTAATGAATTATGAATTATAATGTTGAGCAATAAACAACTGCATGAGAGTGAGGGAATTAAAATAAATTGGAAGGAAGTCAGAGTTGTGTTATATTAAATGTTTTGTTTAAAGAAAATGAACAAATAATTATGAGAAGTGCCCTTTTTTTCATTTGAGCCCCTGCCCACCAAAATGTCTGTGCACGTCCCTGGCAGTGACAGTTTAACAAATCTGAATCATGTGTCCACACAGGGGAATAGCGTTTATAGTTTAGGGAAATGGGTGTGCTTTTTGATAAATGGCGTTACGGTTATTAAATTGTAGTTCAAAAGCCTGGTTATAGTGTTTAAGCAATCGAGAAAAACTGTAAACCATTTTTGTAACACTATGATTCATACTTTGTAATTAATAGATAATTGCTGCTATGAGTAAGCTTGTTCCTGCTTATCCACATACCAAATTGTTGAGGTTGACTTGTCAACATTTTGCTTTACACAATTACTTAGTCTGTTGTTTTCTGTGGGTGGAAGGTTGGTACTGGGGGGGGCTAAAGTAATGTGTGGCATTGTGGCAATGTGTATGCAGGGGGGGGGGGGGGGGTTATTGAAGTCTAATAGGGCCTACATGTGGTCTTCTAGTTTGCTAGCACCTTTATTTGACACTGACACGTATGTACCAGCTTTGCGGAATGTGTTGCTCTCCAGAAGAGAGGCAGCAAAAGGAGACAATATTCAATTAGAAATCCCAGCTGAACGCATTTTTTAGCTCCCAAAAAGAAGACATATCCGAATGGTCACCCAACTCCTGGAGCATTCTTAATTCTTGCAAGTTCTTATGAAACAGAAATAGCTTTTATTTTCCTATCATATTCCATTCAAATGAATTATGATGGCACATTTAGATATTAACATTCTTTTACAAAGCATCAATGCATCCTCAATTTGAATGAATGCCTTTGCATTCTTATCTTCTCACATCTGCTAACCGTCACAGTTGAACGACGGTCACGTTGAATCCTCTGACATTGTCACTTGGTGTTTCACTATCATCTTACTTACAGTAGTTTCACCTCTGGAAAGTGTTTTTGCTAGTATTTTTGTAACCCCATACCACTGAAATAAAACTCATTATATTCACACATATGTGGGTGAGAATGAGTTGTTTGTTGCTGATGATCAAATAAAGACGAGATAATACCCATTGTTTTGCACAACTGAGGTGTGTGTGTGCAAACAAACTGCATAACTACTTTGTTTTGGACATGTGTCATAATGCCAAAATTAAACGAACACGTGAGAACTTGAAATCTTCTGGGTGTTATACAGGAGTTCCCTTTATTTTAACTATAATAACTTGTGCTAAGGTGACTGCTGGCTCCTGGGAGCTCTCGCATTCTTGACTCTCAACAAATAGGTTTTGTCTCGTGTTGTCATCTCTCATGACTAAATCTTTGAGGAGACCCACACTGGCATCTTTTACAGTACATTAGCACACACCACATCCTCATTCTTTTAGAGCGGCACACACAGACTTGATTTGAATTGTGTCTTTTGTGTACGTGGCTCTTGATTCTGGCAGTTTGGGTAGTGGGTGTATGTGGTGGTTGATGGCTGCTATCAGAGATTAAAAGCTGCTGTATGTTCACTACGCAGAGGGCTCATGGTCTTAGAGCACACCAAGCCAAGTGTGGAATAAGGTAACATCTGGACTCCTTTCTGTTTGTGTCAGTATGTCTTTTTCTGGTCTAGTCATGAACTCCTTTTTTCTTTAGGGTAAATGGATTCTGCAAAGCTCAAGGGTTTCGAGGACTTCACTGGAGACAAGGCAGATCCGCTCTTCAAAATCGTCTGGGAAGCTCCATTGATGTTTGTTTGATGTTCTTGTTTCACTCTCATATATTGATGTTGGTATCCTCGTGGCATCTGGTAGTGTTGACCTCACCATGTTCCTCTCCATCCCAGATTGGTCCCCCACTTAGCCAGCCAGCTGAATCCACTCCAGAGAGATGTGAAGAATTCCTGAATTGCATTTATAATAAAATAATGGACATTAACCCATATACACAATTTTTTAAAAATGGGAGGTCAGAGGGAAGGTATAGGGCGCCCTCATGTGACCGTACTGCATGTGTGTAAGTTTCCAGTACTCTGGCAAAGTGCGAGTGCACCAGAAGAAAAACTGTTCAGCAGTGTGCTCCGAGACCTTCGTCAGTCTGCGAGAGGTGTTCTACCACTTCTGTCTTCCCCATGGAGAATACCTATTTATCCTCTCTACCTTTGAGCCCTTTTATGTGGGAGTGTTCTCTGTGAATCTGGTTGATTCCCAGTAGGTTCCTTTTACAAGTAAGTACAATTTCATACTATCAAATTGAATTGATAAACATGGTATTCAGGTTTGCCCAGGTATTCCAGCTCCTCCAGGATGGCACTGCAAGAAGGTTTGTTGTGCCTCCCAGCACAGTCTCTAGAGCTTGGAGGAGATACCAGGAGACAGCTGCTACGTGAGGAGAGCTGGACAAGGTCATAGAAGGGCATCAATCCAGCAGTAGCAGCACTGGTATCTGCTCCTTTGTACAAAGAGGAACAGGAGAAGCACTGCCAGAGCCCTACAAAATTACCTCCAGCGGGCTACTGGTGCGCATGTTTCTGAACAAACTGTCCACCATTGGCGCCCTGTTCTCTTCACAGATGAGAACATGTTCACACTGAGCACATGTGACAGACCTGAAAGAGTCTGGTGACGCCGTGGTGAACATTATGCTGCCTGCAACATCACCCAGCATGACCGGTTTGGCGGTGGGTCAGTGATGGTCTGGGGAGGCATATCCTTGGAGGGTCGCAAAGACCTCTACATGCTTGCCAACGGCACCCTGACTGCTGTGAGGTACCAGGATAAAATCCTCAGACATTATCAGAACTTTCGCTGGTGTAGTGGGCCCTGGGCTCTTTCTGGTGCAGGACAATGCCTGGCCTCCTGTGGCCAGAGTGCATAGGCAGTTCCTGGATGACACACGTAGGGGCCATGCATGCACCCTACTGAGTTATATTATGAGTTGCCGTGATGAAAGTCACGCAAGTTGGATCAGCCTGAGATAAAAATGTTTTTACTGTGATTTTCAGTGTGATTTTGAATCCACACCCCAATTTGTGATTTTGGTTTCCATTGACTTTTGTTACGTCATTGTGTTCTCAATGAATTATGCAATGTACAGTAAAGATTTTGAACTTTGAACAATTTTGTTCATCAAGATCTGATGTATCATTTAAGTGTTTCCTTCATTTAAAAAAAATGTAGTGTATATATTCTTTTGTATATGCTTAATATTGATATTCATATTTTAACAAAAAAGGACATTATTTCTTTCTCCTCTTTCAGATAAGTTCACTACCTGCATTTATGTGCACCTTACACTCACAGCCAATGTGATTTATTCATTTTCAAGAGACCAGTAGGTTTCAGGGGTTAACAGCTTTCCCGGTTCTGTCCAAACTGGTATCAAAATCCACCTACCAGCACAGCAGCACCTCTAAAGCTCAGTAATTAACACATTATATCTCATTTGTTAAATTTGTACAAAAACCAAGGTGTAAAAATTAGACCAAAAATGAAATGACCACTGCCCTTGGCCAAGAAACAGTTGGCTACATAACCACAACTTCATACAACAATAACAAGTCTAATTCTTAAGTGAAGCCTCAGTAATTCCTAAATTTAAAATAAGGACAAAATATACAACCCTTAAACTCAGCAGAATCAGCCACCAAAGTGATCTTGGCTGCATCACAGCTCCATGCACCGTTATTGCAAATTATCTAGACTACCCATCAGTGCATCCAGATGAGTTTCTATATATTATGCAAAGGAAGCCTTTTATAAGATATTTCGTATCAATATTTGTATATATAATTTAAAAATGCAACATGTAGGACATTATTCATAAACTATTCTAATTGATTTAGCATAACAGATGTAACATAACCCAAACACAGATGGCCAATTCCCTACCTGTAATGTACCAGTAGATGTCAGGGTTCTCATAGATTTGAGTTTGCTGCTTTGACATCACTGACTGGGTTGTAGCCAAACTTGCAATGTGCTTGCAGCAGCATGAAGTTTTCAACTGACAGAGTTATGCAGCAGCCATTTCCTGCTGTGTGGTTCAGGGTTGTATTTCCCCTTTTTACTAGTGTGAAAAGTTGCTGCTGGCAGCCATTAGCTCTGGTAGGCAGGCCTTACCAAAGCTGATGATAAACCTAAAAAAGCAACCCTCAAGCCACCAAAAGAGAGCTTTCTGCAGCTGACTCCATCATACTGTCAACTATTTAACATAGAAAAATTATATATCTGTTTTTCTCACTCAGATTCCAGTGCTTGCAAAGTATGTGTTAGCAGGCAAAATATGACATGCTGACATTTAGGCACCCTGCTTTTTGGAACAGAAGCTAGTCCCGGATGTGGGGTGGGACTCTGACCACTAATCCACACAGAGGAAGCAAAGCCACCGAGATGCTGAAACAGAGTATCTGTATTTAAAAATAGTCATTGTGGAGGAAGAGTTTATACTGTACTAAATTCTCTCTCATAAGGAGAGTTTTGAATGAAAGACCTAAACTATGTCTATCATCTAAACAAAGATGCATGCCAATAAGGCAGCTAAGTAGTTTACACAGGAAATTTCTTATTTTTGTCATCGGTAGTTGTATTGGCATGATGTTACAGCAGACAGCTGCATTACATTACACACTGTGTGTGGGATCCCTAAATATTGTAAAATCTCACAATATTGTATGTATGAAGCAGCAAAAAATAGAAGTAGTCAGTGAAGTAAACCAAACCACTGTAGACAGTACTTGAGTAAATGTACTTTCCACCACTGGGAAGGGCATGGTGTGGGACAAGAGTAAAGTGGTAGGGGACCATGGTTCCCCTCCCGTGAACTGGGCCCCTAATATCTAGCTACACCTCTGGACTTTACAGAGAGCCACGTAGGTTTATGAGCGGAACCTTTAAAATGCTATTTCTTTCTTCTTCTTCTTTCTTTTTTTTGAAAATCTGACTTGGATCAAACCCTTGTATTTACTCTTTGAATCCAGCTGTTCTCAAATACCCTTGCACCAACATGTCATGTATGTTTAATTATACTCCTTTTATATATATATGTATATGACTTCAGGCCTCCGGCACCAAGTCTGTGCTGTAATTTTGAGTGCACCAGAGTCACTTTTTGTGAGTCATAGAAACTGCACTGACTCATCAGTCTCCACAGAACGTGACTTTCATGTCATGAAGTTTATATCATACAGAGGGATCATTTTAGTTGGTAAATATGTGTAATGTTTGCTGTGTTAAGTATAGAACTGGATTGGATTTAAACCAATCATGTTTTTGTACATCTATTGACTATAACTATAGGAATCTAATGAAGGTGTAACACCTCACTTTCTGTGGGTAGATAGATAAATCCTTTCAACATATCTGTACACTCATCCTACCTTTTACCTTATAAGGCCACTGAACTGTGTCTCAGCAGTAGATGAGTTAAATATGTGGACAGGTTTGTTCTCCATATAAGGGTGTTATGTGTGCCGCTCCCACCCTTGACTGGCTCAGACACACCTGGGGTTTTTCTTAAAAATTAAGATCTCTACCTCTACCAAACTTAAGAAGACAAGGGATGGGTGACAAAAATATTTATATTGTGTCAAACTTTGAAGCACATATATCCATTGTGATTTAGGATTCAAATGTAATGTGATTAAATGCAAATTGGGAGGTTGCAGCTGAAACTGTCACACCTGGGAAGAGGGGGGTGGGACTATTTTTGGAGGTGTGCTCATTTACCCCGGCTCCTCCTCTATGAGTCAACCTGCTCTCCTTCCTTATGACCCTTCAGCATTTTGACTGCTGCTGCCATTTTTTCTCTGCTGCCTGTTTCCTTCACACATCAGAAGCAAAATGGTGAGTAGCTTTCAAAAACAATTTGACTGGATTAACTTGTGCTGTGTCTTTTAAAAACTTCTCTGTGGTTTGCGTGCCCCCCAGGATATGTAAACCAGAGCTGATGAAACTTTGAATGCCATATCCTCATTTTAACACTATATGTAACAGAATGTGTAACCTCAGTGAAGCCTGGTTGTCAGTATATCTAGAGTGTAAGATTTTCATTTGAAGTTTCCTTGAAAAAATAGTTTGCAGAGTTTGGTGTCTAAAAGGGTTTGTTCAAGGTGTGGTTTTGCCTCCAAAATGGAGGGAGCTTTGTTCGTGCTTCAAACTTGTTCTGAGAATCCCTTGGGGCGGTCTTTCTTGTGCTAACTTGTTCCACAATGACTGGAATGTGACAGAGCCAAAGCCTTGGATTCATACTGAAGCTACACCCACGGCATGTTACTGCTGAAAAGCTAGAAGGATATTTGCACACTGAATTGCCTAAATAGCGTTAACATGTCTCTCCAAAGTCTAGTTTTGAAGAACTTCCTGTTTCTTCATCCTTTTTAGTTCTGCTTTGTGTGTGTGAACACTGTCTGCTCAAATATGAGCTAAGGCCCAAATCTCACCAAACTGCTCTTACCGTGATACTGTCTCTAGTCATGCTTTCATTTGACAAGAATTTGTACACTCAACTGGAAAACTTTACTTTGTGGAGAACATACTAAAACCATTGATTCAAATGTTAGGGAGAAGTCCTCAAAAGAGCTGCTTTATCACTTTTTTTTGTTTTGTTTGAATGAAATCAACCAATTGCAACAACTCAAGACATGTTTCATCATTCAAAAATACAAAATTGTACAGTTGCAATAACATTTAACTTACATTTAGCAATTTATTTTGGGGGTTAATACCTTTCAAAGAAGTACATCTAATGAAATGTCGCTGTCAATTATGAGCTGTAGGTGATGGGTTTCATTGTCTTGTTTTTGTTTTTTTTGTACTAAATACTAATGTGTTGGTGTTTTTTCTCAAACAGGCCTCTGGAGTAAAAGTTGCTGACCAAGTGAAGGAAATCTACAATGCCATGAAACTAGTGAAAACTGAGGATAATCAGATGGAACGTATGAGATTGGTGATATTCCACATCGATGGCTCTTGCATTGACGTGGAGAAAATTTTCCGTGAGAAAGATCTGGAGAAAGAGGATGATGTCTACAAGTTTGTCCTGAGTCAGCTCAAAGCAGATGAGTGCCGCTACATACTGTATGACTGCCACTTTGAAACCAAGGAATCAAAAAAAGAAGAACTGGTCTTTTTCCTGTGGTAGGTCCTTGTATTGCAATTCATCTATTCTTAAATGTATTTGCATGCTGTAGAGAGACTAGCAATGTAATGATAAAATTCTGATGTTTAAGAGCCAATCCTATTCTGAGGATGCATATTCTTGTGTGCATGAATATACACGTTACATAAACAGTCTGTGTGGGCCGCTGGAATAATGATTTCTCTTCTTAGGGCTCCTGACACAGCACCCATCAAACTAAAAATGAACTATGCTAGCTCAAAAGAAGCCCTTAGGAAGATCCTGACAGGTAAAGGTTTTTTTTTTTTTTTTTAAATTTTCATCACATTAAATACTCCCAGACATTTAAAACAAGAGTTGAGTTGAATGGTGTTCCCTCTTCACTTTTTAAGTAATTTTTATGTCTTCAACAGGTATCAAACACGAGGTGCAGCTGAATGACAAAACGGACTGCGGCGACAGGGCTGCTTTTGGAGAGAGACTGGGAAAAAATGTAATCAAAATTGAGGGCCACGATGTTAAGTAGTGAGTGCTGGGCATTAAACAAACCACTGTTTCAAATCCCTGCTTCATTACAAGGTCAATTTGAAGGCATTTGAGAGGATAATGGCAAAGTTACCAAATTGACTGACTATTTGGATAGGTTCAACAAAGCTTAAAGGGAAGGGTTGGGCTCTGGATGGGATTAGATTCTTGTAACACAAACCTCCTGATAATTGTGCCCTACTAAACTGAGTCACACCAGTTTGACTGTGAAATCAGTCTTGTTCTGATGTAATCTTTTTCATTTTGACATGGACAATAGTATAATTAATGTATGGCTGTCACTTAACTCTTAGTACATTTTCTATTTCTCAAATCAGTAATTTGCTGTGTTAGTACATGCATAGCTTGAATCCCTGCATACTACAGTGCACACCATTTGTCTTTTATGGATTGGATAAAGTCCACTTTATACAACTATCCTGTAAAATATCCCAATGGACACCCTAGAGTTTACAAGGCCAACATGACAGGGCCTGTAAGTTATGACTAAAATCTGTTTTCCTAGACTGTTACAGTTTGGAGACTTAATAAGAATACATTTACAAAGAAAAAAACAAGGTTACACTGAAATTGCAGCAGTTGTTGCACTGTCTTGAGTATTGTCAAATAAATTCAATGCAAATTGTTCATGTCGGTGCTGTCTTTCTTTTTCCACCTTGCTAAGAGCAATTGTAAAAGTTCTGGTTTGTTCTAGTTAGGTTAGATTATCAACTTTAGCCAACTAATCGATGGTGTTGAGATAATTATTTATGGAACCACTAACTTCATGATCAACAATGTTCCTGGTACTCTGGTCTATCAGTGCCATGAGATTTTCACTTTATTTTTGCAAACCAGTCATCTACGTTTAGAACCCATATTTGTTGTTGGTGAAGATGGACCACTTCAAAAATCAAGTATGGATGAAAGTTATAATTAATGGGTAGCTGAGGATTGGTGCCTGGACACATCCATGCATACCATGAGGAAATCTCATTCCCTTCAGCAAGTCTGTCAGACCTGGCCAGGTTTACTGGGTTAGCCAGATGACTTTGGGCTTAACTCAAGTTTTAAAATGTTGCTTGAGTTAAACAAAGTACTAGTGATTCTGTCCATAATAAACATGTACATTGGAAATATAATTAATTCTTGAGTCTATAAAACAGTTTAAAAATAGCTGGTAGCTGTAGTTTTAAATTGTAAATTAAATTTACAGTTACATAATTTCCCCAATTTTACACTCATATTCCATCACTGCAGGCATAAGGACCACAAGGTGAATTTGGTATCAATGTTTAGACTCAATGACACATGCTTAATATATAAAAATGCAAGACAAGCCGTTGTCTGCAGTCACCTCTTCAAACAGATTTTATACTCATGCCTTTATTCTACAGTGGCAACACAACCAGCTTTACCATTAACAGTTAATGGTTTGACTTTGGGGAAATATCCTTATTTGCTTTCTTGGCGAGAGTCAGGTCAGAATTTTGATACCACACTCATGTTTGTTTGCTAAAGCTAGCAGTCAGTTAGCTTTGTTTAGCATTGATAATGGAAACGAGGGAAATCAGCTAGCCTGCCTCTGTCCAAACGTAGCAAAATCCAGTGGCCAGGCAACCAGCAGACAAAGTTACTGGTCCTTGTCATGAAATAGTCCCGTATTAACCTTGTGAAACCATTATTTGTACTTTTTTTTTTTTAGTAAAAAGATGTTAGTGACCTTTAGGGGTACTGGTAGGTGACTTTACCATCAAGACATGAAAGTGATGATCTTTTCATCTCTTAGCAAGAAAGTTAATGAGCACATTTCAACAAATACTGAACATTTTTGTTCAAAAGTCAACACAAATGTTAGGCTAAGAAATAAATGCATGGTCTAACTATTGAGCCATTTTTATTTTTCTACCAAATATAATCATTTTGTTCGACAGTCCATGTGGACCGAATGTTCATTTGTTCCTATTGCACTTGAACTGCTGAACAAAATGTCCTACTGGCATTTTAGTTAAATATTTAGTAAATATCATGTGCTGCAGTGTTGTCAACCAAATTCATAAAACACAATTGTGTAGCCACACCAACCTTTCTACCTCAAATGAGCAGTCTCAAACGTGGCAGTTTTTAAGCCAAATGCGGAACAACACTCACATTAGGGCAGGGCCTTCTTGTCACCCCGAAGAAGATCATTCCCGCCGTTTAGGTTCACTGCACCCGCCTCTGACACGTTACCGTTTGAATCTAACCTGGACAGTGACAGTTCAACTGTCTTCATGAATTCTGGGTGTGGCCGCTACCTGAGAGTTTAGTTTAATTTTGGTACATTACTACACTTAATAACATACTAAATAAAGTTAAGTTTCCATTTCTGTTGTGGTGTGTTTTTTTTTTTTTTCAGACAGACATTGCTGTGGGTGTGTTTGGGGGAGGCGGAGGAAAACACACAGATCATGCCTGAAACAAAACCATACATGGCTGTTGAAAAAGCCCGCAAACGAGCTCCACCTCTTGTAACATACTTCCTGGTGTCTGTAACACATTGATGCAACCTTAAAAACTGATTGTGGTTAAAGCTTTAAGCAAATGCCACACTTAACATGCTTTATAAAACACTAGCCATGTATTTCTAAAGCATAACAAATTGGAGCTACTGTAGTGTGTGCTATGGGGATAATTTATAACCCTGCATTTTGCAGTATGATGACTGTGTGGATGTTGCTGTGTAGTAATACTTCCTGTCCAAGACTGTTCCTTTCACAGCAGAGTTGAAACAGCTTTTTACCCTGGCAGGATAGTTTAAAGTTTTAAAAGCCATCCTGAGCCAGCCTGTGTTAACATGAGTGTACAGTGCATTTGTTTGCTGTTTGATTCACACCGGATCTGAAACTATGTGAATTATAACTTAACTCACAACAGCAATCATTGACTTCACTTCCTGCCTGCAGTCTTTGCAACTTCTACAGAAACTGCGACACAGACACTGAACAGTAATTACATAGAGCTACACCGTAGTTTATTCATTCATACAAATTCGATGTGTTATTGGCAGCCATCTACAGAGGGAAGCAGGCCCCAAAAGGTACTGAACCATAAAATGTTCCCATCATTCAACCACATAGAAAAGACATACAAAGTAATTGCACAGGTTGATGTACATCTGACGTACAATCGGTTTCCCTTTTTAACACTGAACTATGGGGAGATGTTTGGAATATAAGGCAGGGGGATAAATAACTTCTGACATAGCCAGAATTGTTTATGGAATGTGGGTTTCAATAAAGATTGTAGTTGCAACAAATTCAATCAACTACAGTACAAGAAAGAAATAGATTTGGAATGCATAACTATGGTAATCATAAGGCATATTTGGCAGTTTTTTGTAGTGTCTGCAGTGAACTCTATCAGACGGATGTTCCTTCCTTCAGCTCCTCGTATTCTCCCTTGAAAACAGAGTTAAGAAAAACATTAGACAATATAGGAGCTTGGAAATGTGTGTGTGTGGCCCTACCATGTCAGTTGCCTCACCTTGCCTTCCAGGTGCTCCTGTAGTGCTCTCACTGTGTCTCTCTCTTTGGTCAGCTGCTCCTGAGTGGCTTTAAGAAGCTGCTGGAGCTTGGTGGCTGCATGCCCCAGGTCTTTGGACAACTTCTTCTCCTTCTCCAGGCGCTCCTATTCCAGCAGCGGGAGCAAACATTATGTGTCAAAGCACCGAGCAAAAATGAGACTCAATATGGAGACCCAAAGTGTTCACTGTTAAGTAAATATGTGAAACTACATTATTAAATGTTCTTAATGCTTCTTTTCACAATAAGAGTTTATTGCAGGTCATTATTATTTTCCCCAACATTTCATCCCAAATTATTTTATTGTCATTATACCTCTTATAATCAAAGTCTTTATCATCAATCAAGACAAACAGCCCAGACACAGTTATGTAAATGACTGTTCACCCATTCAGACACAGCCAGCTGACATTATGAAAGAGAACTGTCACTGGACAATTTGTGTGAGGTTGAAAGAGGACCTTTTGAAATTAAAAAAATGCTTCAATTAAATCAAATCAACCTGCAATAACCTCTGCTACTGTAAAAAAACCAAACAAAAAAAACAACAAAAGACTAATAGTGAGCTGAGATTTAAATTGCTTAAATTATTGCTTAACCCACTGTAAAATGTTTTGTCTAAATTTATTCATTATTTAGAGTTTAGAGGATGAGCACTCAAGAGAAAGTCCTACTCATGGAGGGAGTAAAAGCCCTCCATCTTTCAAGGTAGCATGTCTTCAAAAATATATATATAATAAATCACAATGTTGGACTATGAAGCTGATAAGTCTGTTTCATTCCTATAAGGAGCAGGGCCATCTGAGATAATTTGCATGCTATGAAATCTATAATAATAATCCAGGTCAGACAAAATATAGAAGTGGTAATCACTTTGAGTATTATTTGAACCGCACCTTGAGCTGAGCAACATCATCTTCATTTTGTGGTGACTCTGCAGAAACCTTCAGAAGATCCAGCTGAGACTGAAGTTCTGAAATAGTCTTCTGTGCCTGGGAGGTTGACAACACACACACACACACACACACACACACACACGTTATCCATGAGACTTTATTAGTCACCCTCTGGTGTGACAAGACTGAGAAGTCCATGATGGCTGCTACCTGCTCGCACTCTTCCAAGAGCTGCTGTCTCTGAGCCACCTCCTCGTGCAGCTTCTCAGTTGTGTGACTCAACTCGTTCTGGACCTAATGGCATACAAAAATGACACACACACACAATAAATACACACAGACAAATACATGTGTATCCAAACATTCTTGTGCCAAAGCAGCAGCACCACACACACACACACAAAAGCTGCTCGACCTGTGCGCCAGGTTAGTTGTCTCAGATAATTTCAGGGGAAAAGCTACATTTAAACAAAACTTTCTGAATTGTACAAATAGTATCTGGAAACAAAACAGGAGAAGTGAACATGCCAAAAAAAAAGGTAAGAAAAAGCAGTGGTTAGAGTTATGTCCACTCAGTCAGTGCAAACAGTGGTTAGCATAAACAGCCGCTGTGTCGGAGTAGTACTGGACAGACTGGAAATACAGCACTTCTTTATCATTCATGTGTTACCCAGTCCTTATTTAGGTCATGGGTTTGATGTGTTGAGCCCAATCACAAACAATTAATAAATTTGGAGTAAAAACATTAATCACAAATTTATGAATGTGATTTTCTATTAAATTGAACAAGGCTAATTTGAGAATTAATAAAATAAAAAGTAATTGTAGCAAACGAGATCTTAGGAAAAGTGTCCTAGTCAGTGTCCAGTACTCTCTGACAGGAAGTAAAGGGTGACCTTTGCACCCTGACCTGACTGGGTTGAGCCTCAGCTGGGCCATTCTGTTCTCGCTGAACCCCCATCGTGATCTCGCCCAGCTGCTCTCTGACCTGAAACAGGAAGCCGTCGCTGGTTACATAACCGCCCCTTCATGAATGTCCTCCTGTTACACGTCACTGACACCTCACCTTGTCTGTCATGTGGGAGGAATTTTCACAAATTCCTTGACATGTGACATCTCATAAAAAGCATGTCCTTATGCCCCCTCAGTTACACGGTTGTATGAATATGTAAATATTGGTGCCTGGAGGAAGTTCAGTCAGTAAAGTCACCTGTGCAAGCTCCTCCTTGTATGCCTGGGCCTCCTTCTGGGCCACATCCAGCTGGCTCTGACACTCTGACAGCTGCAGCTTCAGCTGAATACAGAGCACAGAGTAGAAATTAACAGATGTCAGACAGTTATGGCTTCAAATGCACCACAAGAGGGTGATACCTTTAAATATGTGAAATGGTGTTTCCAGCATTAAATTAAAGTATGGAGTGATAATTCTTTACATTGACAACTATTTCTATAATGTTTTATTAATTAAACAAAAAACGTATTTCAATTACACCAATCAATAAAACAGAAATGTGCCCTAAAATGTTGGCCGGATATTTAACTCAAAATCTACCCCAACTAAGTAGACAAGAGAATAAGTATTACAATCAGAAAAGTTTGGGAACTCAAGTTCACGCCTCCTTAACAGTGGAACTTAAAAGGCATACTGTGCAGGATTTTACAGCTGTTGATTGTAAAACACAACATTCAAAATTGGCCCCTCCTCCATGGCTCAACGGACGAGAGAGCCAGCAGCGGTGGTTGAGCAAGCTACAGAGTGAATGAAGAGGAGAAGAGGCATTAGCGAGAGGAATGAACACGCTCAAGCAGACTCTTTACACATCGATGATGCAGAAAGAGAGCAGAGGAGCGAGATGGAGAGTGATGCAACCTGGTTGCTACATTTTTATAAATTCCCAACCTCACACCCTGCATGCTGTTATTGGGTTGTCGTCCAGAAAAGTCCCAAACACAGCAAAATAAGAAAACACAGGTGCCGCCACATACTTCTAGTGGTCTAAAAGTGATGATTGAGAGGGATTTTTTTCTTTACGAGTCTATATATTGTTTTTAGGAAAATCCTGCAGAGTATGCATTTAAAACACAAAAATACAACAACAAAATATATTTTAGCAGTACAAGTTCCAATGAGGTTGCCATCATCTGTAGATTTAACCTGCTCATGTACCTTCTCCATCTCCTCTGAGATCCCCTGGTTATCTGACTGCTTCTCCAGTTGGGCTTCCAGAAGCATCATCTGCTCCTTCAACTGCAGGGGAAACCAAAAGTAACAGTTTTACAAAGCAGCATACATTTCTAACCTGCTATATTACCACACGAGACAACTCAAACTTGATTGTGGAAAAATCCCCACCTGTTCTACACTTTGGTTTTCTGCCTCCAGCTTGTTGGCCTTCTCCAAAGCCTGGTAATGTGAGAGAGGGAAATATTGAGGTTTTAAAAATAACACATGGTAAAAACATGTCCATGTCACAGTGATTTCAAGAAGGTATTATAACTTACCTCCCTAAGCTGTTCCTCTGAGTTAGCCATCTTGGACTTCCATACCAGCTCTTCTTCCTCCACACTCTTCTGCAGATGTTTCAGCATTCCTTCCTAAAGGGGTAAGGAAACAGGATTTAACGAGATTTATAAATTGACTCCACATTCACACAACTCACATAAAAAAAGAAAAAAAAAAATGCATCAACACATATTTATTTATTTGTTTCAGTCTTACCGTTTCTGCCAGGACTGTTCTGTACTGTTCACATTCAGCCTGCAGTGAGCCATGGCTCTCCTCGGCCTCCTTCAGTTTCTCGAGCAACTCCTGAAACACAGAAAACGCATTCAGAACTCCTTCTGTGGGGCTAATTCAAACCAGTATTTGGTAACATTATAAAACTGTGGCTTACAGACGATGCTGTGCTTGACTGAGACTCCTGGCTTTGCTGGCTGAGAGCCTCATGAGCTTTCTGTGTGAATACTTGTAACCAGTTGGACTAAATGAGGAGAAAAGCAGACATAAAAAATAAATACTGTGCACATCATTTTACATAATAATAATAATAATAATAATAACAGATACAATTGAATAAAAGATCATTCAGCATCTCCTCCCCTACCTGCTCGGTCTCTATGGGTATCTGTGGGAAGAGTGTCTGTAGTGTTTCTTTGGTGCCAGTTTGAAAAGCTGTCAGTTCTGCCATAATGTTCTGCTAAAACAATGGATGACATAATCAGGAAGGTGATTAACAGCAAAGTAGTCTAAATGACAAGCCACCAGTGTGTAAAGTTATTCTTACTGCATCATTGGCCGTCTTTTCTCTCACTTCTTTCAGCTCTTCTTGTAGTGATGTGACAAGGGCATCCTTCTCTGTCAGGCTATCCAAAGAACCAAAATAGACAAAACTGAGATCTATAACAGGCCTAACAATATGTGAGAGTTACCTTTTTTTCATATGCCAAGACTCATTTACCTGTTCTGTAGTAGTCCGAGCTCCGCAGAGCTGTCTGTCTGCTGAAACAGTGGACATGCAAATGAGTCACTGAGATTATTTGCAGGGCAGCTGTAGAATCAGAAATGTGCAACACATCGAGAAGTACACTTACCGGTGTGCTGTTAAGTTGCACCAGTTCTTCTTTGAGTTTTTTAAGTTCATCCTGAAGTGACGTGATATGACTGGCATCCTCACTTAGAAAAACAAAAAACAATTTGGATAAAAGAATAAATCAGCAGAGAACAGACAGGTGTGGAAAATCTGTAACATTTGAGTCAAATAGATGGATGGTAAAAAGCAGAATACCTCTTATTTCTTTGCTCTAGCTCAACAACAGTGTTCTCCTGTCAGAACGGCAGATTATTTGTGATTAGCAGAGCCGCTTTCCACATCTTTGCATGAATAAATTTATATCCGCTAATTAGTCAAGAAGTGTAGCTTTCTTTGTAATAGATCTAACAACAGATGTTGGAACACTTACAGCAGCTTCGAGCTTCATCTGCAGTTTCTTCAGTTCATCGTGAAGTGTGTTCAACTGGTTGTCTCTCTCCTGAAGGCTGCAGGGTGGGCATTTCAATCAATAAATACAACAGCTCTGGATCTCGTGTTGACTCTGAAGAAAGGAGGCTCAAACACTTACCTGAGTTTTAGCTGTTCCACTTCTGCAGCGTTCACCTGCAGATTCAGACATGACAAACATCATCACTGGTGACAATGGGGGGTCAAGCGTCTGGCCGTTTCAGAAAAGTCAAATTGACAATGTATGTCATACCTGATTGTTATCCTCCTCCTTTTTGGTCTGATTGGCCTCAAGCAGTAAGTTAATGGAGGCCACTTGCTGTACAAGCTGGCTTTTCTCTGCCCGTGTCTCCTCCAGCTGGGCGGTGAGGGCATCCACCTGAGTACAGCGCTCGCTGATTTCCGCCTCCAAACTCCCAATACGCACCTGAAACTCTGTTGGGAGAAAGGCCACTTTCAAAATACAAGCACTTACTACTTATTCCATATTTTATATTTGATACAGCCACTGGTCCCACATTTATTTTTTTACTAATCAAGACACCAAAGTAAGTTCTATGCCTTAACATCTGGTAACCATTAAAACATTGTTCCCCCATGCTCTGACCTGAGAGTGCGCTGCTGTCCTTCTGGGCATTGTCCAAAGTGGCCTGAAGGCTGCTGTTTCTACTCTGTGCTGTTCTTAGCTCCTCGCACACCTCCTCCAATCTCCTCTGTAAAGCCTGCTCGCTCTCCCCATGGCTGGCCTGACAACAAAATTGATGTCAGACAAGTGTCAAACAGCAGGGGGCAGCAACGATTCACAAAATTATTACATTTGACAGCTTTTCCTCTCAAAGCAATGTCTGTCCTTGTGGACTGTGTCCCATTTCTTTTATGTATTACTAAAATATCATATTTCCACATAAAACTGCATAATAGAATATAATCCACCAATCAAAGTGTTGTTTGGCATGAGGTTGTGTAACAGGAATATAAAAATGGACATTTTAACAGCATGTCAAGCATTATGTTTGGATTTTTTAAAGGCAGCGTCTTGTTGGAAGTGCTTTTAACTTGAAGGGTTTTTGAGATGATTAGCCTGCCTGTGCCTCTATGGTCAGACTTAGTCAAAGCAGCGAATTGTTGATGATGACAGATTGCAGCTCATAGTCCAGCAGCAAATACAAATATCACAAAGGCAGCAAACTCGAGTCAAATTAGCAAACTATTAAACTTCCCATAACATCAAAAAGTTGGGGGATGATGGGAAACGTCTAAGCTTGCATGTTGTAAAGACTCTTTAACTAACGGGCTTCTCAAACAAGAAACAGCATTAAAAAAAAAAAAAAAAAAAACACAAACATTTCCATGTGGAAACTTGAAATCCAGTATAATTTATAAATGAGATGATGTGGTGTTCCCACAGGCCGGGCCAACCTGCAGCAGGGAGAGCTGCTTCTCAGTAGCGGAGATCTTGGCCTCCAGCCCTTTCCTGATGTGTTCATCAGCAAGCAGACTTTCAGTCTTCTCTCCAAGCTCCTTGGTTAACTTTGCGCATTCCTGACGCACTTTGGCCAACTCCGCATTTTGTCTGAGGACAGAATGAAAGAAAGACAGGGAAAAAAAGAGTCAGGACACATGCTACCTTCAGGTCTGGCGCTCCCAACGTGCCTTTGAATTTATACACACTGTACTTAATTGCCACTTTAATTAGTAGCATTATAAAGAGGCTTAATGTATGTCATTATGGATCACCGTTTCTTATTTGCTGTTACAGGGGAACACTCACTTGCTCTCAGCCTGACTAGTGGCTTGGTTGAGGGCATCACGGAGAATGGAGTTCTCCTGCTGCAGACAGGCCAGCTGGGCACTGGGGCCTTTTTCCAGCTGGTCCTGCAGGCTGAGGATCTGTAAAATTACATTTTCTTTAATAAAAGCAGACATGTTGGACTCTATTACGCTTTGTACAGCTGCGTTCTGTTTCACAACTACATTTTCAAGAAACGGAAAATCTGCATTTTCACTTCTCACTAGCAGCCAGCTACCCTGGAGGTCATGGAAAGAACATGCAAATTAAAATGCACTAATTTGAATTGTACATTCAGAAATTGTAATATTTGTGGATGAGAAGTGACCTTTGCATTGAGCCCCTGGATCTGGGCTACATGGTCCTGGTAACTGGCCTGCATGCGAGCTTGCAGAGCAATCATTTCTTGCTCCCTCTTACTCAGCTGGGAACTCAGCCGGGTCTCCACACTGGCCACCTTGGACTTTTCAGCCGACAGCTCCTGATAAACAGACAGCACAGTCAGAAGGCAGATACAGACACATTGTAATGTGTCTAAGGCAAAAGAGTCATTTCAGAGAGTAATATCTCCACAACGATTGTCATGAAATTTAGAAAAGACATCTATTGTACTAAATTTATTATTTTTAACATACCTTTAATTAATTTGCTGGTGATAGTGATGGTCATCAGAAGTAATAACTTGTGTTTAACTTGTGTGTAGTGTATACTTTGTACACAAGATATCTTTTAAAATATACAGCTACTCTAAAAGATCCACTTTGACTTTAATGTACAGCCAACAATAGCCTGACATTGAGATTTGTAACACATGAAAGTGAGAGAGCTCTTTATGCTTCTTAATGGATGCAACATTCAGCCTTGTTAACTTTCCTCTAGTGCCACCTTCAGGACAAAAGATGAAGAGACTTCGATCAACTGCTGCGGTCGAAAAGTCTTTTTTGCTTAGGAAGGTTCCTAACTTTACGAAAGGAAAGGAGATAATGCTGTCCCATAATTCTTAGCGGCAGCAGCATTGAAAGTGACACACGTTCTCAAACTCAAACGATAAAATCCATAGACCACATTTAGCAAAAATCCCTGCAATACAGTTGCATATTATACTTGAATAAGACACAATTTCTTTCTTTTGGTTTGTTTTCTTTTGGCTTTGCTGTAATCTCATACTGTTTTAACACCATTATATGTTTCAGATTGTTGAAATAAGCTATATAGTGTATTAGAATTTTCTACAATAAAAAAAAGAAATCACTGACCATGACGGATAAAGGATGTTAATCAAGTTACCATTAGCTATAAAGCCTTTTCTCTCTTATGCCATAACTTGTTAATATGCATAGGTCTTGAACTGTCAACAATAACTGAGACCCATGCGAGCTATGTTACTAGTCTTGTAAAATGATCAAAGTGAGGATAATGTTGGAGCGTGTAGGCTCACGTTATGTATTGCCAGCCTTCAGTAATATCATTAATTAATTTTACTTCAGTCACAGATTACCAATGATCAAGCTGGATGACCCGTACAGTAAATGGAATGTAATATTTCAGTGTTTCCCACATATTGATTTATTTGTGGCGGCCTGCCACATTATCATCGCTGACCGCAACATATTGATTGTTGATTGTTTTTTTTTTTTACTAGGCTATGGGTAAAGTCGTGTTTGATTACAGAGCTGCAAGCAGCACATATTCGCTCAGCACCTCCTCTTGCTTGGTCGCTCTCTCTTGCCACAGTTACGCTGTCATTCTGTGAAAAACACGGTTTACATCCAATAATTGGGTTACATGTTGATAAATATTGGTGGGCAGGAGGGTGAGTGTGAACAAGCATTCTCAACGCGACAACCTTTCCATTATTTGGTGACTGGTGCCCTATAGGCCTTTTGCCATCTTGATTATGAAGTAGGCTAAAATTCCACCGTGTTGTCCACCTTTAGATGGCCTGCATTAAAACAACACGGGGTGCAGTGTCAAAGATGCGCTTTTTGTAGTCCATCTTCATTGTAGTTTCATCACGGCAGGTCACGTCAGTAACATCCACCGTCGCATAATTACGTTGCTTAGAAAAGAGCATTCGGATTCTCTTAGACCCGCTGTCCTCTTTTCGTAAGTCCTTAGGAATTCTCCTTCACATCTTTCCTTGACCTCATGACGTTTTCCATCAAGGTCAAGAGAAAGTGGTTAGGAAAGGAGATGGTTTTGACTTTGACCACAGCCCAAATGTCAGTACACCTTCATGTTCACTGGCGAATGAACCCTTTTAATTGGAGGTAACAACTAAGCTTTTTCCCCTCTGCTGCCACCTTCAGGCCAAGCTGGACATTTTGCCTCAATAGTAGAAATGATCAAAGAATTGTAAAGATTTTCATCTGTCCAACAATTTTGGTTTCTGAGTCTCACAGGGCAGCCAGCATGGCTATAGACCAGGCAATGTATTGTGGCAGGAATTCGCCACCATCTTTATCGACCAGAGAGACACTTTTACATCTAACCTTGGTGAGTTCTCTTAGACGGTTCTTCGCCGCAGAAGCGTCCTCTTGTTCTGCTGCCAGCTGTTTCTCCCTCTCCTCCAGCTGTTTCTTCAGTATGGCCACTGGGTCTCCTTTTTGAGTGGCCTGAAGCAAAAAAGTGGGTCTTGTTACAAGCCTCAAATGCATTCAGTGGACTATCATGTGCTTGTACACTCCAGCTAGTCTAACAGGTGTCTTTCCCTCATTACTGACACATACCATGTGCCAGGTGTCTTGAATGATTCCAGCTTTCTCAGACAGGATCTCGATGAGCCTATGAGCCTCTCCCTCACTGAACACCATGCTACTGATGGTGGACACCAGAGCCTTGTAGGGCAGGTAGAGCGGAGCATCTGCAGAATCCACAGCTAAAACTAAAGAGGTAAACACAAAACATTTCAGTGAAACACACAATAACAATGTGGCATAAGAGAAGGATTTCAGAATGTATTTCTTGTTTAAAACTAAAAAGCCAGACAGTTTTAAAGTACATTAGGCTGTCACCGTTGGGAAAAAAGTCTGAATTCCCACACTGCCTTAGAAATAGGACAAGGATGCGACTTATCCTTTGGGTCTGGGCCCTGGGCAGCTTTGGCTGGCAAAATGATGGGGCACTGTGGCACCAGGCAGAGACAAGCCTCAGGCAAGGGAGAACCTCACTCCTCTCCCTACCCATTGTCAGGGCACTGAGAGCCTTTGTCAGCTAACAAAACAGGGCAGTGGTGTTTGGACAAGCTGGCGTGCTCTATACCCTTCAGAGCTGAGTGCCAGACATTACCCACAACTGCCATTGGCACTACTTTCCACAAATCCACAGCTAGAAGTTCATCAGTACTGACAGGGTATTACTGCCTTAGATCGAGAGTGTACGCACGTGCGACTCATCTGTCCAGACATGCCCCACTCCACCCTCCAAACTTTCATGCACTCTCACCAGTGTTATGGCTAATGTAGTTCTTACCTAAAAGCCCTCCTCAGCCTTGAAATGCAGAGAAGGGTTTGTGAGTGTAGTTTTCAGAGACTTGCAGAAGCACTGATTTGGACACCACCAATGTACCAGTAACAACAGTCAACCAGTCAGCTAACAATGATTGGTTTAAAAAGCATCATGAATCTGTGTTACAATATTGAAATTTGACAGAGGGAAAGTTACCAAGCACCTAAAGATAGCGTAGAGCCGTGATTTTGGCATAGTGGTCACACTTGAAACTGCAGGTTATGGGATACTCTTCAGAGCCTTGTCAAAGCACTGATAGACTGAAGAGCTCTATGTATTATTATCTTCCCATGCTAAGAATTACTATAGATTTTAACATTATGGAAACAGTGTCATGTTTAATAACCAATAAAATGAGGTATCATTAGAAAAATAAAATAAAATGTACCGTTATAACTGCCAAATGTTGAATATAGCTCATATCTATCTAAACATAACTGCTTACCAGGCTCAGTCTTTTTCTTGGAGGCCTTCTTCTTAGGCTCCTGTGCTTTTCCTGCAACAGCAGGAGCCTGCTGAGATCCCACTGGGGGCACTGCCATCACTGGAACGTCCTTAGTGATGGCCTCCAGCACTGGGGCAGTCTTGGAAGGAACTGGTGAAGACTTGGCTGGCGCTGCAGTGGACTTAGCAGGTTTGGCTAACGGAGGGGCCGACTTGGCTGAGGCCGGGGCAGGGGCCGACTTGGCTGAGGCCGGGGCAGGGGCCGGCTTGGCTGAGGCCGGGGCAGGGGCCGGCTTGGCTGAGGCCGGGGCAGGGGCCGGCTTGGCTGAGGCCGGGGCAGGGGCCGGCTTGGCTGAGGCCGGGGCAGGGCCCGGCTTGGCTGAGGCAGTGGTAGTCTTGGCTGGGGCAGATGCAGATACAGGGGCCTGGGTTGATGCAGGGACTGCAGAGGACTTGATTGGTGCAGGGTCAGCCACGGGTGGAGCTGATTGGGTAGAGGCTGGCTCGACCTTAGCCACCTTTTTCTTCTTTTTCTCTTTAGGTGAGGGAGCAGGTGAGGGCTCAGCAAGAGCAGGGCTTGGTTCAGCAGCAGTCCTAAGCTGGGTGTCTGCTGGTGCTGCAGTTGGTTTCACCTCAAAAGCAGGAACAGCCTCTGGGGCAGGAGCAGCAGCCACAACTGGGGCAGCAACAGGCTCAGTGACTGTGTCATCAGCTTCAGCTTCCTCTGGAATTTTTTCAGGCTCTGGGATCTTTCCATTGGGCTTTTCTTCCTTCTTCTTTCCACGGCTCTTCTTCTCTGATACTTTGTCCTTCTTCTTTTTCTCAGAGCGAGCAGACTGTATATTACCCAACTCTCGTCGTTGTTTAGCCAGGGCCTCCTCATAAGAGGTCTCCTTCATGGAGAAGGTGGAGACAAGAGCAATCCCGACAGCAGAGATCACCATGAATCCACCAAACACCATTATCCCAAGGGTCTGGGGGTCGTAGATATCCATCGTTCAATTTCAGTTAACCTAAAAAGTGAGTGACAGACTTGTTAACACAGTTAACAACTAAAAAGATTTTTTTCTAAAAACAGAAACTGTCGACAAGAAAAGTCCAGGGATTTCTATGTGGAGAGACAGAAGTTCATATACTAATTGATAGGTAAGCCAAAAATATTGCTGACAGTATTTCTCTAAAACTGAACTGACAGCAGCTGTATTAACAGAGCAGCAGAGGAGATAGTATTGTGATTAATCTGTATGAAGAACAACTACAATCTTTACCTTCAAAAGCCTTAAGGTGTCACTGCTATCCCCATAAACGTTTGCCTTGAGGCTGGCTACATGAAGCTGATCTTATCAGCCAACTGTGTGACAAATAACAGCTGCTCCAAACCCACGCCATATAGTTGTGGACTTGGGGCAAAACATGCTCAAATCCACCCTCATAGTGAAATCTCAGCACTGAAACAAACTAAGCTAATGAAAATGACTCTTTGTCACATATGACACAGAATGCTAAAATTATTAGAGCTATTATGGAGTTATGTGGACATGTGAAAGGGATAAGATCCAACCTAAATATGAATTTAAGGACTTTATTTGTACAGACAAAAAGTACACAAAGTTACCAGCAACTTCCAAAATTCCCAGCAGCTGGATGGTAGCCAGTGTTAATATCCTGCCCCAGTAAAGAAATCCCTTAAAGGGTCTTTCAACTATCCCTTTAAGACTCTTAAAGGCACCAGAATGTTTAGCCTGCAGGGGAGGAAAGTTGGCTTAGAGTAGGAGGCAGAGTATTCTTACATCACTATCAGTTATATACCCGTTTATATTGTAGATGGTTAAAAAAAACAACAACAACATACAAGTGCTAAAAAGGGCAATGTCGAACTTCATTGTTATAAAACAACACAACACTGTAACATGGTAGGGGATAACGGCAGAGCTACTTTCGTATAATCGAAACAGAGTCCAGAGTCCCTGTTCATTGCAGGGTCTAAAAGCTAGAAAGGGAAGCGTTTGTACTGCCTCTAAATCTGTGATATCACACGTCAGTGCATCTCCACTCAGGCCAAACTGAAAAAGATGACTGCAAGAAACCAACTCAGGGTGGCTTTCTGAAGATGAAAGTGCATTTTGTGGTCCTTAAGAAATAGGGTTATGTAAGAAGAAACTGTCTAACGTGCAAGAGTTACAAACTATATAACCAACCATAAGTCCAAAATATCTGACTTTCATTCAGGGGCAATGGAACATCTACAAGGGGTGCTTTAGAATCGTCTTCAGCTAAAATTTTAATCTTTTAGCCTAAAATTTATTAAGTAATGGAGGTTAAATATGTAAATGCATATATATATATATTTATTGTCTTTAAAGACAATACTTGCCTTTCATTACCTTTTGAATAAAACACTTTAAGAATAAAAAAAGATACTGGCTCGAAAAACACCAACTTTTTATTCAGTAAGTTACTTACAAGAGTCTTCCAAGAACTTTATCTTAGACAGTTTATTAAATATAAAATACTATAAAGATCATATTGAGAGCACAACTTAAACGGGCCTCAAGGATTTAATATAAATTAAGGACACTCCATATGGTTATCCATTCATACATGCATTAGAACAAATAATCCTGTAAGTTATTGTAAGTTAATTATTTGGATGTGATACGCTTTTAATTAACGTTTTTACTTGCAAGCCAGCATTGTAGCTAACACTATGAATCAATGAACGTGGCTGTAACGTTATAGCGTCGGTTTACGTTATAAAACTGTGCTACAAACGCTATAATACAACTGCAAATTAAATAGCTAGAGAACGAATAATCTAAAATAATTTCAGATAACTTTAATCGTCTTTCTGTAGCTCAGGAGTTAGCAGTAGGTAGCTTTCCAAGCTAGCTTTCCCTGGCTCAATGAATAAAAAAAATTCAAGATTCCCACACTAACCTCACTGGAGATGTAGCTACGTCTGCTTGCTTCAAAGGGAACGGAGACAGGGCAAAACGCTTTGAGTTGTAGATGAAGTGACTTCTTTCCAGAACTACCTTTTTGTCCAGCTACCTAGCTTACTAGCTTTTTTTCCCAGTGCTCTCCCCCTCACTCCGCTGGAGAATCCGTGGTCCGCTGTGAAGTCGTGGCACTTCGAGCTGGCTAGACGTACTGGCCCCGTGCCCCAGATAGCTGCCATAAAACCAGGAGGCTTCTGATTGGCTGGAATGCACTCAAGCCGGAAATGAGCATGCTGGGAGTTGTCGTTTTGTACGCATATGAAAAGCCTCATTAGTCGTCTCGTTTTCTGTCAAACGAAATTGTTTCAAATGGAATGTAACTAAGGACATTTACTCAAGTAAAGTTTTTTCATTTCTCTTGTATTTTTGGTGACGTTACGCTCCAGAGTTACAGGGAACATTGCTTAAAAAACCCACTAGATGTAAATACAGTTAGCTTACATGTAACAGTAGCAGTAGTTTGTTAGCCTTAAGATTGTTAAATTATGTAATTCTATGTGGCTGTATCGTGTATGCAAATTAGTATCAGCTTGTTCTGTCTTCACTGAGGGAAATATGCAAACCAACATGTTTTTTATGCAAATTTCCCCAACATGAAGCCAGACATGTTTGGTATCTTGGTTGAATTTAAAATAGAGTTCTGTGGGTTTTAACAATTCTTGGCTGCACAGCATTAGGGGAGCATTGTTTGCAATTAGTATTTATCTTGAATGTATCTTTTACCTCTGATGCTCTGATCTACAGAGACCAGAGAATCAGGATTCTTTCACAAACAAAAGTAAGTACCTTTCAAGCAAGCATACAGGCTTCCCAGAAATAATTATCACTGGCCACGCCTGAATTTGGGGAAAGGTCACCTGTAAGTTGCAGGATAATATTGTTAGCCATGGTGACGTCAGACTGTCAAGCTTGTTTATCTCATTATTGTTACGCCCAAAAAACTAGCACGGGGAGATTACAATGATATTGTATTAATGCGATACATAAACACAATGTGAATTCTTGTGTGTTTGTAACTGATTAAGTATGAAGTGTCAATGAAATATGTAGCTCCTCTGCTCTAAAAATGCTGTCACACCCCAGGCCACTATTTTGACAGTTTTAAAGACATCCTTGAGACAACTTCTAATAGTATGTTAAGTGGAGGCACTTGTTGCTCAAGTCTAGTCACAGATTGTAGATTGTAAAGAACCTCCAAATAAACAAAATACATATCAATATACCAAACCAAATGTCATCAGCAGCAAAAAAATATATATAATCATGAGGAAGTCAAAAATATAACAGTGAAATTGTTGTTTGTTTATGAAAAATAATTAACCTCATTTACAGCATATACAACCAAGTTCTACTCAACCGTGTTCAATGGCACTTTAGTTTGCAGCTTGTTTTCTATCCTACAACATAATAATAATTATATTCAGCTGGTGTCCTAGGTCATATCTTTCCTTGCTTATGAAAACTGGTCATATCCTGAGATGCAAAATATCTAACTAGTTACAAACCAATAATCATATGACTCTTTATCCTCTCTAAACAGCAAGTGTTTCTCATCTGATGCAGATGAACCAGGGTCAGTGATCACATAGCTGCAGTAAATTGATGTGTTAGCACTGGCCAGATTTGCTCGCTCAGCTCTGTCTTGCTCTAGTATTTGCATATTGTGATAATCAAGATGATAGCTAGCCTTTTTACTTCAGCAACTGCTGAGGAATATACATGATGAATCACACTCAAAATATTTCTGTTGTGTGATAAGTTGAAATACTTGCCTTGTTGGTGTGTGCATGTAAATTATTTAGAATTTCAGAAGATGTTGTGTGCGTGAAAGCAGATGACTGCCTGAGCAGGGCAGGGCACACTAAACTAGAAAAGGTTTGTCCTTAGAGCTTTTTAGTGTTGTCTTATTGACATAATGGCACTGTGGAAGGAAGTAAAAACTTGTCCTTTGGATTTTCTACAACTCCTATGTGCTACAAAACTTGTATTTTTGTAATTGTATTCCTTTAATTTTCATTGATTAAGTTACCACATGTAACTAAAGAAAGCTGGTAATTTGTCACTGTGCTTCAGTATAATGACGGCTAAAACCTGAATACTGGAACTGCCAAACGGCTCCCTTGAAAGACAGTTGGTGGTTAGTTTTCCTTAATTTTCTACTTGCAGTCTGCTGTGTGAAGCTAAAGAAGAAGACTGTTGTACGAGCCCCTTGTGTTGAGACTCTCTAGGTAGGGAGGGTGCAAATGTCAGAGAGATATGAGGCCACAGTGTCAATGTTGCTGGTCTGTCTTTACACTTACTGTATAGTGCAGCTCAAGAGGTAGAAAGGTCAACTGTAGTTGTGTGCAAATTCTACCTGATGGGAACCAGGACAAAGCATCCTGTTCTGTTTCACTAAGGAAGTGCAGACAGTTCAGTTACGTCAGCAAGCCCTGCAGGTGCAATTTTTTGTAGCGAGTCCCTTCTGAGGACACAGTTTCTATTTGAGGAGGACTTCATGCTTCATGCCTCCATTCCTGCTCCGAGGCTTCCGTTTGCATTTATCTTGACTTTTCATTTGAACACTACAGAACTGTTGGACATGAGGTGCTCTCAAAGGCTCAGTTAGTCTAAGTTAAGATGTAGGCAGGTAATGGTAATAGACTCACAAACTCACTTGTATTTCATGACATGACACAGCATGAAAACATACACGTGAACATGCCTTTTCCCCCCAGTATTTGCTCTGTCCTTTTAATGATAGCGCTCCATTATGCATTTGCAAATTCCTGGGCCTGATAGTTTCGATGTTGTCGATTTAATTAATGGCAAATCTCTATGGTCCCCAAAAGCTCAGAAAATGAGCAAAATCTTACTCCTTATCATACATTTAGGGACTGCAAATTATCTAAGCGTGCCCGAGGGGAGATAAGGAAATTAATAAAATCAGCGAAATAAGTCTTTGAAGCAAGCAGATGTGTTCCTTTACACCAGTGCAGACATTTTTTACACAGGGCATCATTGCTTCAAAAGTTTTAGTTCTGTGATTAAAGCAGGGAGGGAGAAAATTATTTATCATAATAACACAGCAGCTACATAAAGGGAACATAAAAAAAACCAAACTAAATTTAGGACTGATACTTTTCTGTTTCATTCTGATAAGATCAGACAGACAGACAATCAGATCAGTAACTGCGTATTTTCACACATTGAAGGGAAATATGCACACTGTAAGTAAATGCCTAGATCCTGGCACCATAAAACTGACACCTCAGGCTACTTATTCCTCTTCATGTTCCAAAAGAGGCCTTGTTCTTTGGATCCTCCAGAGCAATTCTTAAATACTGTTTGCTCCGATGATCGCAATTTGCAAACTAACCCGTTTGTACTGATGATGTGTTATGATCTCATTGGCTGTGATTTCATCCAATCAGTGAAAGGACCAGAACAAGTCACTGTGACTGCACCACTGGTGTCAATATTGACAAATCCATCATAGACTGGTACTGTATGCCCAGTCTACGCACGTGGTCATTAAGACCTCTCCACGTCTCATTCAGGTGTAACCTTTCACCGCTGTGTGCATGGAATTACTCAAGTGCAGCTAAATGAAGTTATTAAGCACAACATTTTTCCAATAATTGATAGCAACAACACATGTGGCATGTTACAAAATAAATTTCTTAAAACCATGTCTTTAAATACATACCATCAATAAGGTAACACACTGTAATGCAAAGACTAGCAGTTCAGTTTCTGTGCAGATTATTTGTTTAGGTCATGTTGCTTAGTGCTGCTCAAAATGTAGGACATGAAATGTGCATTTTGGTGATGGCAATTCCCACGAGCTCTCTGGCATTTC
Source organism: Micropterus dolomieu (assembly GCF_021292245.1). Lineage (NCBI taxonomy): Eukaryota > Metazoa > Chordata > Actinopteri > Centrarchiformes > Centrarchidae > Micropterus > Micropterus dolomieu. The sequence continues at coordinate 9,570,967 of NC_060164.1, read as the reverse complement.
CTCAAAGCTTACCTAATACACCACATGGTCCCATCGCAGGATCCACTGTGGTCAATGGATTTAACACAAACATGCATCCAGCTGTGTTTAAGTTCAAGGGCCCACACGGTAAAAGCAGGATACAGTGGATAGACAGACTCCGCCACCTAGTGGTATGATGGGTAGCTCTTTAAAACACACTGTATTTTCATACAACACAAAACCACAATACAGACGGTCACAGATCAAACTTGGGAAAGTAGGAGTTTATTCAATGCCATTATTACAAATTTATAAAATGCTAATGTTCTGTAAGAAAAGTGTCATGTAAAGGAATTCGCACAGCTGGAATCCATTAGAAATACATTCAATTTCTTATAAAACTACAATGCATTTTAACGCTCCACCGAGCCTGGTCTTGATTGTGAAGGGGTTTTTTTCTCCATCTTCTTAGTGCATGTTTTTGTAACTGTTTAAAATTAACAAACTGTTTAGAAGATCTGGTAAATTCAACAGGTCTGATATATGAGACCCCAACAATAACAAAAGGGGAATTCAGGGAAAAATAAAGAAAAACAATAATTACACACTTAATTGGCAGTTGGTTGGGCGACGAAGCTGCTGAGGACGTAATACATGTAGCGCAGGGGTATTATGAGTGCCTTGTGCAAATAACAAAATGCAGACTCAGTCATTACTATTGTTTATTTTGCTGAGATAAAAAATGCTCAATTAACTTGTTTGACTTACTTTCCTCACCAATCGCTCGCTCATCCATATTTGCAAAACTAGCCACTTCTTACAAACAAGAAAATGGGGACCGATCCAGTTGTCCATTCCTGAGGTGACGTGCAGCTATTCTTGAACACTTGAAGATGATCTGTCTTGATTACCAAGTTGGTCATGAGTTTCCTTACTACAGGGTTGGTTTGGCTGCACTCTAATCTCAGAACCCGGGAATTCAAAGCATGAGGATGTTTTTCCAGGGACTAGCTTTGTTTCTGTAAAACTGTCCCATTAGCAAATAAAGAAAATCCCAACAGATTAAACATATGAATCATAAAACTTAAGTTATGGCTATGTGAAAAACATTCTCCAAGCCTTTAAAAAAAAAAAAAAATTTAAAAGGGTATATGAAAGAATAGGTTGGAGGCTGAATTTATGGAGGCAGAAGTACGATCAAAAAAGGCAAGGATTTCTATTATGTGCATAATGTAAGAAATGAGAAAACAAAAAATTGGGGGGGGGGGGGGGGGGGGG
>NC_060164.1:9563396-9569708 GCF_021292245.1 Micropterus dolomieu | reverse complement strand
ACGGAGAAAATCACCTCTACTGGTGCTGCAAAGGAAACGAAGACCTTAAATGTTGGCAGCCTCATTATCTGGAGGCACTCACAATGAGTTAGACTTCCAAAGATATTGGAAAAGGATGGATCATGGAGCAGAGGACAGGGACTCTGTAAACATGAAGACATTCTGCGAACAAGACACTTAGTCTCCAGCAGGGTTTTTAAGTGGCATCAGACCCATGGGTAGGAGCAGAGATGGGGCTTGGAGTCATGTCCATGCAAGGCCCCGAGGATGCCAGGTTTCCATTTGCTATGACTGGTCACTTGGTGATGGTAGGACAGGAACACTTGAAAACATATCAGTTGCTTTTGAGCAGGTCAATGCATCCCTGCAATAGACTCACATTGTTCTGTGGAGACAGGAGAAAACAGTATTAATACTCCTAGTCCGAGTCACGAGGACATCCATGATCCAATAAAAATTTTAAATGTTTCCCAGTTACAAGCTGACATTCACCTTTTATATTGAAGGTAAACGAATGATGTCTACAAATGATTCCAATATATATTTATGCATTTAATATTTTCCTAGATAGGAGTCCCCAGAGACGCCCCTCTAGTACAGAAACTCCTTTCACTTTAGCCATGAAGGGGAAGATGAGCAAGTGGTGACAAGATTTGTGGTGAAGGGATTGGAATCAGAACCGAGATTTGCTGGTAAAAAGCACCTTATTTGTTTAAAGTGTTTGCAAACCATATGTTATTGCACTTTTGTGTATATAGCAGTACATTTAAATTAAAAGTGCGCAATAGACTACTTTAGAATTCATTATTCAATTTTGCGCATAACTAATGTGATTAATCGCAGAAAATCATGCAATTAAAAATTGTAATCGTTGCCCAGCACTAATTTATCACCTTGTAACATATGATGATGATTGAGATATTCCTACTGATGATGTTAGCAGGTGCATGCGAGAGCGTGAAAATCACCACACTTCATTACAAAGTACAAGGTGTGATGGTAAGCCGCTCACCTTGGCGTGTTTTATCTCGAGTTCAGCCATCTCTATGAGGTTCTTCCTGAAGGCAACAACACGCCTGCCCTTGAAACTGGTGAGTTCTATGAGGATGACAGCATTCAGTTAAAAAGTGCTTGGACAGTGCATGCCATTTTACACACAAAGAAACCAGTAAAGAATAAGCCTGCATCTCAGATGCGCAGACGCACAAACCTTTCTTCCCAGACTCTGAGAGCTTGTCAAATTTCTGCAGGCACTGCTGCTGGTACTCCTCTGCCTGGGCGATGTCCTTGCTCTTCAGTCGAGCCTTATCCAAAGCCTTGTTAGAGTTCTCATAGTCAGCTAATGCCCGAGCTCGCCTGTACAGAAGGTCCTGGCGGGTTGCAGAGAGGTTAATGTGACAAATTTTATTCCTAAATCTTCATTCAGATTTACTTGTAAAAGGACAATGATGATTAATACTGAGCCCTGATCTGTAGTATACTGCAGATTGTTTGTTATTTCAATGAGTATTGTTCTATCTGGTCAGACTGGGATGCATAAAGTGTTTGAAATACAGCAATAATGGAACTTCATAAACACAACTTTTACAACATAGCTGTGAATCTGCGCATCTTGTAGGAATAGGTAAACATGTCTCACCTTGGCGGCCTGGATGTCTCTCATGTAATATCTTAGCAGCTCTGTGAGTTTCAGCTCCTGGTCAGATGCTACTCTTCCCTCTACTTTCTGCAAGGACACAAATGAAGACACATAACAGTGGTAATAAATCTGGACAAATATTTACAAAGGTGTCCCAGTTTGTTGGTTTTTGAAGTTCTACTCACTCGGAGCTTCTCAAACAGGTCTGACAACTTCTCCAGGTGTCTGAGAAAAAAAGCAAAGCCATGAGATATAAATAAAAAAAGTAACAATTCACCTCTACAAGCAGAGATTTGTTGCAGTCCACAAGATATGGCCAAACGAGAACCATTGCTTAAAATCTTCATACACTAGTTTGTCTTTGCATAAAAGTCACTAAATTTTAAACCACACTCACTTCTTATTTGCTGTGCTATCATCAGCAGAGAGACTGTTCAGAGTGGCAGAGACGTGAATGTAATCATCCGCAATATCTGTAATAACGGAGATGAGCAATTAAAACTAAGCAAAATTCCAAAATGCATTTTAACATGCTAATAAACTCTCAAATACTTTTGTGTGAGCGAGTCATTTTCTCTGCTTTGGCAGTGGAATCTTTTATCTTGCTGTAGTAGTCGAGAAGGAACGTCTTTTCCTGCTCAAAAAAGTCATCGACTTCCTGTGTGGATAGCAAACACACACAGACAAAGGTAATTGAGGAAGTGCCAACAGCACTGCATCTGCTATGCTGTTATATACTGTAAGCGCATCATGCAAAAGCCCCACCTTTACTCCTGAGATAAGGACCTCGTCGGCCGACTTCACCATGTTTTTAAAGAATCCTCCAAACATTTCCTTGGCATTCTTTCTTCTCACAGTCAGCTAAAATGACAGGATTTATAAAGGAATACATATTAAGAGCACTGTGATTTATTTGTGAAAGCATGCAATTTGACTAAGTAGGGGCTGAAGTAATGTTTGTGATTGTACAATAGTCTACAAATATATGTATGTTATTATTTAATTATTAATTTGACTCTTGGCTATGCTCTGTAACGAACACCACAAATACTGACTGACAAAGACTACAAAGATAAGCATAACTGCTGATCACAGCAGGATGTAAGCAATGGGTCACAAGTATCCAGCAAACGCTACTTCCTGTCTTTCCAACTGACAACTCAGGAAAGGAAGTCAGCATTATGAGGAACTCACATCCTGGTCATACTCTAAGAAAATCTGGAAGTTTCTGTCTTTGCTTAAAACGGGGTGAGAGGACAATCTCTGCAGGAAGACTTCATGCACTTGAACAGTTTTCTTGAAAACAGCCAGGTATTCACTGAAAAGAAAAGAGTGTACATTACGCAGACAATACAAATAGCAAGAAGATGTTTTTGTTAAACAATAAGTGCATGTTTGTTTGAGTGTCAAACTCACGCCTCCAGCTCCTGCTTCATTTTAGTGTACTCGTCCTTGGTCATGGTGGCTTCACCTTCCCCCAGTTTGTGCATCTTCTCTCTTGGGCTCTCAAAGTCAGGCTTTGGGGGCGCTGGAGGAATCTATAGATGATCAGCAGGAAATAAATGGTTCACGGTTCAGGTTAAATGGTGTTAATGTGTAATATACAATTAAACTCAGTAGTCTAACTCACGATGAGCCCAGCATATTCCTCTGTCTCAACCAGAGTGTCATGTAGCCAGTTGAAGTCTTCATGCTGCCTGGGAACGGAGAACTCTGGCTTCTGGAAAGAGCTAAGTGTGGTCTGGGAACAGACCAAATGTTAGTGTTTTGTAAGGACAACTGTCAACATATCAGCAAATACCTTTATATAATATCCTTAAGGTTAGGAGTAAATATATGTCATGGGATACAAACTTTTTACCTTTGTATGGACAGTAAACTTGACTTTGTCCCTTTCACAGAGTGCATCAGGAATGTCAATGAGAAGAGAGGCGTCATTGTTTAGATCCACAGACACAGCACGCATCTAAGTAGAAAGAATACACCAGGTTATCCAAACAAATGTAGCTGGCTGATGTTATGTGTACACACAAAAATGATCACTTGTCAAGTACAAATGCAATTTTTAAAAAGAAATTTGTGGTCACGTAGTTTCAAATTCTGCTTTTAAGAAATATGCAGCAGGTTTCTCATCTGATCATCCCTCTGGACTATATGATAAATGCCAGTTTATTTACTGTGTCTTGTTTTGATTTGTCTACAGTTTTGCCTCTCTGAAAGTTTCTTTCTAAACTGTAAAATGAGGGACACAAATCAAGCACAATTCATATCTGTTGCATTTTGAATATTGTTTTAATAATACCAATAATTGTAATTCAGTATAGTCAGTATAATTCACATATTTAACTGTATCAGCACAATCTTAGCCAATAAGGCAACAACACAACTCATCAATATCTGGAGTCTTCCCTAGCTTGACGATATGCCAACGGTTCAGAGGAATGTTTTGTTAGCAGCTACACTGTTGAGAACGCAAAACCATCAGCCTCAATGTCATACAACACCCACCAATCCTGACTGGCTACAACTTCACAGCAAGGACAAACTGTTGGAAGCATGTCAGACAGACTCAATTCATAGAGCTCAGTCTCAATCCACACAGTTTCCAAACACGCCCAGGGGCCCTCAGAACTTACAAATGCGCAAAACTGTAGTACTGCAAGTCATTCTTCCATGAGTTTAGAGCCTGAAGTGTCTGGGTGGTACTGGATAAAAGGTCGGGAGGCAGCTAGTTTTGGATCTAACAGTAGGCACATAATCTAGTCCTGTTTTAAGAGCTAATCCCACACTCTCCTTGATCTGTTATAACATAAAGAATAAACAGCCTTGACTAACTATCTTGCTGGTGAAAGAATACACCTTACACTTAGTGTGCCAGTTTTTTTTGGTACACCTATCAAGGATACAATGTTCAGTTTTTGTGTTAATTTTTGAGGCTGTCGTTTTTAGTCTTACTTTTTATATACAGTCTATGAGTCTTACCTCATTGATTTAATAGACTGCATACCGTACAAAGGATAGAGAAAATATTAGAAACTCCTCTCAGTATAACGCAATACAGCTCAACAGGAGCACAAACTATATCCTCCAAAATGACCATAACGTTGAATACACACCTCTCCAAAAAATTAAACAAGAAGGCAATGTTAAAGTTATCTGGACACCTGTAAGAACGCTAACAATTTTAGCTCAAAGTCAGCCGAGTTGTCACAGGCCAGTTTACTGCACAGCGTTAATGGAGTAACGTTAAACACGTAGAAGAGATACAGTGATGTTACTTTTCTGTAACTTTAACGCTAACTATATTATACGTTGTCGTGAACGTTAACGTTCCATGTTTTGACACGTTCAGTAAGTTAGGTAACATTAGCAAACAACACTGTTCTGCATACATGCAGTTTGACACTCCTCGTTTTAACGTTACCCGCTTCTTGGTAGCGTTATCTATAAAACGTTAGCTCGCTTTAGCCAGATGCTAGCGTCGTGTAGACAGAAAACAACACAAGTTAGCGGCAACAACTTAGCCAGAAAGCAATCGTTAGTGTTAGCTATATCGTTAGCAACCTTAATGCTACCAGGTCTGACTTTAGGTGCACTTTAACTACATGCTAAGGCCCATTTAACTTACCTTTTCCTTGCTGCTTTCGTCTAATGTGGATGTCATGACGGGATTGAAGTCGACGGAATAGCAAGACCAACAACGCAAATAACAAAACCACCAGCTATAAACTAACGTTATATGCAGGAAGTTCTCCCTCTGCTGCCTGACGAGCTGTCAAATCGTTCCTTTGTCGCCCCCATCCTGACGATGAAAGATTAAACTCCACCTTAAAGGGAATTTGAGTGGACACATCGACTTTACAAATGCAATGATTGGTTTTGAACCTAATCAGTCATACCACATTTTTATAGGCTACCCGTGGTTTGAGATAAAGGCTATGTGATAACTTATTTTTAAACAGCACATGTTACATTTGGTTTTAATTAGGTAACAAACAGATGAGGCGTAATGAGCAGAACAAATAAATGAAATTAACTAAAGTGAGCATCAACAACCACACGGATGTATTTCAATGTTACGCTGCACATTATGGGTAATGTAGTTTCTAACGTTATAAAATGCCGTACCCAACCAAACTGGTGGAGGGTGCATCACCTTTATCAAGGATGGGTTTGCCTACAGGGAATCCCCAAGCTCAGAAGATTCAGAATGTATAATAGCTGAAATCTATAGCCCAAGGAAAGAGGGAAATATTAAACTGATTAATTTCTATAACCCATGCAAAAACTTAGATATCAATAAACTTAATGAAATGGCAGGGACTGTATACAGGAAAGAAATATGGTGTGGGGACTTCAATGCACACAACAGCTTATGGGGCAGCAATCACACAGATAATAATGGGGACATAATTGAAGAAATGATGGAAGAAAGATGACTGGTCTGCATTAATAATGGACAGGGAACACGAATGGATGTGAATAGGGTTAAAACATCATGTTTAGATATTACACTGGTATCAGATAATTTGGTAAACGCATGTGAATGGTTTGTTATGAATGATTCTACCATAGGAAGTGACCATTTTCCAGTTCTCACTATTATTAACACAAATGTATGTTTCCAAGAAGGAAGTACAATTAACAGATGGTGCTTTGAGAAAGCAGACAGG
>NC_060164.1:9444738-9563296 GCF_021292245.1 Micropterus dolomieu | reverse complement strand
TGCAGGATTTCAATCCATGACGGCGTAGTGTGTTACCAACCGTTTCTTTTGTAACTGTGGTCCCAGCTGCCTTCCGTTGATTCATCAGTTCCCCCCTTGTGGTTTTGGGATGATTCCTCACCGTTCGCATGATCAGGGACACCCCACGAGGCGAGATCTTGTGTGGAGGCCCAGACCGAGGGAGGTTGGCGGTGGTGTGGTGCTTCTTCCATTTCCTGATAACTGCACCGACAGTTGATCTTTTCTCTCCAAGTTGCTTTCTGATTCTCTTGTAGCCCATCCCAGCCTTGTGCAGATCAACAATCTTGTCCCTGATGTCCGTAGAAAGCTCTTTGGTCTTGCCCATGGTGGTGATGTTGGATGCTGGTTGTTTGGGTGTTGACAGGTGTCTTTTATACAGGTAACGAGGTGAGGCAGGTGTATTTGATGTAGATAATTGGTTGGGATTGGGGCTGTGTCTTAAAGAAAGACTAACTGGCTTGTAGGAGCCAGAATACTTGCTGTTTGGTAGGGGGTCATATACTTGTTTTTCCTCATCAGATGTTATCAATTTTTATAAATTCATATGATGTGATTTTCTGGAATTTTCTTTGGGATTCTGTCTTTCACTGTTAGAATGTACATATGATTAAAATTGTAGATTGTTGCATTCTTTGTAAGTGGGCAAACCTGCAAAATCAGCAAGGGGTCAAATACTTTTTTCCCCCACTGTATTCTGTTATAGTTTTTCACCTGCCACCTGAATTTTGTGTTTCCCTTTACATAAATAAAGACATTTCCACTATACATTCATGTAGAATAATTCACCAGAATGCAGGAAATTAGCTGTTTGTTGCTCAAAATGTTCATATAATTCATCATTGAAGATTTCTTAAAAACAGTGTTAAACATCGTCTCGATCTTTTGAACCCAATATCGTGTCATCACATCTCTAGAGTTAACACCAACTAAGTTAAGTTAATGCACTGTGTGTTATGGCAGAAAATTGTGTCCTCTTACATTTAATATTTTATGCATGTTCTTTAATATTATTATTCTTACTATTATTCTTACTGTTATGTCTTATAGCTATATATGTATTGTGTTTTTATCCTTAACCTTTCCCTCTTCTATACTCGCTAGTCCCTCCACATTTACTAGGGTTTAGGTCAGAGCTGTGAGATTGTTTTGGTGTTTTCCCTCTCTTGTTGTTCCTCTCCTCTCCTTTAATGTTCATTCAAGGCCAAGCGAGGATCTCTGTTCCCCAAAACATAGAAACCTAGACTGTGTAAATGATTATGCATCCCTTTGCTCGGGGCCAGACGCCCGAAGCTGCCCTAGGTGTCAGGTCTCTGGACCAGCTGTATAGGTGTCTTAGAAATTCTCTGTTCATTCTCTTTTATTAATAAATTCTTCAAAGACAACGGTTGGTTGTTACTCAATTATTTGCTTAATCCCTCACCAGCAAGATACAATTTCCACGATACTTCACTTTGCATTGTCATATGACTGATCTCTACAGTTTGAGAGATCCAACAAAAGGTCCTCCACCATCAAAGTCACACATTCTGCTTAACTTTCACCAATGTGGCTCTCAATTGGCTCAAAGCCCAGGATGGGTCAGGTTCACCCATTAGCTCATTGATTTCATCACATATTGTCTATGACAAATAAGACACAGTGCCTCTTCTTTTTCCACTTCAACTTTTTAATATGTTCAGCTAAGAATGGGTCAAATTGTGATAGCAATTCTAGGATGCCAAGGAACTTATCGTTATGGGTTGACCCAAACAGTTCATTGTCTCAACACAGCTCATTTTCATTTGGATCTCTCCTCTAAATACCTGTCCATATTATGAACAGGTGATATTATTATTGTATTTTTTTGTGTTAGCTAAACAGTCCAGGTTGTTTTGCAATGCATGGATAATCAAAAATTGTATATTCTGTAATAGATAAATTAAAATATGACAATGACCAAGAAAGATTACAGTTCTCCTCAGCTACTCAGAAATCTGCAAGCGCATGTTCATGAACAGTTTAAAGCAAGTGAACCTGAACAGGAAGTACAACATGCTCCCATGCAGTAGCATGAGCTTTTTCCATAGACAGTATATTACTGGACGAAGCCACCCCACTGATTTGAATGGAGAGCAGTAAAGCCAGTTTTGGACCAATAAAATACTACTACAGGGCTACTTCCTGTTGGCACCAGTGTCTACTGTGCATGATCACGCAACATAACCGTGGTTTAATGATGTAGAACAACGACAGAAACACCGTAATTCTGGTAGCTGCACAGCTGCACAAACAAAAAGTTTCTTAGCTCCGTTTGTCTGACTCGGATCGTCACTGTTTAATCAGTCCACCTATGAGGCTCACCTGCAAAACACCAATGCAGCGTCACTGATGGCCGAATAGTTGTTTTAGATTCACTGAGAGTTTATAATCTAAGCAATATGTTTACATCTCTCATGGAACCGTCCATGCAGGCTTTGGTCAGCTTCTCTGTTTCAGCTGTGGCTTACCCCCTTGGCTTTTTCTCCCTAATTTCTGACTAGATTTTTCAGTTCACCTTTCCCCTTTTCTACGATACAAAGGCACATTTATTAGCTAACATTCTGAGAAAAACTTAACATTGTAGGGACTTCTTCTTTGAGATCTTTAAAGATCATTGAATCCAAACCAGGTTTCTCTGTATGAGGGATCTTCAATGAAGCCCAGGTTTTTAAAGAGCCTGTATGAGAGCATGTTCTCCTCCTCTATGAAGCAATACACTGGGTAGCCCTGAGTGTGGAGTTTCTTGGCCATGGCGCTGACCAGGACTCTAGCAAAGCCTTTCCCTCTGTGCTCTGGCAGAGTGTACAGCATCCCCATGGCACACGACGCATAAGTCAGGATCCAGGACACGGGCTTTCCTTCTGCATCCAGCACGCAGCAGGAGGGGAAGTTTGCGAGCATGTTCCGGATCATCCTGGCAGCCTCCCCGCTCTTTCCAAACTTCCACGTCTGATTCACCAAGCCAACGTGAGATTCATCCAGAGAGCTCACTGAGATCCCTGAGCTGATGCAGAACAGAGCAGAATCCTGTTTCATTAATGAACTATTAAACCTAAGAGAATGACTCTGTGGCACACTAGACACTAAAGATATCATTGCATGGATAGGCTTTACCTGTCTATAGAGGGAAGGTTTCCTATGTCCTCCAGTATCATCATGTGACACACTGCCAGCTTGCTGCTGCTTACACCTTTTTCTGCTGCCACTGCTTTGAATATATCCTCGTGACGAAGATTAATTCCTTGAAAAGAAGTAATAGTTATATTTTTTAATGGAAAAGTTAGTTCTGAGAAAATGTATTTAAACAGGAAGATTCAAGGTATTCAGTCTGTAAGAGGTGTTTTCAACCTACATGAACCTATAAATGTATTTGAAAGACAAAACAAATGTCTCAAAAGATCCTCTGATATTTTTGCGAGTAATAAGTATGTTTTAAATAGTCTTCCTATAATAGAGGGTTTCTATTCCCGTCTCAATTCTCATTCCCTGTCATCACATCTCGTCTAGCTAATTTCTTCTTTCTTATCAGCCAATTGTTTTGCTCTTGCCATGTAATCATTCTGTACTGTAATTGGACTGAGGCACTGTTCTTTGATCTTTCTCAGATCACTAAACGACCTGCCTTAACAATAGGCGAACTTCAAACACAATAAAATAAAAGTATATAATAAAAATTCTAAATAAATTTACACCTTAAAGGCAGCACTGCAAATTTAACACTGTCAGGTGTCCGGATATAATAACTGCCTCTCTATTCTATATTTTGTCACTGAGTGATGTAAGAATCATGTTATGATCTTATGATCTAAACAAAATACAGCTGAATAATAGGAGTGCAAAGATCAGTGCATGAATGGCATGGTAGTATTTCAGTGACCATCCAGTCACTGGGTAAGAGCTATTTGCTAGGAAAAGAAACTGATTAAGAGCTAAATGAAGTGACTTTTGATGTTGTTATTAAAGAGACAATGAAAAGAAGAAATGTGCTTATTGCTATTACCAAGACAAAAGTATCTGGTCCAATCAATAACAGAGGACTTCCTTATGGTTTCCTTCAGAATAGGTTCATCATTTGCAAAAACCAGTGTGTCTTTGAAGAGATCACCCTTCTGTCAGAAAAATTAGATATGAAGATACTGTCAATACAGAAATACAAAGAAACGATATGTATGTAGATAAGTAGTTACCTGTTCGCATTGTGGTTTGCAGACAATGACACTGAAGTCCGGCCATCTGTCCGCTAAGACCTTTACAGGGTCTGATCTGACTCTGTTTGTGAGGACCAAATAACCATAAACCTTAAAAATAAAAAAAACTAGTTAAGCTACACTGTAACAGGCCTACAAAGAATGGCAGAGCATATATTTAAGGTGTTGTCAAGCAAACACAAATAAGAGGAGCTCATATTAGTAGTCGACTTGCAATAGGCTACAGAATTTGTTCTCACGGCAGACCTGACTTCACACACCGGTTGCGACCGAGGTAAGAATCTTATAAGCTGGGTCTCAGCGATTTTCAGCTGCTCTCCGGTCAGTTCCACGATCATTTCTGGAGAGATTTTCAAATTTTAAGTCTGGATTCGCAAGGAGTGTACCGAAGTCCAGTATACAGTGAGAACGCATGGAAGTCTGTGCTGTCGATTTTCTGGTGGGCGTTTTTTCCCCGACGGAAGTTGGTTTGCTATTCGTACTTTCGAAACAATTTCTTTTATAGCCTAGTCTCATTTGCCCGTTTTGTTATATGCTATCACTTGTCAAACGGGGCAAATAATTGTTGCAAATCTAGTTTGGTATTTGAAAAACTTTTTTTCATCTTTGTCATAAAGTTCTTTCTCGATTCCATCGCCTTTAAATCCACGTCTGAAAAGAAAGGAAACACTGTGACAATTGTTTCATAATGGTGAAGCCTTTATTATATTTAAGGAAACACTAGTTGAATCTGGACTAAATTTACACAGGGAACCTGAAGCTTTGACATCAAAAAGATAAAATACAACATTGTTTACACAAAATATGTTTATTTTGGGGGAACCATCATTACTGAAAATGGGGTGTATAAAATGCCAATGCAGTATGTGTATGAACATAATCTGAAAATTCTGATAGAAAGCAAAGCATGAATCAACAAACCCTATTTTCATTTGGATCTCTCCTCTAAATACCTGTAGGCTATTATGAAAAGTTGACGTTATTATTGTATTATGTGTGTCAGAATACCTTTTTCATATCTTTCCATTAGAACAGTCCGTGCTGTTTTGCAATACATGGTGAGCCTATGAAAGATTCTATAATACACACAGGACACTTTACAAGTTATGTTTGCCTGATAATATGTCAGCTATCCATTTAAAGAATAGTTAGAAATCACAATGGTTACAAAATCAAAAGTTGAACTCATACCATGCCGCCCTGTATGAGGGATCCTCAATAAAGCCCAGGTTTTTAAAGAGCCTGTAGGAGAGTACGTTCTCCTCCTCTATGAAGCAGTACACTGGATAGCCTTGAGCGTGGAGTCTCTTGGCCAGGATGCTGACCAGAACTTTGGCATAGCCTTTCCCTCTGTGCTCTGGCAGAGTGTACAGAATCCCCATGGCACAGTAATCATACACCAGAATCCAGGACACGGGCTGACCCTGGCCGTCAGTGATGCAGCATGACGGGAAGTTGCTGATGATGGTTTCAATATATTTGTAACCCTGCTCATTGCCTCCAAACTTCCAGGTGTTATTCACCAAATCAACGTGGGAAGGGTTAAGAGATGAAATCCTTGATTCAAGCTCGCTGTAGAGAAAACGATCATGATAATCTTTTATCTGAGTGGAGAAACAATATTATTTGACTTTTCTCTGATTTAGGTGAAATGTAGGCTACACGTATACTTTACATATCTGACTATACCTGTCAACTGCTGGTGTGAGCAGATGGCTGCTGTCTGGCAAATACAGAAGATGCACCAAAGTATAGCCTCTGTTGTTGACATTTCTGTCAGAAGACACTTGTTTGAGCATGGGGGCGTGGGAAATGTCAAATCCTATAAAATGATTCATATGTTAATATCATTCAGTTATTTTCTTTGCAGTAGAGGAGGTATGCACATCCTTAACTTGGTCAAATATGACAAAACCACACTGCAAAAATGCGGCACTACAAGTTAAAATAAGTATATATATATATAAATCTACTTAAATCTATAAATATAAAAACTACTTAAAGTATCAAAAGTAAAAGCACTCAATTTAATATGCTATATAGATTATTATTACTGATTACACTATCACTTCATGTCATATGCACGAACCTGGCACATTGCACATATTTGTTCATTTGTTGTTAATTGTAAATTGTTATGTTGCATTGTTATTTTTATTTATTTATTTACTTATTTTATATTGTCAGTTGTATTATTTTTCTCTATTCTTATGTTATTCTTATACAACTTGCATTTGTTTATTACATATTTATATATTTCTACATCTATTTATGTCAGCTGTATGTCTGTCTGTGTGTAGCACCTTAACACCAAAGCAAATTCCTTGTATGTGTAAAACACTACTTGGAAATAAAGCTCCTTCTGATTCTGATGCATTAATGTTTTTCATTTTACTGTTGGTATAGGTGGAGGTGGTTAGGTGTATCATAGGCTACTTAATAATGCACCATATGGTAAAATCTCAACACCTGGTGTGTTTTGTGTTTATATATTATTTGTAAAGTAGAAACTAAAGCAGTCAGGTAAATGTAGTGAAGAAAAAGGTTCATAGTTTAGTGCTGAATTGTAGTGGAGTGGAACTATAAAGTGGAAATATTCAAGTAAATACTAAAAACTGTACTTCAGTAGGGCTACAGTAACTGACTAAGCTAGCCTGTTTAGTTAATTTTCTACCATTGAGTTATAATGAGTGATAATTAACCCCTGTTGTCCTGAATAACAAAACACAGCTCTCTAAACTGACCTCCAAGTAGGAAGTAAGTGCTCCAGTCAAATGCATCCTCCTCTGTCAGCATTTTCCTTAAAATCTGTTCATCCATGGTGTAGTATGTCACTTTTTTCCGGATCTCCAGAGCGCGCTTGTTCTGTGAAGCAAACACACAATATTGCAATCACGCGTCTTACAAAAGTTTGGCTCCAACACATCTAATACTCCGACGGGATGTGAACTCACCTTGGGGTCAGGTCGGCAGATGATGACCCTAAAATCAGGCCATGTGTCAACAACTACCTCCAATGTACTTGGCTTGTTCCTGTTAATTCCATATAGGAAACCGTATACCTACATCACGAAAAATGTAGAGCTACATCGGCGACAAGACATCGACAAGTAGAGACACACTGCGATTAAATGCTGACACATTGATTACAGTAATGTATTTTTGCTGTGGTCTTAGTTTACGTTAACGTTACCTTAAAACTCTTCGGTAAGTGTTTTAGCAGAACTCCTTCCGCGATCTGTAGTTCGTCTCTGTTTAGGACCTTCATGTTTGCGTCCTTACTGATAGAGTTTATCCAGCACGTCAGTTTAAATGATATGTTCAAAGGTGTCAAGAGCTGAGCCTTTATTGATCATTAACAGCCGGCCATTGTCACTCACTGTATCTGATCTATCTCAAACCATAGACCACTTCCTGTCTGGATTTTAAAAATAAAAGCTTTGTTTTCTTTTTATCTACAGTCTATGTTTTTATCCCAAATTATTTGTGTAGGCCTAATGATTTACTGACCGAAATGAAGTTTATTTTTAAATAAATACTGTATTGGTGATTATGTGGTGTTGTGGCAGTGAAAGAATCCACTTGCATTTATGAACCAAAGAATGTATATAAAAACATAAAAATCGTGAAGGCACCAGAAATATATATATTTTCTACTTTTCAATCATTGAATGTGTATTATTTGGTTATGGTAAAGTTAAATCATGACTTTGTTCATCCCTAGAATGAGACATTCCTATCAAGTCAAATATCTAAAGAGAGAAATAATTAAAAATCATCTTATTTCTTATATATAAAATTGCAGTTTTGCATCCTAAATACACCTTTCACAGGATTCATACTCTCTAGGGCAGCAACTAACAATTATTTTCGTTGTCGGTAATCGTGTTGATTATTTTCTTTATTCAATCAATTAGCTGTTCGGGCTATAAAATGGTGAAAAGTGTCATCCTCAAAATGTCCTGATTTTTCCACAACCCAAAGATATTCTGTTTACTGTCTTAGAGGAATAAAGAAACCAGAAACTAATATTAAATCTAAATACCAGTATGTTGAAATTAATTGTCAACAACTAATGGATTAATCACTGCAGCTCAAATACCATCCATTCATCCATCCAATCGTCAACCGCTTATCCTGCGTACAGGGTCGCAGGGAGCTCAAATACCCTCATTGTCTAATGTCAGATAGGAATGCTTAAAACACACACAAAACAAACTTTTATTTACTCTTTCCAAAAATAATAAAACATAAAACTGAGATCTGGACAGCACAAGCCTAATACCTAAATGCATTAACCACATAGACACATTCATTTAAGTTCACATGCTTTTTTAATTTAATTTCATTCTAAAACAGCGTGTTTTTAATAGGCTAATCAACAGTTCAGTACAATTATTAATTTGTTTTGTTTAGTGCATTAAAAGTTGCTCCTCTAAAAGTCAATGTACTTCTACTTTGCCATACTGCATAGGTTATTCTTATATCTTAAAAATGCTTTCAAAGGTTATTCAATCTAGCATACAGTGAGGCAGTATAGGAAGGAAATGGAAATGCTTAATACTTTTGTTGTTCATCTACAGGAAAATACATGTTCCTCTGCATGATGATTATTCTGCAAAATATGAAAACGCTGAGGTTCTCCCACGTAGTTCTTCTAGCATTCCTCTTTCAACAGCCTGATGTCATTCAACCATGGGCGGCTCCAAACTTCAAATGTGCACTCGTATGGCTGAGGAAGAAAAGGTTCAGAACACACGTTATATAATATACATAGATGGAAATAAAACTGCATATAGCATTGCATCTTCAAGAGTATATTATAGTCAAAGTTCAACATGGCATTTTTTTGTTTTTAAGAGGGCATGATGAACTTAATATCTTCTCTTAAAGCACTGTAAAAGACATAATCCCCACGCCCCATATTCAAATGATCATAATTATTTCATGATCAGATGAAAGTAATTAAATATTTTCCTCTTTCAAGAGAGTAGACCAAATGACCAAGTTTAACAAATGATTGAACATTAGTCTACTTTTTTATACACCCTGTGTGATCATGTATGAAGATCAGATTTTGGTATGGTGTTATTGCCACCCTTAATAAAGTCTTTACCCGAGCCTGGGCTGGGTCTTCGTGGATGGCACACACTTCATTTGCACTGTCCTTTCTGCAGGGGGTCTTCGCCATTCTCACAGTTATGATATACTTGGAGCCAGCAACCACCTGTAAGGAGAAGTGGATGGTTTGTGGAAATACAGTTCCTCTTTCAATGACTACCCGCAATATGAACGCTTGTCATGATCAGCTTGTATCAGTCAAACACAAATAAAAAGTCCACACCAACACACACAAATGATATGGGAAAGCTACATGTTTGGGCGGGCCCTCTTTCAGGGAGGGCTGTTACTGTTAAATGTCTACATATTACCTGAAGAACAGGTTTCCAGCTCGTTTATTTATTTGTAAAAAGGCTGGGACCTACCAGCCGCCTCGACATGTTATGGACAGGTCAGGAGATTATGGGATTATGTTGTTTATTCAAAAGGGTCGTGTTATGTCACTGCCAACACCTAGTTTTAAGAGTCAATTATATATATATCTATATATATAGATATATATAGATATAGATAAATGACTGCATATGCTTATAGACATGTTACAGTGACTTTAGGTAGTACTTTAGCGGCCTACATTTACACTGGATTATTTTGATTTCATTAGCTAGGTGTCTTTCCGTTCAACTACAACAAAGAAGATATTCACAAGTCCAAATTAAAGGTTAACGTTACTGACCTGTCGCTGAACCTTTACCACTTCTGCCACTTGGCTGAGGTACATGTCGTTGTTGCCCCTGTTGTGTTGGACGACGGCGAAATTCAGGGCATTTCTCAACCCTTCATCGTTCACATCGGTGTCCTGGAAGCCGCCTACCAGACCACCTAAACCGACGGCTAAAACCGCGGCGAGAACAGTAAAGACAATCTTCCACATCTTGTTTCTGTAGCTGCGGACTCAGTACGACACAACAACAAGCCCGTTTCTTTCCTCCCTATTATATAAATAGCGGCGTCACGGCTGTTGTGACCACCGAGTGTTGCGCATCTCGCAGCCAATCAACAATCTCTGCAACGCATCGCCCGCCTACTTCCCTCCCTCTCTCCCCCAGCTTCACCAGCCTAGTCGCGTGGGTGTTCCCGTTTGTTTCTTCCATTTGTAGAAAAGTCCAACATTATCCCAAGACACGCTTAAAAGGAAGCAAACAAGGTGAGTTTAAAGTCATGGTGGTTGAAATTTGGCGTGCTTGTACACGACTATCGAAGCGCAGTGCGGAAAAATAAAACATTTTCGACCTCTGTCCTACTGCAGGTCTAACACAAACAAACCTGTGGGCAACCACCTTTGGAACTGCACAATGCAAAGACTGCAGGTTTTAAAGTAAGTAGGTTTTTTGCCACTCACACTGATATGATATCGAGGTATAAATACTGTTAGTGGTATCAGAGCTGTTATTGAGTTTTTCTCGTATCTTTATGCACTTTGTAGAGAAACTTTCTATGGCTTGGATGTTGTCCAACAGCAGCTTCTACTAGGCTCAGCTGTGGCAGCAGGGGGGGCATTGGCATACATAATGCTCAAAAGAAGAGAAGCCAAAACAATTCCTCTTGGAAAAGGATGGTGGGGGGCAGGAGAGAAGCCACTGTCAGAGGATGATCAAATCTATCCCTTTAAAGTGCAAACCACAGATGAAGAGATTAAGGTCCTATTGAGCTGTTAATCAAACTTTTCATTCAATTACCACATTAAAAGTAATGAGTGTCAATAGTAAGACAGGAACATGTTTATGTGATGTAATCAACTGTGCTCTTATTCAACAGGACCTTCATGAGCGAATTGACAGAACCCGCTACACTGATCCTTTGGAAGATAGCGGCTTCCAGTACGGCTTCAATTCCACTTATCTCAAGAAAGTTGTTTCTTATTGGAGACACGAGTTTGACTGGAAAAAACAGGTGGCAGTGCTTAACATGTATCCACACTTCAAAACTAAAATAGAAGGTACACACAGCCCCGCTAAATCAACAGGGTTTGCGTTAATAATTAGTATATTTGGCCAAGAATCAGTCCACACACAGTTTTCTTTTCTTTTGTTTTCATCTAGGACTGGATGTGCACTTCATCCATGTGCAGCCACCACACCGCGAGAATCAGAAGGTTCTGCCTCTCATGCTCGTTCACGGCTGGCCTGGCTCCTTCTACGAGTTCTACAAGATTCTGCCACTTCTCACGGAGAACAAGGATGGTCTTGCGTTTGAGGTCATATGCCCATCTATCCCTGGCTACGGTTTCTCAGAGGCCCCTCACAAACAAGGTAGATGATTCTAAATAAATGCATGTATTTCAGCACGAGCAGCAGGTGGTTATAGATCCTGTAAACCCGCATCTTTTTAGGATTTGACAGTCTCGCTGCCGCCCGAATTTTCCTGACCCTGATGGAGCGTTTAGGGTTCTCCCAGTTCTATCTGCAGGGAGGGGACTGGGGCTCCCTCATCACCACCAACATGGCGCAGATGAAGCCTCAGTAAGACAGCAAAACAAGCCCTTACATACCACAACTTATCACTGCAGTGGAATTTCCACCACCCTCTTGTTTTTGAAATGGAGCATTGTTAGATTGCTACTTAAGTTGTTAAACAGTACTTGCAGTGTGCAAAATGCTAAACTGACCAAAATCCACTGACACTACAAATTCCTAGAGACTTGCACAAATAGTAGACATTTTGCCAAAAGACAAACATGATGAAAAGATTTATAGCTATAAATCTGCACATAATACAGTTAGTTTTTGGTAATCTGTATAATTTTTTTCCAGGTGCGTGAAAGGACTCCACTTAAACATGTGTGTATCACAAAGAGGGTTTAAAGTGCTGTTGTCCCTCATGATTGGTCCTTATCTGCCCTTCCTGGTGGGCTTCAGTCGGGAAGATGTTCGCCGGTTGTTCCCTTTCTTTGAGAAGAATGTCTGGAATATCCTGATGGAAACAGGCTACTTGCACATCCAGGGCACTAAACCAGACACTGCAGGTGGGGACGCAACCAGGACACAGACTCTGAATCTTATGATACATATTGACACTGTTGACAGGTCAAGGACGAACTCAATGCTCTACAAAGAGTTCATTCTGCTGTTTCCAGTATTTTGTAATCTCAGCATGCGATTATTTGAGCTGTCTCTTAAATTGTGTGTACAGGCTGTGGAGTGAACGACTCTCCTGTAGGCTTGGCGGCCTACATTCTGGAGAAGTTCTCCTCCTGGACTGATATGGGGAACAGAGATCTGGCGGATGGTGGGCTGACCAGGTGCCAGAGGGAATTCTGTTTTGGCTTTTAATCAGTTTCAGCATAGAAATTATACGTCGATACGATTCAACAAGGTTTATGCGATTGTTGCAGGCTGTTAATTCATTTCAAATGGCTGCATTTGTGCAGGAAATTCAGCCTGGATGACCTGTTGACATGTGTCATGATCTACTGGACCACGGGCTCCGTCGTGTCCTCCATGCGCTTCTACAAAGAGAACTTCAACAGTAATCCTAACAATAGAGTGGATGCAAGGTGTGTGGCCAAATGCTCATACTGTCAAAACTATGACTTTAATTTATTTTGCTAATTTGACATCCTTATTGTCCTGTCAAGTTATAAATGTGATAACACTTCATCTTTTGTTTTAGGACGGGGATATTTGTACCCACTGGACTCGCCGCCTTCCCTGAGGAGCTGATGCACTGCCCTAAATCGTGGGCACAAATTAGGTATCGGAGCATCTACTCCTATACTTTCATGCCTCGTGGTGGTCACTTCGCTGCCTTTGAGGAGCCCCAGCTGCTAGCTAAAGACCTTGTTCAGTTTGTGAAAAAAGTGGAGAAGTTCTGAACCTCAGACCAATAATTATGGCACAGCTGTTCTTTATTACTGCTGTTGTTTGATTTTGACTGATCATTCCAAATGGCACACAAATGTGTACATCCTTATCAAGATTTTTACTGCACTACCATGCATCTTCATGCATCATTGCCTCTCTAAAACGGCAGTACTGTCAATCATTTTCAGGTTTTAATAGATGTAAACATATATACACAGATGACACTCCAGTGTATCCAATAATTGGATTGAAGAAAGCAATGTAATGCATTAAACATGTCAAATTATGCAAATTAAAATATATTGCACCAATATTATGTATGTTGTTCTAAATTAGTGACATTTTATGCAAAACATTCTTCATAAATAAAGAATAATGCACAATGTTTCAAACAGATTTGAATCACATGCCAACAAAGCCTCTTCGGAACACATTCTCTCGGTATTTCAGAAGATAAAAAAATATAAAACACAATACTGCTTGTGTCGATAAACCCACTATTGTTTTAATTGACATACGTTTAAGTAAAAAAAACACAAACTCATTCATTAAAATATGGACAGCTCAAATATAAATTCAAGTTCAAAATTCCCTTGAACCACCATTAAAACTGAATTGCAGCATACAGATGCTGGAAAGAGAGCTCCAACCTCAGATTAAGGACTCCTTAACTTTTTGGCTCAGTTGCTGAAGCCCTTAATAGGCATGGGTGCCTGAAACCACACATAATCCTGCCCGTCTGACCCTTCTGCTCTTGGTTCCTTACAGGTGCTGGGATCAGTAGACAGAGAAATAATCCGGTTCTTTACACGTGTTGGCACTTTAAATTGTAGTTTAGGGCGGAACCAGCCTACACCGCAATCCCTGTGAGCCAGCGCTAAGACTGTGGTGGGCATTAAACGAACAGGTCTGCTGTCAGATAAAAGGTCCGCCACGAAAAGAGTGCGGAAGAGTTGCCTTAAGCATGGGGATACCCGCAGACATTGATCCCCACCAGCCACTACCAGAGCCTCCAAGTTGATCTCATACAGCTCTTTGGGGAGCATGAGGGATCCACCCATGAGCAGCAGCACACGGGGCACCCTGCTAAGAGAAAACAGCACCTCGAGCTGCTGCAGCAATTCCTCTAGCTCCTGAAGGGTTTGTTGACACTTACGCCAGTCCATGTCTGCAGACTGCACCGGCCTCCGACACACTATGTCTTTATCCTGAAAAGCAAAACATTCACCAAACACTTAGTTTATCTCAAATCCACCACCACATTTCTTCATTTATGAACATGTGATGTGCACTACAATACATTTTCCCTATTCACCTGCATTGAGGCCTGCTGTTTCTTCTGGGAGTACACCAGCTGGTCATACGTCATGGGTAGCTGCTGCCTCTGATAGAGAATGCACTTGAGGATCTCGCTGATGAAGCGGCAGCAGCTTTCCTGGGTTACAGTGCCTGGGAAGACCACATTCACACGGTCTTCGTGCTGCGCTTGTCTCACCATCTCAGCATCACTGTCCTCTGTGTTACTATGTTGTTTACTGGCAGTCACATTGGAATCTTGCAAACTTCTCTGACCAGAGGAGCCCTCTTCTTGGGTGTTATCTGTCCAAATGAGGACCAGAATTATGTCATTAAGATGAGCAATGGACCGGTCTTACTCAATTTTCAGCTGGTCATATGTTAATGAAATTTAGCAAAGCCAGTGCTCTTATAAAGCCATTGTCCCCTGTAAACATATAGCCACTGTCTGGCTGTGGAGGAAGAGTTACTCAGATCCTGCATTCAAAAGTACACAAGTATTAATACAATCAAAAATAAATACTCAATTAATTCAGAATGGACCCTTTTTAGCGTATCGGGATATCACATATTATACTACTGGATTATAATTATTAATGCGGTGTGCCGAAGGTGGGGCACATTTGAACTACTTTGCATAGTAGAATAATATTTTCTTTGTTGACTAAGGTTTTATAAGCAAATCTGTATGTGCAAAGTAACTAGATATATAATATTTAACAATGTCCATTACAGTTTCCCAGAGTGCAAGATGACATCTACAAATGTCTCGTTTTGTGCATCCAACAGTCCAAAACCCAAAGCTATTAAGCTTACAATTATAAAAACAAAAAAGAAAAGATGAAAACTATCACAATTAAGACACTGGAGTCAGACAATCAGAGCTTTTACCTCATAGAGGACTTACAAACAATTAAATGCTAATTAAAATATTTGATGATTAACTGTGCTGACTAATCAGTTAATGGAATAATTGTTTCAACTCTAAACTACCAAGTCAATACACATGTAGTAGAGTAAAACATTTAGAGTAGAGCTGCAACGATTAATAGACTAATCGATTTGTTTTAATGGTCAACTATTAAATTAATCGGATACTATTTTGATAATCGATTTATCAGTTTGAGTAATTGTAAAAAGGGAAAAAAAAGCTGAATTCTGATTCCACCTTCTTAAGTGTGAATAATTTCTGGGTTCTGTGCTCCTGTATCACAGTAAAGTGAATATCTTTAGGTTGTGGACAAAAAAACACATTTGAGGAGGTCATCTTGGGCTTTGGGTAACACGGATCAACAACAAAATACCAAACCAAGCAACTAATCAATTAATTGAGAAAATAACTGACAGAATAATTGACAATGAAAATAATGGTTAGTTGCAGCCCTAGTATAAAGAGTATCTACAATATCTAGTACTGTTACCTACTATGTCTGCCTTAAATATGCAGTATTTTGATGTAAATATTGTGTCAACATGTCAACTGGACACATTTAAATTAAAAGAGCAGAGGGGGGCTGTTTTAACAACCTCGGGAATTTGTTTCCCACTATCAAAATGGAAATGAGTTGTTTTTACACCGCAACAACTCTCTTAATATTTTTGTCAACCTGTCGGCTTTAGAGAAAACAAAAGAGAGTTGCCTTTAACTTTATTGCCCCCCCCCCAAAAATGGGTAAGTTACCCACACCACCGGTTACGTTAACACACCTGGAGTGATGGTTGTGGAGTGCATACCGGTGTTTTCTTTCTCTTCAGTATTATTCACACTATGCTGTTTTGAACTGAGTCGATGTTCTGTGGAGGCATCTTTCGATTCATTTGCTTGTTTCGCATTTAAACGTGCGTTTACGGCCCGTGGTGAGAGTTGTTCGGCGAGTTCCGCGTCGGGAACACTTTGTAACGTTAGGACTTTACGTGTTATATTCGGTTCCTCCCGCGTGATAATATCTTTTTCTGACGAAAACGAAAGGCGCATCTTTATCTCGTTGTTTCCACTGTTAATAATGGACGTATTCCCAGCGTCTTTTGAGTTTGATGTTGATTTAAATATGTTGGAGTCTTCTGCCATAGTTTTGAATGTCCCCGCCGGGTCGATTCCGCACTGCATCATGGGAAACGACTGTAATGCTGCGTTCACGTTACATGGAAAGATTCGGAAACAAGTGTCCCTTTTGAAAATATTGTTCGTCCGGCTAGTAGCCTATGTGATAATAATAAATAAATACATCAAATGCGTTTATTCCTGCGGGCACGAATCCCAAGTTTGTAGGTGATTCATTATCCTACAGCTTGCTGAATTTTGAACGTCACTGGTTACAAAACAGTTGTATCAAATTAAACTTTGAATTAAATGCTTTAATTGTGACATTTATAACAACCGGTAACAACGCAGATAACAAGCTTGCACAACATTTCGGTTGTTTAAGGCATCGTTTGCTGGCCTTAAATCGGTTTTACCATGACACCAATATACGTAATTGTTTCTGTCTTGAAGATCTGCGGTCGGTTTCGTGTGTCTTTAAATGCAATATAGTGATACAGGCATAACATAAACATAAACATATAGCCTAGTGGACACCGTGGATTTTAATGTCATACAGTGGGTTTATGGATTAGTGTAAAGTTTGGTTGAGTCATTTGTATATATTTGTATTTGCTCAGTTATATTGTTAAATTGACAACAACACCTGAGACATCTGCCTGTATTTTATCCATGCAGAATATCATCTGCTGTGTTAAGAGATAATACAATCATGAGTAAAAAAAAAGTTTTGGGGGGTACAGTTTATCGATATTTAACCTACCCCAGTGGCTAGTTTGTGTAGTGCATCGACAGAGTGAGCACAGGCCCCAGGTTATTGGCCCAGGTGTGATAATTAGGTGTGAAATACAACGCCTTGATGTTCACGCGGAAGGCAGACTTGTCTTTCAAAGGAGAGGACAGGCTGGGAGAAGAGGCTGTTCTGTCTGATTTTGATGAATAATGGCTTCAGTGCGAGTAGCGGTCCGCGTCCGTCCATTGAACGAAAGGTAGACAGAATTAATACTTTTGATTTCTCCAAGCTCTCTGAATGAACGCCTATGCCACTCACGTGCACTTGTCCACAGAGAAAAGCAGTCATCATCGAAAGTGATAATCCACGTGAAGGGGAACACTATTTCTATTCATAAGGTATTTGAACACAAAATGAAATGCACTTAACTACAGCCACTGAAGTCTTTAATTGAGAGTAAGCTGGGCATTTGAAATTCTAGCCATCACCTGTTCGAGGGGAGGGGCTGAAAGACAGAGGGAAGACCTTTTCTTATGACTTCTCATATGATTCAACTGACAGAGGAAGCCCCGCATTTGCATCTCAGGAGGAGGTCTGTGTTCTTCTGCTTACTACATAATGTGTTTCAACTTCGTGTATTTTCTTTGTCCATTTAAAAAAAAAAAAAAAAAAAAGTCTTCAGTCTTTTAAGCCATGTTTTTCTGTGTAGCTAATATTTTAACTACTCCTTTCTTTGCTGCTTTAGATTTTTCATGACTTGGGGTCTGATGTCCTGAAAGCTGCGTTTGAGGGTTTCAATGCCTGTGTGTTTGCCTATGGCCAAACAGGCTCGGGAAAATCCCACACTATGATGGGTCATACAGTAAGGCCTTCTCTTAGCTTTCTCAGCACTCTCACTAAGGGTGCGTTTATCTTCAGAGGTAGTTATGCTGTAAACATTTGTAGGTAATTTCCAGCTTGCATCGAGGTCATCAGGGACAACCAGGATGTCACAACATTCACAACACTGTAGAGCTTACGTTGCAGAATACCGCAGTCGCGCTAACCCAGTGTGCACATAGCACTGGCTCCTCACCAGAAGCTGACTGAAGGCACCATCAGACATCCCTCGTCTTCTCTCCATTTGTCTCCATGTTTCTCCCCACTAATCAGAAAATGTGATGAAGGCAGCAACCCACAGCGTTTCTCTCCACCTTGCAAGGATTGGACATTTCACATTACCAGTGAGATTTCTGCTTGTCTGCCAGGAGACTTGTGCAAGGTCAACAGCGGCGCTGCTGTCAACATCTCGGATAATTATATATGGCTCTTAATGCTTACTATCTGTTACTTTGTAATTAAAACAAGAGGGCATGCAGCTCGGAGTGGAATTGCTTTTATGCTTCAGTAACTCTATCAGATGAGCTGTTTATGTTGTTCAGCACTCTTTGCATGTGCTGAGTTGTGGTCACACCATAGTATAGACACCCAAATTAAGAGAACATAATGGAAGCAAAATGAAATTGTCATTTAAAAGTACACTGTGTAAAACTATCATTTTGTAATTTGAGTTCAAAATGTTTCCTCCCTTTATTGTGTCAGGAAGATAAAGGTTTGATCCCACGTATCTGTGAAGGCTTGTTCTACGAGATTTCTCATAGGAGCAAGATGGGTGATGCCGTGTCATTTTGTACGGAGGTCAGGTGAGAGACTATGTATACATTGATGCTGCTGCTTATCATAAAGTCATGGCACAGGACGTGTGTTTAATTATGCATATTTAATCAAATTTTAAACTTTCAGACACTCAAAAAGAAAGAAAGGGGGTATGTTTTTGGTACTAGGCATAATGAGCTGGTAAGGAAAACCTGTTCATGGAAAAATGTTCTTGTAACAGTGCTGAATTCTATTGTCTCTTATGTTGGAGTACGCTCTTGGAGTTATTTGCTTTTTTTTTTTTTTTAATACAAAATATTAAAAATATATCAATACTATACTAAAGACTAAACCAATACTAATGCTTAAAGTCAAAGGCATTGTAACTACCCAAAATGAGTGCGCAAAGGGGGAAGAAAAACTAGTGCACCTTGTGCTACTTCCAACTGACAGTGACTTAGGCCTCCGGTCAGAATCAAGACTGACAAAGCATGACAAAACTTTTAAGATAAAGCTGAAGCCTCTTGTGGTGAGTAGTTGTACCCCCCCTTTTATTTATTTTTTTTTTTTTTGGAAATGTGTTTTGCACCAGAGGGCCGTTGTCTTTTGCACTGCAGCTATACATTAAATGTTTACCACACAAACTAGAGTCCAAAACCTCAATCAATCTGTTGGCTGCAAAATGTTGGTGCTTACATGCAACACATTCATTGTTAATTTCACTTAACTAAAGCCCTCAAACAGCGTCAGAGAATTGTATGACTTAACTGTAATGCCGTCCTCTAAACCAGAAAGACATTAACACTTTATTACTATAGTCAAATACCAGATGATATCTAGTCTCATTACAATATCTTTTTCATAGTTACAAGTCCCAGCTCTACTCCTAAATTATGTTGGGAGAGAAAATTTAGGTTTTGAAGCCCATCAAGCTACTCTGAAACCATTATTTTGCCATTTGGTATCTTGTGCTGCTGACACATTTTTTGGGTTTAATTCAGCTGTAAAATTGGGTTTTATGAGTGGATCTGCCAGGCCCTGCTTTAGAAATGTTGAATAGCTTGAACATGACCGAGGGATGGATTTTGGAAAAATGACACATTTGTACTGTATTTTCTTGTAGTCCACCCAGCTGGTGTGAGTTACTCATTGCTCTCTGAATATATTTGTATCAAAGGTGTGATCTTGAGCAATTACAAAAAATGATGGAATGATAGGAATATTAGGTTAGGATATGTACAAAATTCCTGGCATGAATCTTTCTTTTTTCAATAGAACAGTATTCGTAATCTTCCCTTTTTGTCAGTTTTTCTGTTGTCATGGACGCCATTGCTTGCCTATGAATGAAATCTGACTTTCTGTTAAGGTAGCTGCACATTCATCTCCACATTGTATAACATCATACATTTTGTATTCGCAGGGAGGTTATGGTGGTAGCTGGAAACATATTTAACTGGCTTAATAATGCTCCCTGTTTTGCTGTTATAATAATGGCACCTACAGTATGCCTCTAGTCATTTAGAAACCATTTAATATTGGTATTTTTTGGCAGAAAACAATCTGCATGGCTACATCCACAGGATATGGTCTCTGCCATTTCATTACTGTCATGCTGTTGTAAAGCCTAATTGCTCCATGCTTTGCGTTGTTTTTGAATCAGCCACTACTCGGTAGTCCAGATTATTTTTTTTGCATACACCCACCACAATATAGATTGTGTTGAAGTGCTCTACTGAAACCATGTTTGTTCATTGCCAATGCATGCACAGTAATTTGACTTTAAACCCACTGAGAATCTCTTTTCATAGTAGACAGTGAATGTAAACTTGTTTTTGTTGTCAGTTGGTGCTGTGGTGTTCACACATCAACACTGAAACCCTTAATTTGTGGCTTTGTGTGCAGCCTTGAATTAAATTTGGCATTTGTGTTTCTGCCTTGGCACCAGCTATTTGGAGATCTACAATGAACGTGTGCAGGACCTTCTCAAGAAGAGACCTACACCCACAGATGGTGGAGGCTTGAGAGTGAGAGAGCACCACAGGGATGGGCCCTATGTAGAAAGTAAGACTAAGGTTTTATTCTCCGCCCTATCTGCATCTCAGCTGAGTTTGTATAAAATGCAGAAAATCTAATACAGAAAACAACGTATATGTAGATCTGTCCAAGCACTTGGCACACAGCCACGGGGACCTAGAGGACCTGATCAGTCTCGGCAATGCCAACCGCACCACGGCCAGCACAACCATGAATGACGTCAGCAGCCGCTCCCATGCCATCTTCACTATCTACTTCACCCAGGTGAACTGTAGTGCCTAAATATATCCTGTTGTCAGTTTGAGGTGGGGGGGGAAACATTTATTAAAAAGTTCTTCTAAAAATTCTTTGGCTGTTTAGTAAAGGCTCTCCCTCGAGCTCTATTTAGCCTTGTTTATTCGTTTTGTGTAACTTTTCTTTTTGTCTTCAAAAGCATTTTCATTATTTTTTTTTCCATCCTAAGTAGCACTTTTGTCGTATTCCTCTGCTGCCTTTTTTTTAAAACAAAAACACAAAAGAACATTAGTCCGTAATGTCTTTTCATGCCACAGGCGTGGTTCGATGCAGAGTTGCCACGTGAGACCCTGAGTAAGATCCACCTGGTAGACCTGGCAGGCAGTGAGAGGGCTGATGCCACACACACCACAGGCACCAGGTTGAAAGAAGGTGCCAACATCAACAAGTCCCTGGTCACATTGGGCAGTGTGATCTCAGCACTGGGTAATGGTGCTTACAGGATGACTGACACACTGTGACGCCACATCTTTATCTAGTATTAAGCCAGTCAACTCCAATAATGGTGAATAATGGTTGTATTCTATGCGAGGACAGTCATTTTGTTCACTGTGGAATTACTCCACCTATTTGAAAATAAAACCTAGTATAGAGGTGACTATTGTAGTTTACCTGTTTTTTAGAGCTTTTTTTTTTTTTTTTTTAAATCATAGATTTTGGAATTTATTAATTCCAAATTGGTTTTTCATCATGTGAAGGAAACTACTTTCTTCTGCACTCATAAAATTATGGCTGGAATAAAACTCACTTTTTTTTTCTTTTTTTTTTTTTTTGTAAGGGTATTGGCAAACTCGAGGCCTCATTGCAGACTAAAGACTTTTTGAAGATTAATATTTGGCGGTGACCCTATTTTGTTCTCAGAATAGATCAAATGGCTTTAGGATGAAACGTTTTGTTATTGGATCTCTCCAGTTTCTTTAAGTCAGTGTTTCTTCTCTGTGACCTCCCAGCAGACCTTAGCGTGGGACGACTGTCAACAAAAAAGAAGCAGATCTTTATTCCTTACAGAGACTCTGTGCTGACATGGCTACTAAAAGACAGCCTGGGTGGAAACTCCATGACTACAATGATAGCAAGTATGTACTGTAAATCAGACTTCTGCTGACACCAAAGACACTTCAGGCTGTTTTCATAAAGTGTGTCGCCATTATTCATACCTGCTTTGAAGATAATGTTAACCACATAACCCTGTGTTTGTTTGTCATGTTTTATCTCACCCAATGCTTTTCAACCTGTGCACGTTCCTCCGTCGTGACCCCCTGGTGGCAGCCGTTTCTCCTGCTGATGTGAACTACGGGGAAACCCTGAGCACTTTGCGCTATGCCAGCAGAGCTAAAAACATAGTGAACTCCCCCACAGTGAACGAAGACGACAGTGTGACGGTGATCAGAGAGCTGCAGGCAGAGGTTGCCAGGCTCCAAGGTCTACTAGAAGAAGCCAATCAGGTCCTGCATAATGTTAAAGCTCACATAAAGGCCATCAAGGATACTGGAAAATGTATGTTGATAGTCTTTTATTCAAAGGTTAAATTGTAGGTCTGGCTGTCTTTTCACTACTACAGGTTTCCCGTAGGGAGCTGTCTTCCTCTGTGAAGGTAGAAGAAGAGCTGCATCAGAATGAGGCAAAGGTGAGTCATACCCTGCCAAAGGAAAAACAGGGGTGTTTTTTGATGATCTCTTCTGTAAACAATACACCTGCTATTCCCCCCAGGTTCTATCACTGATGAAGGAGTGGACTGGCAAATGGGGTGAGACGCAGAGTATTCTGCAGGTACAACAATGATTCATTAATGGTGTTAAAACAGTCTTTAAATCTAGAAAAACAAAATGCACTATTTTAACAGTGAAACACTTGGACATGAGCTAGAGGATAACGAGACAGTAACTGGAGATAATTGCTTGACGACTGCTTTATTCATTTAAGTAGGTAGTATTATGAAAATGCTAAGTAAGAGTAAAACCCTTTTTTAGATTGACATCTACTTTTTTTTTATTATTCCTTTGTACAGAATTGGGTAAACATTTCAGAATAAAATCTGAGGTTCTGTTTGGAGCTTGGTTTTTGCTAGACAGACAATAGTTTGTCAGGTGCCATAATAAAGTTGCCTATGTTTTTGTTGCCCATTTTCATTTATATTCCCCTATTTTCATTTTAGTAATGTCATAACAAAGTGGTTATTAGGTCCAACATGCAATGTTGTATGACTGATTATGCTATTTGAAGCTTGATAAAGAAGGGTTGCCAGTAAATTAGAAAGCCCCTGAGTACATGTGGTCTGTCTGCTTACTACAATCTACAAAGCAGCCAGCTCCCTGCAGCAGTTTTAAGACTTTGCCGCTTGCAGTAAAGACATTCTACCAACTGGTGTCACTGCAGGTCTTGTGAACAGGCAGCACTCACTTCATGGAGTGGAAAGGGTAATGAGAGTAGAGTTAACCTGGCATTTAAATGTAATTTTCCAGCTATTTAGATGTAAATGGCATCCAAAAGCCAAGTTCTTGCAATGATCGTCAAGTTAGTGTGACTGCTTGGGGAGTCTGACAGTGAGAAACGGAACAGACATGCCTTCTCCTTCAACCTTCAGTATGGTTTCTCTGAGGCTGGGACAGCGTGGCAGTATCCTTGCAATACCCCAAGCTGCAACAGAAAATGCCAATGTCTTCTATCCCAGAGTTTATACTGAACACTTTTCCTGTTGAATTTGTGCCCAACCTCCCAAATAACACCAAATGTCATCTATTGGGACTCGTCATGTTGAGCCAAGTAGCCCGTTGCATTATGCATTGAACTGTGAAGCGTGCCAGTCATTAAAAGTATACTGTGACTTCTTGTCTCTACCATACATGCTTGCAGTATCTGTCTAGCAGTTTTTGCATGGGTGTAAACTATGGTGCTGACCTGGCCTTTAAAATCTGTTTAGATTAAGGTATTTCTAACTTTTAGAAAGAAGTAAAAAGTCATATTGCTTTTGTGAAGCTACACATTTAAGAAGACATTAAAAAGGAATTCGAATACCCTACACAAATGTCAGCTATATATGTGTAAGTTGGATATTTCTTATCTATTCTGTGTGGTGGTTGGCAGGTGACATTTAGTGGCTTGACAGCCCTTTTTATTCATGACAGTGTATCGGAGCTCATTAGCAGCTGTCACCGCTCCTAATTAAGAGGTCTTGATTATTGGCATATGGCGCTTTTATTTCTGACTGTCCAGCATATTAATTAAAGCTGCAGTGTTGTAAATCTGTTTGCATGTTCCAGCGGTGATTTGCTTTATGCTCAGAGGCAACATCGTTGATCTCTACTGGCTGAGCTGACAAATATGCCTTATTTAGAGTTGTGGCCATACATGTTGATGCACCTGTTATGATGCATGGTACAGTGACACCTAGGCGAAAAGGCCACTGTACTGGTGACCGGCAGGCACATTGGTGTTGCCGAAACTCTAAGTGTTTGATGAATGACTTTATGGATTTGACATTTGTCTTCCTGTGCATTTGCATTCTGCCTGGGTGAAAAATGGTACGGGTGAAAGCTGCACAGACCATAGCGGTTGTGTGTTTGCTCAATTCAGTACAGAGAAGCACATCCAGCCTCAGTTAGTTTTTCAAAATTCAGCACACATACTTGACAAGCAAACGCCTAATTGCATTGGTGGAATTTATTTATTTTATTCATTTATTTAAGTAGATTTTTGCTTTTTTTTTTTTTTTTTAAACAAATGGTCTTCTACATGTAGTGTTTAAAAATAATGGTTCTGATTTCCAACCTCCATGTTGAGTCTATGGCGTTGTACATATTGCACGTTTTGTATCTCCAGCACATGGCTTTTTAAATGAAGAGCAGTCTTTAACTCAGGTCTCATATTTTTGTTTAATTCAGCTAATGCCGTTCCTGAGGAGCTAGATGAAATTTTCTGCTTGGGCCGTAAGGAGACAAGTTGACCAAGAGCGGTGTAAACAGAATTTTGAATTCTGTATTCAAAGCAGATTTTAGAATGCAAAGTTATTCATCGTCAGCTTCCCAGATTGGTTACAGGGCATGTGGGAAGGAGAAAGTAATTAATACGAGATGGATTCCACAGCAGTCTCTTAAAAGACAGACGGCAACAGATTGAGAGAACAAAAAAGGCAGGAAGAGGGTAAAGTGAACTATTGTTCTACCGCAGGGTGTGTATATATACACATGCACGCACTCTCACGGATTTGTGAGTAGTTCTACTTACAAGTGAAGTTGCATTTGGCTCCCCTAGCCACCCTTTCAGGTCCCCTTAACACAGTAACAAAGTGTGGTGGGAGGAACCTCCATTTCAGAGAGAAAATGAACCACAGTGTTTCTTTGATCCTAGTACGCTTTGTATTTCCAAAACATGCTACAATCGGCACAAAGAAGCAACTTAAGCCTTGAATACTTTGAGCCCGGCTCTGGTTAATGTCGCCTTTTCCTCATGCGGTCAGCAGTTATAAATCATAGTTAGTTGTCATAGCATTTCTTGACCATTACATATTATCAGCTGCTTGCCTTTTATGTAATGTTTGGCACCAAATTGGCTAGATTGATGTTAGAAAACACATAGCAAGCACATGTGTTTTGTCATTCATGCCTACATCTCGACTATCTCCTTGCTGGAGACCTACAAGCAACTGTACTTTACCTATTAAGGTAACAGTCCAGTTGAAGTTCTTTAAATCAATGAATGACATAGGTGTAAAAGTTCAACATGTATTCTCCACCTGTGCAAAATGACAACCATTAACTGACATGAGTTGCAATGGGACGACAACAGGGAGGGTTTGCTTATTGAGCAGTGCTTTTATCAGGAAGAATCCCTCTTTAGTTTTTTAACCACAAGTCGGCATGCATGGCAACGTGCTGATGACTGGAGTCCATATCAGGCTAATTACACAATAAATTTGTATTACAACCAGAACATTTTTTGGTTGAGATTCTTCTTTAACATGTAGCACAGACACAAATAACAAAGACGTGAATATGAAACAAAGGACTGTTGCCAGTTTTCTGTGATTTAACATGGGCTTCATGCCATTTTGAAAACTGGCCATGTAATTGCCTTTCTCTTTTACACACGAGTAATTTTAACTCCGTTAAGACCCGCAATCTGGGATTTAAATGCAGCTCTTTCAAGGAAATTAACCTTTTTAATGAAACTGCTATTCAAATGCAGACCTTTTTCTCTTGTTCTGGATCTACTATCTGCTTATCTGTTCTGTTGGCACGTTGCTCCACTTGACAAGGTGGATGGCTAGTCAGGAAAGAATGATTGGTAGGCCCGCTATGGCAGTGTTTTGAAATGTGTATTAACTAAGTCGGGACTCTGAACTGTCTAAGCGCCGAGGAAAAACCCATTAAAAATTCTGCCCAACCACAGATGATGACTTTTAATGGAAGCCTAAATGCTGCCCGAGCCTGGCTGCTGGTCTAGGCCACAGTTAATTACAGTATGTTCACCAGCTGCCTCAATCTGAAAGCAGACTTTATTTTTTTGTCCTCACAACACGCTCACAGACAGACTGACTGAAAGGGTGTGGTGAAGAGCCTTTTTCTGGTATGTGTGCGAATGTGAGGAGAAAATAAGAGGATCTCATCTGTTCCTGTTGTCTGAGGAAAGTGACACAGTGCATTAATCTACCAGGCTGCTCCTCACCTCCTAATGAAGTCTGTGAAGAATCCCTTTTAATTAAGTACAGAGGCTAGGGTCGATGCCTCTCCTTCATTAGAAAAAAGGATTTCTCCTGTCTCACAACTGCCAATGAGTGAGGTGGTGCTGGTGGTGGACACGTCTCTCACTTCACGGTCCAATCTATACGCAAAAGAGTAGGAGAGTTGAAAGAGAGGGGAACTAGTTTATGCAGAGTGTTGCCTCTGAATTCTCCCATATGTGAGATTTTCTGCTCTGCCTCTTGGGGAGGTACTTATGATGATCCATGGCCATGTGAGGCATTAGTCCACCAGCTTAACAGAAGAATACTTCCGATAGGGCCACTCATATTTGAGTACTCTGGGTTATTGAACCACAGCCATTGCCCTGGGAGGAAAAGGTTGGCAGCCTTAAACGCTTGCCTGGAGAACTAAGTTTCTGGTTGTGTAAAGTTGTAGAATAATTGACAAAAATAAATGCTTAACGAACTCGTTCTACATGTAGCCTGCCTGTTCTTTTCTGAAGCTTAACTCGCACCTTTTTTTTTTTTTTTTTTTTTTTTAGTCAAATTAGAAATTAAGTAATAGTCATTTATACAAAGTTAAATGAATATTGCCCCATGACAGACACAGATGCTGTAAGATGGTGTGACCCATGCTTTTATATTTCCTTAGCAGCAGTAGTTGGAGGCAGTGAAGCGGTGTATAGAGCACAATAGAGGTGTAAGTGTAGCTGTCCTGGGCTTTAGAAATGGGTTTTCAAGGGTTCAATCAATTTCTCTGCAAATTCCTGTAGAGGTACCGTAACACCAATAAATATTTAGCAGGGATTTCTGGACAGTGAGTGGATTCATGCTGACCTTAATTTCTTTCTTGGATTTTGAGTTACGCAACTTATGTATGAAGTACGGACACTGAAGAATCATAATTTTCCTTCTGAGTCTTGGCATGTGTTTGTATAAATAACATGCTAAATAGGGGGGAACACTGAATATGGCCCTATTAAAGTCTTAATAATTTTACAATTTTATTTTTTTTCTCTACAAATACACTATTTATGGGGGGGAAAATGCTCTTTAGCTTTATGTTTAGGCCATGGCATGCTTTTCACTTCATATGAGCCTATAAGGCACAGGAATTCACTTTAGTTTGACCTTCCATATAATAGAACTTTCATATACATTGTAAATGGCATGCAGCTAGCTGAAGTTTGTTGCTGTTATCTAAAGTTGACATACTTTACAAGCTCAGGAGTATATTAGCAACATACAGTGTTGGTAGCTATGTATCAATAAATGCAATGGTGCGTGGTATACAACCCACCTATGTGTGTGGGCGGTGGCACTGCGTCTGTTTCGCTCGCTGAACACAATGTACAGTTTGACTCTCGCCACGATAATCTGAATGATTTATGGTGTCTCTCTTGCCGTTAGCCACTCTACTGCTTCATAGCGACACATGGTTGGAACGCCACTATTCTGCTTGGCCTTGAGGCAAGGAAGAGCAGTCATAAAGAATTCAGCTTTCTGCTGGTTGCCATTAAATGTCTGTCAGCGTTTTTATTTCATATTGTGTGCCATTCCAGCTACAGGCTATTGAATGATTGTGTTTTTATTTATTTTTTTCTTTCCTCATGGTGCATTTTCCTGTGTCCTATAGGAGGAGACTGTGGCTCTGAGGAAGGAGGGGAGTGGAGTGGTCCTGGACTGCCAGTTACCTCACCTGATAGGAATTGATGAAGACCTGCTCAGCGCTGGAGTCATCCTGTATTATTTAAGAGTAAATAGATTGTGAATTACATAAAGTTCAAACAAAGTATACTCTCGAAACCTTTTACCAGCCGAGGTCCAATGGTTTTTAATTTCTCTACTTCTCAAACATCAGCTTGCATACTGTATCGTTACCTTTTTAACCTTCACTATAGGAGGGCAGAACCCTGATTGGGAGTAACAAAACATCATGCAGTCAAGATATTGGTGAGTCAAGGTTACTCCAATATATTCCCCACTGCTGTATTATCCATTGGACTGAAAATAAGCGGTATTTCTTATGTTTTTATATTTAATTGCATTGTAGTGCTTCATGGGCCTGGGCTCCTTGGAGAACATTGTGTGCTTGAGAACCGTGCTGGGACTGTGACTCTGATCCCTCAGGATGGTGCACTGTGTTTAGTCAATGGCTCTGTGGTAACTGATGCCTGTCAGCTGACTCGGGGTAAGAATTGCAAAGCTAATACGCTACTAATATTCTTTCATTAAATTGGGTGGGGTGGGCAAGGCATGTCTGTAATGAAGATTTCTCTCAGATTCGCAATTATATTGCTAACGGGAGGCAATAACACTTGCATCCATTTTGAATGCAGTTATGAGATCACTGCATCACATCTGCAAATGAAATCCACTTTGTCCCTGGCTCCCCCACGGCAGCGCGTGCTCAGGGCATGAGTGGATTGTGAACACAGCTCTCCACAGGGCAGATGCCATTTCTCTCACTAAACATTTTGAAGGGCGAGAGGGCCGGGACAAAGCTCCAGACAAAGCCCCAGGCCCTCCATTTAATTGGCAGATGGAGTTGATAGGGCCGACAGGTTTGAAGTGGGCCAGAGCATTAACCTTTCAAAGGACAGAGCCAGGCAAAACTGAAACTCCTGCACCCCTGAGCAGGCCCTGCTTGCGGGGCCTGGAGCTTTCACCGCTTACTGCCTCCTCATCCACGCTGCTTTGCTTTCCAGAGATAAAAACTGCACATAGAACCAGGCAGCCCCGTGCCTGGCTATGCTAGTCTCTTTTTATAACCATTTCAATTTATCCAATATCCCCTTCAGAAATGGCTGCATCTGAAGCTATTTTCTTGAACAAATGATAGTAATTTTCAGTCCAACAGCAGCTGGAATCCATCACAGGCTGCCCTCTCAGGTGCTTTGTCACTCGTCAGAAGTCATTAGTAGTGGCAAGACTAGTATTTACTGTTCTGAGAGAGGAGGAGAACAGGGAGGAGAACTTGAAAATCTGTGGATGTGGCCATATGAGCGCGTCTAATATATAAACCCTAATATCACTTCAATTCTATAGCTTTACAAGACTTCTCAAGTTTCCTTGGAGCATTTTCTCTGGTAAATCATCCCCCTGGTCTAGGTCACTGCCAATCACACTGGGTATTGTGTTCTTTATGGCAATTCATTCACTTTACTTCAGCAGAGGGAAAATGTTGAACTTGTGTGCTATTTGTCAACTTTTCCCCATCTTCAGTGCAGAGACAGTTTTCCTGGCACACATTGACTTTACCATTACTGTGAATTCCATTGGTTTTAAAACACATCACATCTGGCCTCTGACGGCCTTTCTCACAGTGTAATGCATAATTCAGTGGTTGAAGCATTTATGCCAAATGGTAAAGTTTAAGTTGGTGAGTTGTTTTGCCACTTAATGCTTTACCTCTTCGGTTCCCCCTAGGTGCCATCACGCAGCTAGGAAGTGGAACCATACTCTGGTTTAACCATCCGATTGAAGCTGTACAGCTCAGAGAGAAACGCCAGGTACAGACAGTCTCCAAAACCACCACAGATGAGCTCCATTGTGTTACTACTATACTATTCTGCTGTTTTTGCCTCTTTTCATAAAAGACGCTGCCTCAACTGCATTTTCTGCTGGTGATTTGGTGAAAGCAAGTCAGCATCATGCACATTGTTTCCACAGCTACCAGCTGTAATACCTGCTTCCTACAGCAAACATGTTGAATTCTCATGCACTCTTCACATCAGAACACCACAAAAAAGCACCAATGTGATCCATGCAGATTCTGTCTGATCACAACTACTTCTACCGCTCGTTTTTGCATGAAACTCTGCTACTTCTGATTAATTGGCTCACAAAGCGGCAGACCTGCACATCATGAACTCTCCACAATATTGAACGGTTTTCAACCTTAGAAAAGCTCTCTGCTGTTTCTGAAAGGAGGCCAGTTGCAGGGGCTTTTTCAGAACTGGCTCCTTCTCGTCCAGCTTGCAACAGCTCCCACTTGGCTTTCATTCCCTTTCATGTGTTTTTTAGGAAGCACTGTGTGAATGCGCCCCTTCTCGAGAGGAAAACCTGCAACCAGTGTTTCTCACTAACAATTAATGTTTAAGTATTCTTGAGTAGTTTGGGTTTCATAAGCCCGAGTGGGTGTGAGAATTAAACTATAAATCTTTGTGCTGGGCAGAACTAAGTAAATTAATTTAAATGAACAATGGCTGAAAATGACAAACGTTTAAACTTTAAAATGGAAAGTTTACTGCAGTTTTTGTTAAAAGTATCGGAGTGTGCTGCTTGTTAATGGTTTTCCTCAACCAAAGAACACACTCTAAGGAAATGCTAATTCCTCAGATTAGCATTACATTACACATAATTCATACTTTTCCTATCTGTCCATATATGGGATTTATGCATTTAATATTAGTCATTGAATTTGTACCAAGGACACCCCAAGGATGAAATGTAGTCCATTTATGAACACTGCTTTTGAAAAGCATTCACCCTCTTGATTTCATGTTATGTGCTATTGCTTTACAATATCTGATCACAGATGTAATTTGGAGAGGGAGATATAGAGGTGTGTGTGTGTGTGTGTGTGTGTGTGTATAAATTTTTTTTTTTTTAACAAACAGGAGGAAAACTCTACACCTAAATCATCACTTTTGTAGCCATTTATCTTTAGAATTGGTATATAAGCAGAATGGAGCTCTGTGTACAGTTGAAGTGTGATAAGTGATTTTTAGGTTAAATACAACACTATCCGTAAGGTGTAACCGCTGTTTAGTCAGTTTCTTAGCAACAGCTACATCATAAGAACAGAGGGACATCCCAAACAAAATCTGGCAAAATTTACTGAAAACTACCAGTTAGGGGAAGGATACAAGAAATGGGCAGCTAGGTCGGTCATTCTAAATCTGCTCAGAATAACCATTCTTAGTGTGAGAAGAGCACTAGTGAAACAGGATACTAAGAGTCCTGTAGACACTCTGAAGTGCTACAGGCTTCCATTCCTGAGATGGTACACACTGCGCATGCAAATACTGTTTCCTGGGTGCTTCACTGCTCATAGCTTTATGGCAGAGGGAATGTTACTGTTGGAAAAACTCATGAAATGTGGCGGTGTCAGAATGCAAACAGGCCAAAGGGGTGAATACTTTTTATAACGGCAATCAACGAGCATCGGTAATTCTAATAATGCTATCAGTATATTAAAGTGTGACTTGTGCAACTCAAATTTACCAGCGCTTTAAAACATGTTGCAAAATGGACTCGCACCCACTGTTAGAGACACAGCTGTACTTCTGGTTTTTGACAGCATACTGCTCTCTGCATTATTGAAAATTGCACACATCCAGGCCCTGCTGTGGTTCTAAGAAAAGCCCTTGCCATTCATTTTTAACATGGATTCCAAATGAGATGGTCTCACGAGTTCCACATAAGCTCAGTCTGAATGTGTGTAAGTGTTGTGTAGAGAAGTGGCGCTTAAAATAGTCTATTTCAATAGTAGCAAACTGTTACATTCCCTCCTAGTTTTAAAGTGAATATGTGGACACACTGAGAGAACAGTGCTAAAGATAAGGTGTAAACCACAATAAAGGACCTGGTTGTACATTATAGAGCTGCTCTCTTGTCAGACCTTTTATTTACTCGATTTTTGACATTTCTCCAAATGTTGTCAAAGCTATTCAGTCTGTTCTGTGAAAATAATGCCAAGGATACTGATAACATACTGTGTGTGTGTGTGTGTGTGTGTGTAGATGATATATATAAATAATATGAGAGAGTGAGATGTAAATCTTCCATAGGCAGCTGTCACTCATTTCTTCCACTCCTACAGATTTTCATTTCACAGTGCTGCTTGATTCTGTTGTCTGCAGAGCGGGCTGCTGTCTGCCTTCCGCCTGTCCTTGACTGACATGTCCAGATCTACTGTGAATATGTCCAAGGTGATGCTGCAAAATCCAGGGTGAGACTTATGCAGACATGTGTAACAGCTCTCTACACTCTGTGACCCAAGCGTAACTCAACCCACTCCAACTCAATCTCCGCAATGTGCCTGCTTATTGAGCAGCATTCATTGGGCACATAGACCAAATCAAAGCCATAAATCATGGCAGCATTTCTGTGAGGAGAGGTGGGAACATGCAAAAAGCCATTCTGAGGTGCTTCATGCTGAGCCAGTGGAAATCGCAGCAGGCATGTATCCTAAAACGGCCTCTAGTTCAGTAGGTAGTGAACTGCTCATCCCATTTTCAAAATCACTGCAGTGCACTTGAAGTTCATCACCCCAGAAAAATCCCAGAATGCGCTACTTAAAAAAATTGCTTTGCTACACTTCCAGCAGATGCCTCTCTCACTCTGTGAAATGTCATCAACCGTGGCCCAAGTAGCATCTCTAGTCTGAATCTGCACCAAAGGGTTCTTTCTGTTTTTGTCACCAAAATAAGTTTTGTGATTTTTGTTTATTAAATATTTCATCCCAGAAAGCCCTTGGCAATAGTGCTTTCTCTGTAGCATTTTAAACACAAGATATAATGCTTTCCTAAACTTTGTTCTTGGAGTTGAAATCTAATCTCCAATTTAGCTTGGCTAAAGGTAAGTTATACATTGTTACTGCCCCTAAAAATTACATTATATTGAGGATAAAAGATGCATCTGTTGACAGCGTCTCACTGTCGTAGAAGTGGGCCTTTTTGTGTTGGGATTATCTGAGACAACAGGAGTTAGAATTTTGTAATGAGACTTCCACATAACTGTGTACACCAAGCCACACAAATTGAAACTTGGTGTACTGTTTCGAGAAAGGCCTACTGTC
Organism: Micropterus dolomieu; assembly: GCF_021292245.1. Taxonomy (NCBI): domain Eukaryota; kingdom Metazoa; phylum Chordata; class Actinopteri; order Centrarchiformes; family Centrarchidae; genus Micropterus; species Micropterus dolomieu. Next base: position 9,529,607 of record NC_060164.1, on the reverse strand, counting down.
ACAACAGTAATTTGATTTAGGTTGGTTAAATCACACAACTAGTGACCATAATCCTTTTGTCAGTGCTGGCTCCTTAGCCCATCCAAATCAAACTTTAGAGACACATTAAGTTAATGTGACTGATCTTTATACCTTGCCACTGCTTTGGAACTGTGACAGGTCATTGATCTGTTAGTGTCTCAGTGCTAAAAATCCAATTCACTCTAGTGATTCACCACCTACTGAAGTACTGAGCAATTTGAGACACACCCCTGGTCTCTCATGATCTGATAACCCTGATGTTTTACAGCATGTAGAGCTGTCTGACATGTAATTTCCCTCTCACTGTGCAGAATCCCCAAAAGCAGCACCTTTCACGCAGGTGATTGATACTGCTTTCAACACCTGCAACCCTGTTCCCGATCTGCCGGTGTGACACTGCTTGGCTTGGATATGAAAGGGTGAATTCACGTGTATGTAGGGATTACTACAAGGCAATTAGTTGACTACACAACCACTGTCCTCATTATCCTGTCAGAAGCGCTTGGTGTGTGAGTGAAAGTGGTATTACTGAGTGGGCTGAAGATGGAGGATGAAAGTCAGTAGGAGTCTGTGGTGGACAGACTCAGACAGCTTGATTGAAGTCTGCAGGTATTAATAGCAGACCCACAGCAGGACTGATTTCTATACACGACTGTATAGAACACGTACAATACAGAGAATATAGCAGTACAGCAAATTGCAAAATAGACTTTGATTCCTTCGGGGTAAACTTTTTATTGAACTAATTGAATGATGCATTTTATCTTAAATTTCTCATCGCTTGGATATATTCCATAGTACTTCTTGCATAAACACTCCCTCACAGCAAGGACAAAACTAATCTTGAACATCTCAGAAATGACCCTCAGTGGTAAATAAGAGCAAATCACTTGAATTCAAACAGTAGCTGTGGATATCGGTTCACCTGTGGGAGTGACACAAGATATCAATGAACTGACCTGCTGCTGCTTAAGGGGGTGCTCCACCGCAACTAAAGCAAACCTGCCCATTAGCCGCTACATCAGTTAAGATCACTGACTTTCTCACTTGAGAGTTTAGACAGGAAGAGGCCAACTGCAGTAACAAGTCTTCCCTGCTATAGCATGGGAACACTTCAGTTTTTCATATCTATCTTTTTGATTCACTGATTTTTATGTGATATCGGAGTACACTTATGACTGAGATTTTCTCATCTTGCCTTGCCTTGCCTCTAAGCATGATGTGTAGAAAATCGGTTAAATTGAGCTTAGTTTGGAAACATACAGAATAGGAGATGTGTGTCTGTCATGGCAGGGTCCCATGCTGTTGTGTTGTGCATCCATTCAGCACTGTCCACAAGACCCACTACTTACTTTAAAAGTTGGCCCACTGTGTTTGATTCAATGGAGTGTGTAACGGACGCTATGTCGAAGCTTTCTTTCAAACCTCAATAAGTCTGAAACTCTGAAAGCTCCCAGTGATGGAGTGGGCCAGGTTGTGTTTGACCCATGTAGCTTTTTAATGGCCACCTTTGGCCCTGAATGTCCCTCATCTCACAACCCTTTCAGTATCCTGCATTTCTGGCCAGAAGTCCAAGTGGCAACTTTACTATTTGCCTCCTGAACACTGACAGGCTGTTAGGAGCTTGCATCTCTTGAAATAGTGTTTTACGCTGGTTAACATTCATCACTCTAGGATCTCCTGTGCCACTTAACACCTCCTGCCACTGGCTAGTGCAGCTAGAACTATCTTACCTGCAAACTGATTTTCTTCTCTTGTGTGTCACCTTATTTTAAGTTCTTTTTAGTCAACATTAAAGGTGCCTCTTTCAAATATCTGAGTTGGAGTTTCATAAAACGGCCAAAAATTTAACTGGAAATGTGTCTAAAAAAAAAAATCTAGTAAGGTGGGGGGGGGGGGGGGGGGGGGGTGTATAAAAGGATATAAGATTTGTCATACAGCATACCTCATTGTGTGTGTGTTTGGGGGTGCATGTATGATGTGATCACTAGGATGATAAAGAAGCTCAACCAGCAGGAGGTGGACTGGCAGCAGGTTCAAGAAAGCCTGAACAGACGCAACCGAGACATCAAAAGACTTTCAAAGGAAAACAGCGGGGCTTTGCATCAACAGAGAGCAGGAGAGAAGACAAAGGGGGCAGAGATGGAAGAGACTGGCTATGGGTAAGTTGGGGAGAGGCAAACTGTGCTATCTGTGGTGATGATAATGAAGCTGCTGTTTACCAGTTTTAAGTCATTCCACAGCAAGAAAACTGTGAAACCTCCTGCATGTGAACAATGTGTGTCAAGGGAGGGGAAAAAAATGGTGACTCGATGATTTGGTCAGCTTCTTAGACTGGGAATCTCAGATCTGTGTTGCTCCATTTATTCATGCGAGTAGACAAACATCGCTGACTACAGGACATCGTCTGTACTGATCCCCAGGATCTGCAAAATCCTTTAACTCGTCACAAGGACCTGCACTGTGGTCCTGCTGTTGATGTTGTCAGTGCTTTAGTGCTCCTGCTTTCAACCCTTGTCAACCTGCTGCAATACACAAAGCTCAGCCAAAGCCGCTGTTTACTGTCAGAAGTTATTCTGAGCTGTATATTTGGTTTCTCCCCCCCTCCCCTCTAGAGTTCTGAGTATTGTATGTAAATCCTCAAATCAACATGCACAGATTCTATTTAATTTCACAGCTAGTAGAGTGGCTCTAATCTCATCCAGCCATTTGGGCTGTTTGCTTTTCAAATCTAATGGATGGTTTTTGGGAAGGGTGGGTGGGTGTTGCAGTCTTGTCTTTTGCCTGCAAACAGTTTGAAGTCTCCAGTGTCGCGCCACAGCAAATAATTAAATTTGCTTTAGAAAACAAAGAGGCTGGCAGCATGTGTAAGCATATAAACACAGCTTTTATTGTGCACACGCCCCTGCATATCAAGATGCAATTTTTGTTTTCTGATAGAATATGAAATGTATTATTTCATTCCTGTCTCTTCACTGTGTCCTCTTATTATTATTATTTTTTTTAAATAGCCAGATGGATGTACTGGCAACAGAAATGTCCAAAGTGCCAAGCAGCTGTCTTACCTCTGCCACCATAGAGAAGCTCATGATCACAGTATGTCTTCAAAATTTCTTTGTTTGCTACAGTTACAACAAATTACACTCAAATAGAAGGATTTAATCATCAATAAGCCATGGGTAGTTGCTGCATGGAAATGACTGACCTTTAATTGTTTTTCAAGAAAACTGCAGTGTGCAAACTTTGTTCTGCTGTTTTTGTTTATCGAGACGCTATTTGCCACTGTGCAACTGAAGTACTAGTCCCTTTTTGTCTTTGCAAAACAGCAAATGTCAATACCTGCCTCTCCCACACACCCGCCCTCCTTCAGCTAAGGCCCAATACAGATTTTTATGAGGCATGAAATACTTTTTCCCATGGCTTGTTGTGTTTGTTTATTATGCACATATTTAAACCCTATTACACTTTCCTGTAGGGGTTTCAAAGAAAATGACACTCATTTTGTGAAAGAATATTGCAATGACAGCACTTGAAATATCTGTTTACGCATGTACCTTCTTATTCTTAACTCCATTTTCCTGTGCATGTATCTATGTATTCAAACATAATTGAATACATATGTTTTAAAGGGGGCTGGGAGAAATGGTTACTTTAGTTCCTTCTCAGTAATGGCTAAATTTTGTAGTAAACTGCATACAAGATGGTTTTTGAATTACTTTTTATTATCTTTCAATGTTTCTTGTTTCTCCCTTTTCTCATCCACCTCCACAATATTAACTAGGCCATACCTGGAAAATATCCTGTCCCTCACACTAGTTTTGAGTCGGATGGAGACGCACTACAGGGTGGGGTAAGCACCAGGGATGGCCAGAAGCAGGAGAGCGACTTGTGTCATAAATCAGTGAGAGGGCTCATGTCTGAGTGGCCGGGGAGGAAAGCTCAGAGTGGAGATGGTGTTGCAAGTTATAAGGGAGAGGAGGTTTGGTCAGGGGATGCCAGCCTCCAGCAGACAAGTGTCCTGGGCCCAGGTGATGGATGTGGCATGAAGCCAGAGGGTAATGCTAACGAGATCCAAGGTGTCTACAAGGGGAGACCTGGCTCTGGTGGGAGCTCATTAGGCAGCATGTCCCACCTGCAGAGCAGCAGAGAAACGAGCTCCACGTCTGTCCTCCCACAGACCCAGCTCAACAAAAAGCCTCTCAGCAGTCAGGCAGCCTGCTGTCCACCCGAGGAAACCTCCTTCGAGGGCCAGTTTGGCCGTGTAGAGATGGATGAATCGGCAGGTTTGGAGATCTCGGGAGTGTGTCTGGCAGAGCCTGCAGCAGCCACAGTTCAAAGCTCCTCACTGGGCTCTTTGGTCAGCAGAGTTTCTTGGATTGTCCAGGATGCAGGGCGTCTCCTTTGGAGATCTCGCACAGTATTACAGCAAGTCAGGGAAGAGGGACTACAGCCTGTTGGTGCCCGCTGGTCCAGTCATGTTTGCTCTCTGGTCAGGGAACGTAATGTTCTGTCTGTAGTAACGAACAGCCAGGTCTTCTCCATGGTTAAAGGGAGCTTTGTCTTCTCCCTGGTCAAAGATAGTCACATTTTTTCCATGGTGAAAGAACTACCGCTCCTCCAGCACATCCAGATGGAGATAACTCAAAAGCTTCAACCTGAGGAGACAGCCCAGATGATTCAGGGCTGCATTAATTCTGACACAGAACGACTCCCAGTCCTGACACCAACACAAACCTTTAGCAAGGTAAAAGAATTGCCAGATGTGCCACCAATCCCAAAAGAAATCTGGACAAGGAATACGAGTATTGGGGATTTGCGGTTACCACAAAACATTACTGATACAAAAGTAAAACAAGGAGACAAAGTGATTACAGAGCTGTTGCCAGTGAAATGCATCAGTGAGTCAGAGGTTAACTATTGCCCTAAAGAGAAAGATCAGGCCTTGGAAAACTCAAAGACTGTACAGAACAAAGAGAGAAATGTCCAAAAATTCTGTCAGATGTTGATAGAATTTCCTGATTCCCTTTTGAACCTGCAAACTCTGTCTGTGCAAGAACTGATTAACACATTACAGTCTTTCATCTCCTCATCGGTCTTCATCTCCCAGAAGATAGTAGCTCTTTATTGGCTGAATGTTGCTAAATGCAGCCAACCTGAGCCCCGTCCTGCCCTCCTGATCCTAGTAGAGACTGACCTCTATACCCTGACCACTGATTCCGGGCTCCTGGTTTTGTTCCATCACCTCCCTTTGTTCCAGCTGAAGGAGGTGCAGATAGGCCTAGCAGGCCACAGTCTGCGTTTGATGGGCACTACAGAGGACAGCATTCTGGGTGTCTATACCCACAGCCAGAAGCTTGCAAAAGAGCTGTACCGGGCCGTATTTGGTGTCATCTGCCCTGGGGACGACAGAGTCTCTCTGCACCCTCTGCTCCATGGAGACTTGATGAAGATGTCTTTCAAGTGGCATCCCTATGTACCTGATCTGCTGCTGGATTCTGGTTTAAGGGTTTGCTGCCAGTTTCAGAAGAGTCTTGCTGATCTGGTTTACGTTCTTCATTGTAACATGGATCAAGAAACAGTCGCTCTGGGAGAGGTGCGTCTACTACTGTACACAGGTGTAGGGGTGTGCATCAGCCCCGGTACCCGCACCAAGCCTCTGGCCCAGCTTTTACTTACGGATACCCACCTTGGCCTGGTGCAGGAGGATGCTGTCTTTCACCCGACTCTACACTCTGTCACCAGAGCGCCCCGCCGTCCCCAATTCTATGACTTAACTCTTCGTCCGCGCTCAGATGTGCGCTGCGTGCTGATGCATGATGAAGACGAGCATGGGGCTGTCACACTGGATGTAATCTTGGCAAATGCGAGGGGCAGGGGTCACCCTGAAAGCGTGACCAAGGCAGCTAGCCTGCCTGCACATGCTTCAAATTCATCTCCGCATGCAGAAGTGTGGAAATTAACTTTCAGTTGCTCCTCTGAGGCTGCCTGCCTGATTAATCACTTGTCAAACGTCTGATCAAGGATTGAACAGCCAGTAATGAACAGCCCAGCTTGAAATCTCTCTCACAGGGATCAATGGCAAAAGTGCATCCCTGCCAGACCATGCAAAGGACACCTTCACTGTTAATGACCTATTTTGAAGTTTCTGTATTGATTTAGTTTTTCTAGTTGTCATTTTAATATTGTGTGGGTTTAGCACTTGAATATCTGATCTTCAAAATGCTTGAATTTCTTTGATCTTGCTTTATTCTTTAACCACTACTCCTTATTTTTGTCAGAGCCTGTTTAATGTGGGAAAAACATTTTCCAATGTCACTTGTTTCATGTAATATTTTAAAGATTTTAGATTACTAATCTGACCAAAGTACTGTCATGGTTACTTAACACTTAGTTGTATATGTATAAGTTGTCAGTTTCAAATATTTTATATAAAAATGGATGCATTGAAATATGTGATAAATTTGTTAAAATAAAAGGAAGTAAATCCACTGCCCTTCAGGAGTTTTGTTTATCACTTAGAATGCAGATAAGCTCTGATAGTCAAGCTTTTTAACTTGGCAAAAACAAAGAATTCAGTCTGTTGCATTTCACTGCTTTCTCTAATGTCTAATATTTTCTTCCTATCATCTCTGTCAGGCTTTCTTCCCCTCTTCACCCTCCCCTCTCATGTTGGTTTTAATTTTTTACTTTCAGCCTCTTCCTCACTGCATAAGACTCTGCTTGACTCTGTATTCCACTCTTATCATCGAACTCACCACTAGAAAGATATACTCTTAGTATCTGAGGTCAAGGTGATCCTGCACTTGCACAGTTACTACCTGCACAATTGCTCACTGGATTTATTGCTGCCAGTCAACATTGTCCACTCCAGGACAAGACTTATTCATTGTATGAGGGCTGCTTTAATTTTGGATAGCGTTATCATGCTGACTGGAGTTCAAGAAAGAACTCTTCTCTCTTTTCTTGGCACTGTGACCCCATCCAGCATCGAAAATTACAGGGGCAATATAGTGCAATCAGTTCTCTTGTCTGCTCCAGTATGAAGGATGGAGATTTGGCCTTGAATGAAGAAACCATCACACCTTGTAGCGGCAAGGATGAAAGCTCAGGGATGTGAAAGGGTTGGTTTTCTCCTTTGTGCCCAAGACAGATAATTGGCATTCAAACCTGTGTATCAAGCCTTCCTGTAAATAAAACACAAAAGGTTGACAAATCGTAACCTGATGCATTGAAGAAAAGCTAGTTTCTTCTGCAGATAATACCATAAATTATGTAATTGTTGTAATTTATGTATTTGGAAACGGAGGGTTTAGCGTGCTTTGCCATCCATGTTTTTAAAACATTCTCAGTGATTGAGCAGTATTGGTTATTGTTGTAGCCTTTCCATATGAAATGCTTAATGGTGAATTTGTTATCTCAACCTTTTCACCTATCCTGTACATTTTGTGATGCAGTTAGTGTAGTGTTTTGTGAAACAATTTGGGAATGTAAACCGAGGGGTTGTGGGTAAGTCTTAATGCTACTAGTGAATTATTTCTCAGCAATTGTCAAAAATAAACGGGGATTGTAAATTTAAATTTTAGGAATTTAGTTTCTTCTTAGAATGGCAAAGCACTGCTGATCTGCAGTTCACTGAATTGTTTGTCTGAAATAGATGCAAGCTCTTGTTCGGCACAGTTTGGTTAAGGGGAAGTACTCGGGCCGCAGATGCCAATACCTGCTGACAGGCTTCAAATCTCTAACCATTACTCTGTGATTTCCCACTGGGTTCTCCCGCCCTAATATGTACCGTTACTGACAGTACATAAGATAATTTGTTTACCTCATGCTTTGGAAGCATGTGAACATGACCTAGTTCTCAGTTCTTATTGCATAGCTGTTGAAGGGATAAATCTTTTTATGTTGATCTTGATCATTTGGCCTGCCCGTAGTAGCTACAAAAATTCAATGATGGACTTCTGTTTCGTTCAGAGGCCAATCCATGATCTACTGTGTAGGTGTAAATTGGTCCTGTTTTTATAACATTAGTTTTGGACTGGCAAACCTAAAATCACCCAATCTTTGTTTCTTTTGCCCAGAGTGTCCTGGTTACAAATTAGGTTACGCTCCAGAATTAAAACAAAAACTTCTTGTTAAGCCAAGAACTAATCTTTGAAAGAAGCTGGATTCCCAATTTTAACCTGTTATTAATACAGGGCCTTTGGAAAAGAGGCCAGCAGATCCGCAAAGAACATTTATAATGCTGGTGGAGAGTTTGGCCTATATTGCAAAGACAAACCAATTTGTAAACCTTTGGACCAAATAGGTTACTTAAGTGCATTTTGAAAGGACTGCAAACCATTAGCACTTTTCAGTTTGTTCAATTTGAATTAAGTTATACATTGTTAGTTTTCAAACAGCTTCACACTGTTTCTGATAGTGATGGATACAGGGGGTGTGTGTGTGTGTGTGTGTGTGTGTGTGGATAGATATAGATGACTCAAGTGCACTCCTACACTCACATCACATATCCTACAAGCTACAGCTCATATCTGTCACATCCTTTGTAATCAGGCAGCATATTTAAGCCACTTTTCTCACTCAGCCAAGGTGGCTCCTGTGCTATCTTCAAACTCTGCAGAAACTGCTAACACCTTCTGCTACTATTAGCATATTTGGCTGCCAACAGCCCAATCATGTAGGATAGCATTGTGGAGGAGAGATTTGTGTTTTAGCTCCCTGCCAGCAGCTGCTCCAGGTGCAAGGCAGCCATTCCTCGAATCACCTGCAGGCCAAAAATGCATTTGCAGAAATTTAGTGATGTGTGACCGCAGCTGTATATTTTTTTTTTTTTTTTTTTCCCTCTGCTGACATGCTCCGCTGCCTCACTTCAACAAGCTAAGTTAGTTGCTGCTTGTGCTAACATGTTTATTCTTGGCTCTGTGTTGCTGGTGTGCTTAAGCAATGACTTATCAGCCTGAGGTGCTTGTAGTCAGATGTTTCAACGCTAATGTTCTTCAGTGTTAATGAGCTTCTCTTTGTACTTTAGCGCCTTCTGGTATGAATGAGGAAAGTTTTCTCAGTAACGTTTTTTTCTCCTTCTGTGACACTGAAAGTTAAGTACAGGATGGTACTGTATATCTTTATGGTGAATTTAGACCTTTTCTCGACTTCACACGAAAAGCACAGGTGTAAAGAATAACACTGACGGCCCAGCTCAATGAAGTGCCCCAGTAAGTTTGAGCCAGTAAACACAATAGCAGGTCTGGACTTGGAACATCTAAAGGGAAAGGAATATTTAGTAATGCTATTACACCTGTGCTTTTCTTTGTCTCACATGTTAAATTCATTGCCATAAAAGAGGCCTGTTGTCTAAAATATACCATCCTCTGTCTGCTACGACACTCAGCGTCATTGTAATTAAACAAACTTGTGCTGCACTGCTTATTTTGTTGTGAGCAATATCATGGTGTTTGTTGATTGCTAGTTTCTTCTCTTAAGCTCTTACTATCTAGCAAGCTATGTGCAATATGCGTAATGTTATTAATTGTGAATTAAATAAGTTCTTGTGGTGGCTCAGCTCATTTTCTTTTGGTTGGTGGTTCATTATGATGCGCTCATGCTTGATTTGTATAGTAGCTGAATTTATACACTCACTGATTTTATTTTTTCTTGTCTTGCACATGCGCCATTCATTATGGATTTTATTACATTCATGATAGGTCATTGACATTTTCTCCACATACCTCAGTTGCAACTAAACTGCTGATCTTCTGTTTGTCTTATGTATATGATGTTGATGCACTCTACTACACCAACCAGTTTAAGCTTATATACAAATGGTCATCTGCTTATCTCGCTACATAACATTTCAAATGATCTACTCCAACACAGAAGTTTGTGGTTTTCATATTTAAGTAAATTCTGTAAGTACCTGCTGATGTGTCTTGCATATCACATGGATTGTTTTGCACGGAGATTTATTCTTATTTCAGTAGAAGACATACTCCTCATGGTCAGAGGGGTCTACTGCATCTAATGTGGTCTGGGGGCAAAAGTTATAAACGTCCAATCTCTGCTGTGCTGAATGTGGTGGGTGTTTGGTTGGTTTGTTTTGTGGGGAGTGATGAGGTCGAAGTGTCAATTCTGTACATATTTACATTTGGGGTGGGAATCTCTGGGTACCTCACAATTGGATTACAATTCAGAGGGCTGCGATGCGATTATAAAACAATTATCAATGCATCTATTTTTTTTTGTGATTTCTGCATTTACTTTGCATTTAATGTGCACATAAAATCTAAAATGTCTCCTCAGCTTTTAAGGACTAGCTTGCTACCTTAATTTACTTAACTCTAACCACAGCTCCTCCTCCACAATCTTCTCTTAAAAAAACCAACAAAAAAAACCCCTGGTTATTAAGCCAGTTTTCAGACTACTCTGAAAACTAAAATATAACTTAACTAGTATCAGGATGTACAGTATGTGTACAGGACAGAGCTGTACACCAGTTTAACTCTTACTTGATGTCCTCAACCCTGGATGAGTAAGTAGTAATGACGTTCAGCTAACATTAATATTTACTTTTGTTAAGTTACCTATTAAGCTGATGTTACATAGCAGCCAAAACAGGTGCTGTAAAGGGGAGATGTTGGCCTAACCGCCTTCACTTTCCAGCTGTTGGGGAAACGACAGACTTAACGGTCACAATGTGACCTGCACTGGACATTTACTGCCAGACTGACAACTTACTGCTAATGTCTCTAATAACTTTGCTAACTTTCATCATCCCTGTGTGTGTGTGTGTGTGTGTGTGTGTGTGTGTGTGTCACTCACTCACTTGTTCGCTACGCACACATAGGAAGCCAACCCAGCGATGAGTGTTACTGCGCTCACAGTACCTCGCTTTCCTGTTAGACACCACCTGAGACAGCAGTTTAGCCCATAGACTGTCCGGGCACTGCACTTCAGATTTCCACCTTTTGCGTTCCATCAACGTTTCCTTGTTAATTAACATTAAAATAATGGATTTTTGACATTTGTTAATCGATCCAGAATCTTTCACCTCCGCATCGCGATGCATCTGAGAATTGGTTTTGTTTGTTTTTTTTTTTCTCCCACCCCTAATTTACATAATAATCTTCATTTGGTCACTGAAATGCATCTCTCATACAGTGCAAATGCCTCACTTTTGGTCTACATTGTTTTTCATTTTAAATTTTCTGCATAGATCTGAAACTTGAAAGTTGTGACTGGTGCTTATAATTAAAATTGTGATGTGAAGCAAGCAGTAGGGCTTCTGGATATGTTCATTAGTAGATGATCACCAAAGTCCCATCAGTACTCTTTTTGAAGGCTGTATGTCAAGGGCACTTTTAAATTCCAGCTGAGTGGAGGGGTTTTAAATGTCCAGTATGTGCATCCCCACTGTTTTTAAATAATTTCGCTCAAAAGCAGTAGAATAGAATTCACTTATGTAATAATATTCCCATCTAATGAAGGCTAGTGTTCGCCAGCAATGGCAGGTTTTTTTTGTTTTTACAGGCCTCTGATGGAACTTGTTGGGGGTGCTTCTCAAAGGAGACGGACACAATGGCGACCTGAATGTCACTGGCATCTTTGAGCAGCCCTCATTTGTGAATGTCTGTCCGCGGGCCAGAGAAAACACTCTGCCCTCTAGAAGGATGAGTTTGTCACAGTGTCATTTTTAAATTGGACTCCATTTCTCCAAACCCACCCCTACTCAATTTTGGACCTCACATGAGATTCATTAGCATTTGCAGGAACTGCGAGACATTTACCACCATGGATTGTGACAGATTTCACAAGCTCAATTTTACTGTTGCCTTTGGGGGGGGGAGGCAGTGCTCACCATCTGTTGATGGTGACTATACCCGACACTTCCATAAGAGGCTGCCTTTCTGCCATTGCAAACAGTCCTGTTGACAATTTGGGGAAATGAATACTTTGTCATTAAAGTTGAGGTAAAGAAATTGCTTAAATATGAGTATTTGTTGGGAATATGGAATGTCAGTAGAGATGTCAAGTTAGTTTTAAAGTTTTTTTTTTTTTTGGTTTGTAACAATTTGCCAGTATCAACCTTTAATCTTCAGATTAGCTCGAGTCCACATCCTCCATTTCAAGTTGCACCATAGAACGTAATATTGGCAGAAAATTGGTTGTGTAAAGACATTTGATTTCAATTTGATTTCTGTGAAATGGCTGTTGGAAGTAGTTTTAGTGTGTATGGGGGAAATATTGTTGGAATTGTGCTGTAGACTGATTATAAGGACTGATCTGTAGGTCACATAAATGCCAAAGATTGAGCATCACTGCACTGATTGCGGATAGCGTTTTGATGCGGGCGGTGGTGATTGGGTTTGGCATTAGTGGGGTAATCTTGAGATTATGTGACATGAGAACTGCTTGATTGGTTTAATAAAAAGCCCACTAATTAATAACTGGCTCCTGTAGGAATGAGTTTTGAGCTTATTTGATATGAAGATGTTTTGAATTCTGATGAGATAACAAGGAGAGATGGAAAAATATATAAATGGACATCTTGAAGTGATTCAAGAAAGAGCAGAGAAGACTTAAGAATGAAGTATTGGTATAATAAAGTGTAATGGAGATTTTATTTTTTTACTAAGTTTAGTTAGCACCATTATATATCTCTTGGGGGTCCAGCTCTGTTAGTTTGTTTCAGTGACACTCGCAGCTAAATCAGCTTGGAACTTGCCTGTGGGCTGTGTTTGTGTAATACTTTTATTCATAAACATCTTGAAAAAACAACCCAGTTCATATTTGTGCAACTGGCAGGGCGCACAGCAGTCCTTTGATTGCGCAAATATTTTAGAACATGTTGTAATAAAAGGAGATGGAGGTGCTGTACAGCAGGTCGCACAGATGAGTAGCTGCTCTGAGTAGATGTGCTTTTACAAGATTTTCTTAAGACTCCCATAAAAGTTGGAGAAAGAGCTGGAACTTCAAATATTCATGAGTATTGCTTAACCGAAAAGCTTTCCACATTCCACAAAACAAACTTGTAAAAGAGTTAAAAACATCACATTCTATAAATACGAACAGTACAATGTTTTGCTTCACTGTATGATATTGGTATACAACTATCATAAAATGCTTGAGGCTGTAAAACACTTTAGAAGTGTCAAAGTGTTCTATTACTTTGTGTAGGATGTGCCTTTTTTTTTGTGGTCGTTACCAGCCAAAATATGTTTTTTGTAGTTGTGTACCTTTCAGCAAACCTTGTTCCCCTGACTGTAATTTATGGGTGTCCATTCAAAAACTCATCTTACTGTAGATAGGCTGAGGGGACTAGTGGATGATGTGTATGTTTGATAGTCAGATGGTGTTGCTACGTGTAATGCACCTCAAGTCAGCATGGTTCATTTAGAAACTCTGGCACACAGCTGGGTTTCAACTTCTCACTTTATTATGAAGCAAATGATTGTGCTATCGCCATGTTAATGCTGATTCAATCTGGGCTTAAACCAGTGGCGCACCATTAGATTAGTAAATTGTCCATAGGATTAGCCTGAGTTGTTGTCTTTTCACTCTCCAAGTCTCATTGGTTCCATTGCTAATCTACATCTGAGGCAGTAAGCATGAAGTTATTGCACAGGGATGTTTGTGACCAGGTGAATCTTAAAGGTGCAATGTGTAAGAAACAGCCACAATTTTAGTTTTGAAACAAAATGCAAACACAACAGAACGTGTAGAAGTAAGTTCTGATGTTATGTCTAAGTATTTTGTTGAACAGATGTCTCGTTACTCACTTAGAGGCTGCTGAGCATGGTTCTAGTGCCCAATTGCCCTGCTGTGGTTCTGGTGCCTCTTCCGGCATCACATCCCGTCATTCTTGTATGGGTCCCCCTCGCCCCGGGCCCCTTCCAGTGTCAAAGCTCCTGTGTTAAAAGTGTAAACAACATTCCCCAGCTCCAATTTTGTCAGCTAATAGGGCTGCTACTAGCTGCACAAAAAGCGCTAATTAGCTAACGGCAGTAGGCGTTACTTTGGTGATATGCTGACCCCTATTTGATTGGAGTAAGAATTCAACAAGTGCCCAAAATCTTGCAATTCTTACACACTGCACCTATGGGCACACTCGCAATATGTGGTGGCTTTAAGTCGACTACCAGATGGAGAACCAGTTAGTTAACCTGCTTTTGTGCCTCATGTTCCAATTCAAAATGAACACAGAAAAACATAATTTATAATATATGCACTGATTTGACATCAAATACTTTATTGATCTCCGAGGGGAAATTCTTTTCACAGTTGCACACATTGCACATCAAGGCGTAAGGAATAGAAAGTAGGTAGACAACTGCACTAATGTAATTTAATACTATTGAATCACAATAAGTGAAACTACCTACTGTATACATGTCCATTGAGAGGGAACATCAATTAGCAATCACAGCAGTCTGATATTGTTCAGTAATGTAATTTTAAATCAGGCATTGTGTGCACAGGCATGCATCTGAGCTGCATGTTCCAACAGTATACACTTATTAAATTAAGGGTCATCAAATAATCAACCACCAACCAACACATTGCAACAACGATACATCTCTGCCATGGTGTATAGAGGCTTGTAATTGAGAGTCGAGTAAACTACTAATTAGAGATCCAGCATAAATAAAGGTAATGTGTCACAAATGCAGTTTGCTGTGATAACAGTGCTTTGTCATTTCGCTTAATAAAATACCCTGTAATGCTGATTGTTGCACTGTAGCGCCGTCCTCCATCACTGAGCAGGTGAATTACTTTGTACCAAAGCATAATTATGACAGCCTGAAATCGCAGAACCCAAAATAATCATTCATAATTCCTATTGATCAACAACCCTAGCAAAGCTTTGCTTATAAAACATGGTAATTTGTGCAGTAGTAGTAGTTGACGATAATCTGTATCTGATGATTATGTGAAGGAAGAAAGACAGTAATTGATTATCACCTTGTAGTGCAACAAAATCTGAAACAATCCTTCGCACTGAGTGTGGTTGGCACCAGCAGATGAAGTGCCATAGTGGTGATGAGTGCTATCACCAAAGCTTTCTCCTCCGGGACTTGACAAACACGATATTTACGACAAGCCCTCTGACAAACAGGACAAGGCTGTTTTCCAAAGCTGCTGCATTTTACTTTTATGGGAAGTGGGTGAGAACCGTGACAGAAGGAGCTGGTCCAGGCTGCTGATGCTAGCGATGTGAACTCCTTCTCCACACCTCCTATTTCTAGGCTTCCTGCATGGTGCCATTAATCAAGCTCCAGAAGTTAAGTGTTACTGGATACATTGCTGTGTTATAAATTGCATAGGAAGTGCATAATTAGTTATCAACAGATCTATTTTATCACATGTCATATGATATTCAGTTGGATGCATTTTGCTCAAATTGCTTTTCTACAGGGATAATGATCACTGCTTTGGCTCACCTGATGCAAGAGAGACCAAAAAATCTGGAAGCCTCATGGGAGTTACGGAAAAGCGGAGAAATGGAATAACACGTCTGACTGTCCAACCTCCATTTGCCCTCTGAGATGTCCTTCGTGTGCGTAAATAACTGAATCATGTAGAGCAGGAAGGATGTTTCCTACTTGGCAGGATGCTGTAGGGATGTCTGTCCCTGCCCTTTTCTTTAGTGTCACAAAACTAGACTCGACTGACTTGTCGTCGTCAACAGAAGCAATTTTCTCTAGGTCACACACACAATGATCTGAGTTTTTTTGATAACCTTCTGATTCCCTTCATCACTTTATAACCTGTGTCCACCTTTGCAAAGTTTTGGTGTGTCCATGCTGATTCACAGTGTTCTGTGTTCCATATTTCATTTGAGTGTCCGGAGATTCCTGTTCTGCTTAAAGCAAAAAGAAGGAAACGAGGAGTATTCGCTCATTATTCCCCATGTCTTTAGACCATCCTGGGGACCTTAACCTAGACAAGGGACTATTTCCATGTAATTGGTGCTGATGTTGCTCCTGTTGCCATTTTGTATTTCTGATATGGCCCTCGCTTTCTGAATAGAAGGAACAAGGTGCAAAGTGTCCCTCACTACAGGCGGCAAATTACTCCTCAGAACTCCACTAACACCCGTGCAGAGCAGAGCTGCCGTAAAGGCAAAACAATTTGTCCAACATGAATAGGCTCCCTGGAGACTGTCTTAAGTGTTAAATGACCTGGGTGAACCCAATACTAATCCGCGGCTGGGAGTTATTCAGGCTTGGATGGCTAACACTTATACCCTCTGCGCAGCCATTTGAAGACTGTTTATGCAAATTCAAGGTGATCTGATTTTTCTCATGGCTTAGTTTACTGTCTCTCTCAGCCCCCTGGAGGCTCCCGTAGTCACTCCAATCGCTCCCAGCCTGCATAGACATGTCAGTGTAAGTGGGCATGAATGTAATGTAATACAGGTGTTTCACATAATTAAACTACTTGACTAACAGTTGGGACATTTTCAGGGGTTTACTGACATTGAATGAAAATGACAAACTAACAAAACAAACATCATAGTTCAGTGTGTTAAGTCAGAACTACTGTAACTATGCATATTCTCTGAATATGTATTGTGTGCACCCACAAAAAGTGACACATTTGAGCGTGGTGAAATCAAACTTAAGACCCTGGGCTACACGAAAATATTAGGAAAACAACTTTTTTTTTTTTGTCCTGACACAATACACTACAGTTTGAATACTGTGTGTCTAGTGCAATTGTTATTACAGTAGGGGGCAGCAGTGAGCCATGGGTTGCACATCAGGTTTGACTTTCTACCTTTCTCTTCTCCCTCTCTCTTTTCTCATAAACAGGATTGTGGTCTGCCCTCCAGACATCTGCTCGGTTGTAAAGGAAATGAATAAATAAAAACAAAAGGCCTATGAATGACGCTACAAGAATTTATGTTCCATGCAAACATATTATGTTTCAATATTATAATCCTCATTGGTACATTTATTGTTTGTGTCAGCGTTTATGTTTAAGTGCATCGGTGTGGGTTGTGTCTTTGTAAAATTAAGAGGACGAACGCAGAAAGGAGAGGCCTCATGAGTTAGACAAGTAAGGACAGAGTCAAGTCAAGAAAAGTATAGAGTGACGGCTAGTCACTGTACAATACAGAGAACAGATCATTAATTAATGGTGCCGAGAGTGTGAAGTGAATCGATTCGCCCCCTGAGCACGACACGCACCAACACCCCCATCTAACAAGCATGGTGGGGGGTAGCTGGGCTGGTGGTGGGGGAATCCACACTCCCCTTGTCAGTTCACCTCTGTTTTAATCACTTCTAATTGTTTCCAATGGCACACAGAAAATATCTGGCGGGAAGAATGCCATACACTCATACCCCCCTGGTTCTTCTCATCAGGTCCCTTTCTGTCTTTCCTGCTGTGTTTTGTTTTTTTTCCTTCGTTTTTGGCTGATTAATTCCCTCCCTCAGTGAGTGCAGGATGCCTTGATTAAAGTAGTTTAATTTTTTTTTTTTGTTATGCTTCTGTTTTTGTGTGTCTGTTATCAGTAAACATGGAGAGGGGGGTGTGTGTGTGTGTGTGTGTGTGTGTGTGTGTTCTCCTGTCAGGGGGTGACAGCTGGCTCTCTCTGCCCCCTGTCACAAAGAGGCTGGGACTGCTGGAGTGTGACCAGCCTCTCACACTCCTGCCCGCCTTACACCCCCCCTCTATCCCCTACAGCCTGGCCTGCCCTGCTACTTTGCTTGTGGCCCTCTCTCTCTTTAGATCCGCACTGCATATGGGTCTCGTCAGCCATGGAAACCTGCTCAGCCCAATTAGAAGAAGCCGCCAGCTGGGCTTCCCCTCCGTTCTTCCATCCCTCTTCTCTGGCCCTGCCACATCCCTCTCTGTTCCCCTCCACCGGCTTCACGCTCCAGCGTCCCACAATCAGAGCCTCTCTCACGCCCATAATCATTGCCAAGCTGATGGGCACACTGTCCCTACCGTGTGGATGGATGCAGTGATTTGTGTCTCCTCTCTGTGGACGCCATGCACTCACATCCATGCTATTGCATCGACACATACCAAGTCAGACAGACACACACATGCATGCTGTGGAGAGGGGTCCAGTCTCCCTTGCCAGATGCTGTGTTTTGTCTCTGGCCTCACCAGCTGGTTTGGACCAAATGGCTGGAGAAAATGAAGCAACGTGTTTTTGAGTTCATATCTCAGTGGCAGGACTATAGTGAGGACAGCTCTGCTTAACTCCCTTCCCCTCAAAGCATGTTGTGGCTTTATAGGCAAGGTGGCTGGGGGAATTGGGTATCATTCAAAGTGTCTGGAGAAACCAGTGCTTGCTAGTAACTGTGAAAAAAGTGGTCTTCTCTTTTAAAATATGGATTTCTTGTATCATTGAAATAGTTCTGGCTTAATGTCAATTAACTTAGCATGCATTTTTTGCTCATTGGAATATGATATGGAACAGTCTTTCAGTAAATGGCAAGAGTCAGAAGTCATTTTAATGAGTTTGAAAGAGATAACCAAGAAAGATAAGTGATTGGAAGTTATTTTCTTTCTCTAATAGCTTTTAGTTCATTGCCTCACCTCCAGTTAGGAGCATGCAGAGACAAAAGGTTTTTTATAAAAGCCTAATGCAAAACCAAGAATCAGTCATTAGCATTTCCATTTCATTATGAAAAAGCAGTTCCTGTCGAATAAAATGTCAAACCTTGCCTCAGAAATTTGACTATATGTCGTTACCGCTGAGATGAAATTAAATTATTCGCCATTAGAAAAACAAGTAGGCTAGGGTTGTGACATTCTAAACATGTTGTAGCTTAAATTATTAAACATACGGTTGTTCAAGTCAGAAAGACAAGTCATTCTCACTACACAAGCATATTATTTTCTCTTGTGTAAGCATATTACCTCTAGACCTCTTATAGTAGTAGCATATTGTCTAACTCACTTGTTTCACACTCAAAAAGTTTTGTACCATTGTACTATTGGGGACTCTAAATTGCATGGGCTTTGTAAAGGTTACTACTCAAAATGGTTTCACTTCTCTGCCTTTGCTACTTTTCTGCTGTCTTCCCTCATATTCCACTTTGTGGTCATCAATCACTGATGTGGGCCTGATTGCACATGAAGTGGCTGGATCCCATTTTGAGGTGTGACAGGGGCCTATTTTGCACTGGTGGCAGTGATGGCTACGTGTCAGAGCTCGTGACAGGATGCTCTCCGCCCCGTCTCCTGAGGTTTGGGAGTTGGAGGGGCCATCGGCCCCTTTTGTCCTCCTTTTGTAGATGGTCTCCGACATGGCTTGTTTTAGGCAGAGGCAAAGGCAGTAATTGATTTCTCTCTCCTCTCTGATTCTGCCTCTGGCTCTCAGGCGCTGGCTGCATCTCTCCTCCAAGAAACAGATGAATAAAAAGACAGAGCGTGAAGTTTATAGCCAACAGTCGCAGCGCTGACAGATGGTCAAACCTCACGTTATCAGGGCCTGATAGAAGTCCGGAATGTGGTGGTTAGCTTCTGAATTGGCTTTTGAAAGGATCGGTCATATATATTAGAGCAGAGAGTATTGAGCCGTGAAGAGCTGGAGAGATGGGAGATATTGTGGCGTGCAGACACTGAAGGTGAGAAGGACCTAAGCTCAGATCTGACAGACTACATTAATAGATTGGTGAACTGATAGATGCACAGTGGAATGGTACGATGAATAAACTGATTCAGCCCCAGAAATTGAATTTTCATTCCTTTTGCTACAGCCAATGGGAAGAATTGTTGCAATGTTAAAAAAAAAAAGTGATGTTTTGAGATTCAACCAAGTGAATGTCAAAGAAATTATTTTCTGAATTTACTGTGAACCAACAGCTTTATCGCTGACCAATCTACTTACTACAGTCCCAACAAAAGAAAATTAAAGTAATATCTTCCCCAACTCTCCATAATATGAAAAGAATCAACAGAGCATTCATCATAATTGTGACCTTGTGTCTTCATGTCAGCAAGACTGACTTAATCAATTGCAGACGTTGTCAGCTGTGACAAGAGGCGTTTAGCCTGGAGACAAGAGGGGACGGGTGGCATGGACTGTCTGCAGACGCTCTAGCCTCTCCATTAATGTCGGTGTCTGTTCCAATCCAGACAGCTCGCCTCAGACATGCTCTGAAACTTTGTTAGGCAAGTTTGCTTAATCTCTGCTCTTTTTTTTTTTCATGCTGCATGCAGGAATAAATGAGCCAATTAACAGTGAATGAGAAAATCTCTGTGTATTTTGCAGAGAAGCTGTGGCGTTCTGTGACAGGAAAGCCTAAAAAGTGGTGTTGGGTGTCATTTTAATCATCTCTATCAACTCGTTTGAATTGTTAGCACCTCTCCGCCAGGCTTAGGCAATTTGACAATGATGCTAAATAAGTTATATTTATCAATGGAGTTCATATAGCTGTGCAATATCAAAACAAATCAACAGCGATGTAAATGCATTCTGAAATGTTTTCCAATTACTGTCATAGTAAACAATAACTGAAAATCCTCTGTTTTAATGAATTGTGAGGAATATATTTGTGAGTTATTCATTTCAATGAGATTGAGGGGTATAAAGAAGGGGGGAAAAAAGCAGATGGACTGATCAGTCAAACGACGACAGGGACACTGTCATATCTCCTTAAATGTTGTACTCTTCACCTGCCCTGCAGTAGCTTGATGAGTGGCGTGTCTATCTGTAACCATCCACACTTCACTGCTGAATGATTGGTTGTGAAATGGCACATTTAAATTGCATGCTGTGTTGAAGAGATTTTCCTGCCTACCTTGATGCCTATTTTGTTATGGAAATTCATGATGCATTAACATAACCAGCAGGCGCACAGAACAGAAAATAATGAATCCTGGTGGGAAGGAGCAGTGCTCCCCACCCTTATCGGTGAATTAATAAATAAACATACAGTATGCACCTAAGGGTCACACCATTTAACACTCCAACAAATGCTTACCACACTTGATGGCCATTCCTCCTTGTTAACCGAAGGCTTTCCTTGGTGAGAAATGAATGTAATGGCACCCATGTAATATAGAAAGGTGGTTTGCAGGGAGTAGATTCTGAAAGGTGTATATCATCATAACCCCCTAATAGTCTGATATCCATATTCTGCCTTTCTTAAAGGGCAAATCAGCATAGTTAAGATAGTAATAAGACCACCAACCAGCAGCTATCATTACCAGGATCAGTTGGAAGACAATGACTACACTGCAGCTCACCTGTGAAATGTTTGTAGTCCACCGTCCTAAAATATGTTAACCTTTCATGCATTTTCTCAGCAAATGGGCTGATCTAAATTGGACACAGTGGTTGGGATGGTCTCTGCTCAATAGCTAAACTTCTTCACAGGATTCTGAATGCATACAGAGCCTCACATACCCCTGCTCGTTGCTACAGCAACAGTTCTCAAAAGCACCGGAGGACCCCAAAGGCTCCGTCAGCACCGACAGGCAAGATGCTCAAATGCAAAAGCAATCAAGCTTGTCTGTTTTCTCGTGAAGATGTGATCTCAAATTTGTGTGGGGAAGTAATCAAGTAAACGATTCTTCACCGCATTGTTAACCAACAACAACAACAACAACAGCAAACCTACCAGTAGATTTTATGTGACAGGGCAGGCAGAAATGGGTGTTGAATTAGCACATTTGTCACTTTAAGTTTGTGGCAACTTTTTTTGGCAACAGTGATTAGTGACAGTGGCCAAGAAATTGCCTAGAGTGGTTAGGTTAATCACACAAGCAGAGGCTGCTGCCAGGATTAATTTGAATGGCTCTTAAGACAGTGAGTCATTTTACTGATTAGTGCTGTGAGTTTGCCTATCTGCAACAAAATGCATAATATTAACACAGTAAACACACAGACAGTCAAACTGGTGATGCTTTCCCCCACAAGTTTGGACAAACTAATTCCACGTAGCCACTCTGCAGGTAATTGCTTTTTCTTAAGGTTTTCATATGAATCATTACAACAGTTTAATGCAGTATATAAAATATCCTGCAAAGAACTAGCCTAATTTAAATAAAAATACTCAAGTAATTTTCATGGAGCTCAAGAAAACACCATTCCAAGAAGGCTCCTGGCAAATTCTGGGGCTTTGGCAATTTATGATCCATTAGTAAAACCAAATTTTTCTTAACTTGTGACAGTTAAGAAAAACTAAGTGGGATGTAGTGTTGCCAACTTGATGGCATTAAATTCCCATGATGCCTGGGATACTTCTGGCATTGACTTCCCAAAAATAAACGCAAATAAGTAAAGTATGTGAACTGTTTTGGAAATACCTGGTTTTCTGCACAAATTAGATGAAGATCAGATCCCATGTAATTAAACTAAGTCACAACAACAGACAAACACAATCTGTTTAAACTAATAATACCACACAAACAATTATATTTGTGTTTTTATTGAACACATCATGGAGACAACTTAACCATAGCCAGTGCAGGGTGGAAAAAGTACGTGAACCCTTGGATTTAATAACTTCTTGACCCTCCTTTGACAGCAATAACTTCAACCAAACATTTCTTGTAGTTGCAGATAAGACCTGAACAACGGTCAGGAATAATCAGGAATCTGCACTTGCAAAACTGTTTCAATTCAGCAATATTCTATGGGTATCTGGTTGGAATCGCTCTCTTGAGGTCATGCCACAGCATCTCAATCAGGTTGAGGTCCGGACTCTGATGGGCCACTCCAGAAGGCATAATTTCTTCTGCTGAAGACATTTTGTTGTTGATTTACTTCTGTGCTTTGGGTTGTTGTCCTGTTGCATCACCCATTCTCTTCAGTTGGCCTTACACTCTTCTACAAAATTTCTTGATAAACTTTGGAATAAATTTTTCCATCAATGATAGAAACCCTTCCAGGCCCTGAGACAGTGAAGCAACCCCAAAACATGATTCCCCCTCCACCATACTCCACAGATGGGACAAGGTTTTGATGTTTTCTCTCCACATAGGGATGTATGTTCCTTCCAAACAACTCAACTTTGGTTTCATCTGTCCACAGAATATTTTGCCAGTATTGCTGTGAAATATCCACGTGCTCTTTTGCAAATTTCAGACGTGCAGCAATGGGTTTTTTTGGATAGCAGAGGCTTCCTCCGCAGTGTCCTCCCATGAACTCCGTTCCTGTTCATTGTTTTACATATTGTAGAGTCATAAACAGAGATATTAGCATGCTTCAGCTGACCCTCTAGGATCCTTCTTAACTTCTTTGAGCATTCTGCTCTGTGCTTGTGCAGCCATCTTTGCTTTAAGGCCACTCCTAGGGAGAGTAGCAACATTGCTAAACTTTTTCCATTTATAGACAGTTTGTCTTACTGTGGACTGATGAACATCAAGGCTTTTATATTATATTAATATTATATATATTTTTGTAACCCTTTCAGCTTCATGCAAGTCAACAATTCTTAATCCTAAGTTTTCTGAGCTCTTTTGTTTGAGGCATGGTTCACATCAGACAATGCTTAATGAGAATAAAATTAAAATTGGTGTGTTTTTTATAGGGCAGGTCAGCTCTAACCAACACCTCCAATCTCATCTCATTGATTGGACTCTAAGTTGGCTGACTCCTGACTCCAATTAGCTTTTGGAGAAGTAATTAGCCTAGGGGTTCACATAATCTCTCCACACTGCATTGCTTACACGGTGTGTTCAATGAAAACATGAAAACCTATAATTGTGTGTGTGTGTAATGTTGGTAGTAGTTCAAGCAGACTGTGTTTGTCTATTGTTGTGACTTAGATAAAGATCAGATCACACTTTATGACTAATTTATGCAGAAATCCATGTAATTCCAAAGGGTTCACCTACTTTTTCCTGTGACTGTATGTGCTGTAACATGACCATGGATGACAAACACAGACTCAAACTGACTAGACGTCTGTTCACACTGTATTTCTCTTTGCTTAAGTTTTCTGGCAGCACACATACATATGCACACAAATGCACTGTTGAGATAGTGGAGAAAATGATGTTGTTCATACTCATCATTCTTTCAGGTATGGGGGCTTTGTTGTTTCATTGTCTCATTCTGGGAGTCTTAAAGTCAGCACAGATTTGGTAGCCCAGTGTTGAACTGTCATTATGAATTAGTATCAATAGTGATGAAAAAGGCCTGTGTTTATGATATGTTTATTCTTCAGGAAGGAAGGTCAAACAGAACAACTGGTTATCCAAAGATATTGGAAACTGAAAATGTTGTCATAAGATTTTTCTCTGTCTGTGATAATAGAAGTTCAGCTAAAATGTAGGGAGAGAAGCTTCATCACAAAAGTGCAAAAGGATCCTCTCTTTGATGAGATAATTAATAAAGTTTATTAATGAACCTTTTCTCAAGTGGTAACTTATCCTAACTGTTGGCAGATCTTTCAGCAATATATCATCGTTGTGAGACACAGAGAGAGCCAGAGAATTACTGCTGCCTCTCGGCGGGAAAGTATACTGTTCATGTGTAAACTGTAGGTGTGTAGCAAACAATCAAGCATCATTTGACAGCTAATAGTGACATAGATATGGGCGGCTGTGGATCAAGGGATAGAGTGGTTGTCTACTGATCAGAAGATCAGTGGTTCAATCCCCCAGTCTGCCTGTTGAAGTGTCTGTTGGCAAGACACTGAACCCCACATTGCTGTGAATCTGTTCATTTCTTTTTCTGCAGTTGCCGTTGGCACCTTAGCCATCAGTATGAATGTGTGTGAATGGGGTCAGTGTGATGTAGTGTAAAGTGCTTTGAGTGTTCAGAAAGAGAAGAAATGCACTATGCAGACCCTTTAATTAAAATCATGTGTGAAGAAAGGTAAGGTATTTGTACTGTTACCCTCTGACAAGTTATAATGTTGATTTTTTTAAAAATGATTTAGTTTACATACAAATTCCATTTTGCACCTTTAACGATTTGTATTTATAGACATGTATTTTACTAAAAGAAAGTCTACCACTGATTTTATAAAAATTAAGAAACTGAAAACCATTTTAAAATTTGACCCCAGCTTCCCTACTGCTCTGCTAGTTTTCTATCCTGCACAGGATTTGCACTTAAGTGCATTCGCACTAGATGGCTGGAGTGAAAAGCAGCAGGGCTCCAGGAGAAACCCTGCACTGCCTTCAGCTTGACTTGTAACTTCTTGATCTTTAAATGCATTGCTGATTCATTCCCAGAAACTAAGATCCAGGTGACATTTTGCTTTAATGAGTTAGAGAACATCAGCATAACCAAACTGGTCCGCAATTTACAGCTAAATAAGGCTAATGCATTTATTAATGTCCAATTTAATTACAGAGCATTTTAGAGCTGTTGCTTTTCATTTTCTTTCATTAGGCCTTTTTCCTGAACGAAAAACACAAATCTTTCTAATGACTTCTGAAGTAAATTTGTAAATAAGGGGAGCAACGCAAGCCGTCATTCATTTCCCAACTGCACTCAGTTTATAAGTGTTCAATAAAAAGATGTTATTTAAATCTTGTTATCTCCAAAAATGGGATATTACACACATCTATGTGTTTAGATGTAATCCAAATGGAAGCTTGTACACCAACACAAAAGCTTTGACCTAGTGGATAATGAGGACAATTGAGAGTTAATGATGCCAATTTAACTGAGGTTTATCAGCAGATATTGTTGATGGGTCTCCAATTAAATTAAATACAGGACCTTTTATTGGTCCTGGCTGCTCTATATCAGTCCTGGCGGTAAACAGTACAAATCACGAAGCAGCAAAATAAGTTTACTTCTACACAGCCACTGCACACACATTTGTTTCATGACCCATTAAAATGTATTATTTTACATTGAACCAAGTTGTGTTTTGTTTTGAAAACCGCAGAGAAATGAATTCAGGTGTGGATGCGGCTCAACGTTGTTATTCTGATCAAGCTGATGAGGAAAGAAACATCAGAGAATTGCTCTCCTAAACCCTAATTTACAGCACAGTGATTAAAAAGCAGACTTTGACTTGGAATGGATAACTTTATACTGTTAACATTATAACGTTTCAGTCTGGCCTTATCTGTACTATAGCTACAATACTGGTGAGAATTTTCCATATTACCTGAAAAAAGCACATTATCAAGTTGATAATTAGAGCAACAACAGTGAGCGAGAGAGATAGAATTAGTTTATTAATCCTCTTTCTCTTCTGTTCTCTTGTCATGAGGGGCCATCAGCATGAGCTTTTTTAGTACAGACAACAAATGTAATCTGCATAACCGTCTTGTGCTGGTGGAGTTTAATCGACGTATTCTCACTTGTTCAAAGCAAACTAGCAACGCTCCAAGTCAATTTCCTTTCAACATTTCAGTGGCCCTGGCTGCCTTTGAAGACAGGCATCCATAATGAATGGCGTCAATTTTCATCCCAATTAGAGTGTTTATCTCGGCTTAGTTCACCTATAGTGTTGCCTTTGCCTCTTGTGGGGGTGATGAATTTTCATGAAGGACAAACACTGTACTTCAGATAAAAACAGCTTATCTAGTGTTGGGATTTAAAGCTTTAGAGCTGGAATAATTTTTCTCCAATTTGTTTGAGCTGTGTTAACAGCCAGCGTGGCGCCAGGTCGGTGTAGTGTGGCGGGAGGAAGCGTGGGAAGAAAGTGGGAGGAGCTAGCAGCAGGAGCGTAGTGGGAAAGCTAAGAGAAGGAGAGAGAACATGGTAATGCATGTTTATATAAGAAGAGGTTCACAGAGCTTTCATCTGGAAAACGAAATAAATGGAGCACATCACATCTCATCATCCAGCAGCCGCTTGATAAGAACTGTCAGATAGAAACTAACAAAAACTTGACAGGTCTTCTGCTGTCACATGTATAAATACGCTTATCGTGTGCTTATGGTTTATTTGAATGCGTGTAGTTAACACTATACAGTGCCCTTAATGATGTGAGTGAACAATTCCAGCCTCACAACTGTGATGAAAGCCAGAAAATCCAACATTGTTAAGTATAAACTGGGACGGGAGGCAGTTTTTGTGGAATAGACGGTTTGTTATTTCAGCCCTGAAGGGTTTTGTACGCCATGGAGCCAGTGCGTAGCAGCAAGCCTGTGCGATGAAGCTGTTTCCCTTGACAGTACCTACTGCTCAAGTTCAGGGAACCCTCGGCTCTGACATGCAACATTTAAATGAAGTCATTAAAATTTAAACAGTCTCCGTTCCAGGAACAATCACTCCTGACATCTGCTTGGCATGTGACAAGTTAAGGGAGCATAAACATGGTAGTTGCCAAAGCAAAGTGAAACTTGTTTTCATTGGCCTTTCACAGCAACACGCAATCAACACCGGTTGATGCTCTTTTTTTGTTGCCATTCTGCATTGAAAAATGCAACAACAATTGACTGATGCTTCTCTGGAGAGAAGTGGCCACTTGTGGCTAACCTGCATTGGGATGACTAGGAACATGTTCGGAAATCTTACCTTTGTTGGACTGAATTTGTGGTGTTATGAATTTGAAGTCTTGGGGTGTCCTGTTTCAGAAAGCGAGTTTAGTGAAAACTCTGGAGTTGGTTTTCTGTTCCAGAAAGAGAGGTAACTTAAACTCTGGGTCACGTACCCTGGTAACTGCCTCTGAAACTAACCTACTTGCTGTCAGGTTAGGTTCAACAAAACTTTCTGACTCCTCCCCTCCTGCTGAGCCTGAAGGAGCTGTCTGACACACCGTTTCATGTCCTTATTCATACAGTCGACATCAAAGCACATATCGGAACGCATTCATTTGCAGAAGTTTACATCTTTAGAAACATTGAAATCTCTGTTAGATATTAGTTCATTACCCAAGGACCATCTTTAACATGACTGCTTTTATGATCAATCTGTCCTTGATGTAAGGACAGAGACCTTGATCTGTGGACATTCATTCTCAGCACAGAATAAAATCTGTGACTCTGTGGACATTAAGGCAGCTGTCAGGTTGTCAACAGTTCCCCTGCGCTGAAACATTTACCATGGGTTACATTACTGTACTAGTTTCACTTCACAGTTACACTGTTTAAATAAAACAAATCTGTATGAAGCTTTAGACGCACAACACACTGATTGAACAATCATTTGTCATGTTGTGACTGGTCACACATATTGAGTTTACCATGTTGGAAATGATGTAAATATTTCTGAGTGAGGATTTCTGTGGTGCAGCTGAAACAACGTTTAGATTCTTAAAACCGGACTAAATGTAGATTTAAAGTGAGTTTTTGAATATAAGGCTGCACATCAGTCTTAATGTGTTTTGACAGCATTTCAGTGACTATATATTTACACATGTTGAAATATAAGCAAGTCATTAAATGCTTTTGAGCAAGATGTAATTAATAGTAAATTCAAACATTAAATGTAAAAACTATCAGTTTGAAGCTAGACACCTTTTCAACTGCAAATCACCAAAATCATTATCGCTCCGTTGGCCTCTGAATTTACAGTCACAGTAAGTTAACTGTCTTAGTGGTTTGATTCATATTTTCATCCTCAGTTGCAGCCACCTGCATTCTGTCCCTGTCAGGTTTCAGCTGAATAAATATATTTTAAAATCAAATGTAATATACAGCATAGCAGGAATTTGGAAGCAGGAAGTCTGACACTGGGGTCCTCACCTCAGACAAACCTTGGAAATAGGTGCACGCCCTTTACTATAATTAGTATGCTTTTTTCACTAATAGACACCAAATACATAACATTAATACATACATGAACTGACTTTAATCAGCTGTTCTGGAACAATCTCAGGGTTAGTCAGCTCAGAGTTCAGGTTCGGACCTGCTTTCTAAAAACGGGCCCGTGGCAGCCTCATGGTCAGGACACAACTCAAGTTCCAACAGCTTCCAGTTTAATTCCTGGCATGTCATACCCCCTCTTTCTCCCCATGTTATCTGTCTGATAAATTGCCTCAAGTGATGCCACAACTTTTTACTGAATTAAATCCTGTGCCAAAACTTTACAGAACACATAATAAACATGATTTGGGAGTGATGACTGATCGGAACCAGTCCATTCCAGTCTGGCTCCTTGGGTATTGACAGTCTGGAGATAAAATAAATACATTGGGTGTTGGAAGAATTTGAACCGTTTGCCTCTGATCCAGTTGCAGCCCATCATACCAGTGAGATGTTTCGACATGACATTTAGGAATCAGGACCGTTGACATTACATGTTCAAGCAGGAGAAATAATTCTACGTACGTAACTGGCCAAAAACGTTGAGCAAACTAGTGTGATGTGCTGTGAGTAAAAGAGCAGCAGTTATTTTATTATCCGCTTCAGGTGCAGAGCCGCAACTCACCTAAGGTTTACCTCGCTCTAATAGTTCAGCTCTCTGTAGAGTTTACAGCCAGTGTTGTCCCCATCTCTTCATTCACCAGCTCATCCACAATTCATGCTTTTCCTCAGTTTTGTTCCCTTTTCCGCATGGATTGCATTGTAAATTGGTATGCTAAACTCTTTGATGAATGTCCATCTGTGTTTGGTAAAGAATTATGCAAGTATTTGTGTCCTTGCAGGAGTTTGGCGGTTGCCTAGTAACGTGGCTGTAATCATAGCCTACATATTGCCCCGTGTGTTGCCTCAATATTTACATTGGACATTCAATATGTGCCTGGTTCTGTTGGGAAGGTGTTCTGTCGTTTGTCCATTCTTTATAGCGTTGGGGTCATCCTCAGGTTTGTTTCCAGCTTGATGCTGATTCTCGGATAAGTTTTTGTTTGTTGAATGATGACAGAACATGGAAACTGGAGCAGACTGTTGTTATTTAACAAGGCCAAAGTTTGCACTTTTCAAAGTCTACACAGTTCTCTTTAATGACTAATTGTTCAAATATGTACCATAGTTTTGTGACTTAAAGAATTATGAGCACATGTAAACATTTACCAACAATAGAAAAAGTTGCTAAGATAACAATGTGTTCACAGATAAGAGAGGTGATTGACAGAGAGGTTCTGGTCTGGAGAGCTGCTGAATCTTTGATAACAAAGTCCTTGTGAGGTCTCTGGCCATTAGTAAGTTTCTCAGAGGGAGGGAAGGACTCTGGGGTGAGAGCATCTGCCAGATATCTCTTCTCTTCTCTATATCTATCTAGGATAGCGCCTGAGGGCCAGAGAGGCAGTATGCTAGAGATCACAGGACAGACTAATTGTTTCTGTCCCAGAGACACACAACTGATTGTTCTGTTACAGTTGTCCGATTTCACATGTATGAAGTGAGGGGAAATAAGCTGTATCAGTTGCAAGCAGGATGAAGTAAAATATTAGCTGCTGTCAGACAGAAGTAAAAACAAGACACATGACAAGGTACATTAAAAGCTGAGACATGGCTTCCACCTTAAATTTTATTAGTTGTTTCTGTTATAGCTTAGCAAAGCAAACATCTAAGTATGAAGGCATCATTTCATAGAACTGTAATTCATCCGATCTTTAGTATGGCACCACTGAAAAATTATTCATGAATCATACCAACATTTAAAAGAAACCAAAACCATTTTTCTAAATCAATTGAGGAAAAAACAAAACAAGAAACCATTAACAACAGGCATTAGCCATTACATGATGTTCTTAAAATTACAAATCAATTGCAAGCAACACACAACCAAGAATTCATACTTGGACCACCTCCTTAGGTCTGTGATTGTGATTTAGTCTGATATGAAATAAGGCAGATTCCTTCAATACAATTAGAGACAATCTGGTAAGGAGACGAGCAAAAGCGAAGACAACTGTAATTCCTGTTTATGGTGGTGAAGTTCAAAGCAATTTTTTGGGCATGCACTGGGAAACGGCAAAGAAAAAGGGAGTTAAAAATAATAATTGATTTGTTTAAAGACACTCACATCCTCTTTTAGTGTGCATGGGTGTTGATGAACAGTTACCTGGTAAAACGAGCAAAGCTGCAACTACAGCAGCGGTGGAGTTCAGATGTGATCAGTGATGTTCCTAGATAAAAGGCAGGGGAGTGACACACCGCCTTACAGACTGTGTGGTCTGAATCAAGCTATTGGCTGATTTGACTATATAATGGAGCTCCAGCTGCAGCAGCATGTGAGGAGACATGGCAGGTGTCATTGTGTTGCAGTCCAAAGAGGCATACAAATGCCTGGTGTTGTCAGGTATTTCGCTGTTGAATGTCATCATGACTGTGGCGGCGGTATTTGGTTTGTAAGAACAAAAGGATGGTTGATGTTAAGCATCACCCAGCCTGGAGTGTCAAAGTGTTGGTCGCTGTGGCTGTTCTCCTCTGACAGCTTCACCATGCTCTCACAGTGGGTATAGATCAAATAAAGAGACTTGAACCTGGTTTATCTCATCGCACCCAGCTGGCAAAATGATGTACGACTCTAACACACAGTGAGGTATGGCTCATCTTTTCTGGTTGATATGTTCAAGTCCTATAGTAAGGTTTTGTACATACATACATACATATACATACAGTACATACATACTTCAGGGATGAGTAGTTTCTTAACAAAGAGGGGAAAGGCTAAATAAAGTAGGGAATGTGAGCATCTTGTGAGTAACTGGTTGTCCTGGGCCAGTGTCAGAGCCCATACTGACATGGGCCAGTCTGATACCAGTGGAGTTGGCTTCGCACAGTTTGCTGGCTGTCAGATGAGGTTGATTGTCCTTCCCCCAGCTGGTCATTCTTTCTTCTCAACAGTATCTGGACCGAGAGAACAAATTCACAGTTTGAATTTAAATTGTGCACGGCGGAATTACTGGTTCTCACTTTTAGTAGTGTGTCTTTGATATCGCTGTTTATTACTGGGCCTTCAGCAGAGGAGATGGCCGTGAAACTAAGATTAAAAGCTTCTATTAATCTCTGCTAGGCTGAAATCATAATTGCATGCCACAAAATAAACGGAGTGTATGGAACTAGAGCTGAAACGATTAGTCAATTTAACCATTTAGTTGATCAGCAGAAACAATTTATCAATTAAATAAACTAGTTGCAGACTCATTTTAAAGTAATTTTCAAGCAAAAATGCCAAATATTCCCTAGTTCCAGCTTCTCAATCATGATGAATCTTACATTTTAATGTTTTGGGCTGTTGGCTGGACATCAGGAGCAATTTGTTGACATTACTTTGTGCTTTAGGAAATTTTGAGGGCCATTCTCTCTCTTTTCTGGCATTGGATAGACCAAATTAATAATACAATTATCAAGTAAATCATTAGTTGCAGTTCTAAAATGACCTTGCTATTCTCAGAGCATTATCAGTAGTAATGGTAAAATGTAGAGTTTATCCTAATGTTGCCTTCAGAGAAAGAACTTGTCCTGATAGTGGCACCAAAGGTCAGGGGGGTCACCCAAAATCATTAGGAAACTCTCTCCTCTCTTTCTCTGGGGGCCAGGAATATCTCTACCCAATCTATGACTGTGTCTAATCAGTTGAGATTTGGATCTGCAATCACAACATGGTAGTTTGTTATGCCATGTGTTTTGATATTATCTTCTGGCTAATTTTAACTGCACACTATGTGCTAGCCAGTTCCCTTATACACCATGCCACCCTGATCCACATGCTTGTTCGACAACAAGCTTTTTCTTTTCTGGCCCTTTGTCTGGCATTGTTTAAGTCCTCTCCTTTTTATACCAACCCGTTTGCCTCTGCCAAGTTATTTCATATGCTGCTAGCCCGTCCTATTTATTCAACCCTGACAATCTGTTCACAACAGTTGCTTAATGAATTTTTTTTCTACCTGGAAAGTGTACGATGCCCAAATCTGAATCCCATTCTTTGGCTCAACAACTCTATAGAGCCACACACAAAACAATTGCAGACATAGAAATTCATAGCACTCTCCACAGATGTCTACATTCATATTACATGCCGTCTTATTACCCTAAATCTCAAAGGAGACCTGAGAATAACAACAGTGTGGTATTCTTATCAAATATGATTTATTGGCATGATTATTGCCCCTACAGTCTTTGTTGGCTGCATGTTAAAATAATATGCATTGCACACTTGATTTATTAAATG
This sequence comes from Micropterus dolomieu, assembly GCF_021292245.1. Taxonomy (NCBI): domain Eukaryota; kingdom Metazoa; phylum Chordata; class Actinopteri; order Centrarchiformes; family Centrarchidae; genus Micropterus; species Micropterus dolomieu. The sequence goes on along the minus strand of NC_060164.1, from coordinate 9,496,645 downwards.
TCTGATAGTGGAGTTTGTGGGTAATTCATCACACTCAATCTCCAAAGACGCGCTGACAAGTTTATACCTAAATATCAGGGTCATAGCTGCGGACCTGAAATGGGTAGAGAGGATTTATAAATGCATCTGGCCCTGGAGGAGCATGTAGAAGCTGCCTGCCTACCGCCTGCCCCTACAGAGAGCAGGAGATGGAGACAGACGGGGAGAAGAAACGGAGACAAGGAGGGTGAAGCTGGGTAACACTCGGCTGCACAGCACTGAGGATTCTCCGGATGAAGTGAATTTTAATTCAGCAGCTGTGGCCGCTAATAAGAATCCGCTTATAAATAGAGACGTGTGCAAGATAAGAGCGTGCCAGTGAGTGAGTGAGAGTGCTCCGCCCCCTGTGCCCTTACCTTTGGGCTGAGTGCTGTCAGTTGGAATCGAATTAGGGTCTTCTGAGCTTTTGACATGATCTTTCATCTCTTCTAGATAAGAGCGGGGGAGAGAAGAATGGAGAGGAAAAGAGTGTAAAAATATGAGAGGCTGCGGTAATCAAGCAATCTGTTGCCCCTCATCATGTGCAGAAAAGCATCAATTTGCCTAAACAATTTATCTGCCCTGTCGAGCTTGTGAATCAAGCTGTGTGGGTTTATAGTCAATATGAAGCTGACAAGAACTTTCTGACATCAGAACTGAACTGGATGTGAACACCTGAGTATCTAATTGTAGTGTCGCGTAAACCTCGACAAGAATCGACATTAAAGCTTTGGCTTCTGATGCTGGCCTACCACTGAAATTTAAGTGCATCCAGCCTATAATAAGAACACTTGTATATAATGTGATATTTTATGAATGTAGGCAGGTTTGCTGAGAGAAATATCCACCTGTGAGTGTTTCAGTCATGCATCACCGCGCCCAAAGTGGGTAGTCCAAAAGGGAAAACATGATCTTTACTCACCTCCATTGCTGGTGCCAGTGTCGCTGATCTGAGAGATATCTGTAATGTGGAGCACACAGAGATATATACATGTAACTCATCTTCAGTGTCAATTCATGCATGCAGATGCAGTTGATAAAAGGGTTAGGCATTCGCATCAGTAATCATTTGTGTGAGAAGTTGTTTTTTTTGCTTTTTTTCCAAAGTCTACTCTTGGTACATTTTAATCATATTATATTCTGCTCAAATGTTGTAGATCATCCCAAACCCAGTCCAGGAATTTAAGAACAACTTCATACTCATGGCCTCACATTTACAGTTGGCTCTTATGCCTAGAAATTCAGTACCTTCCTGAAGAGTTATACTTCAAAAAAAGAACAATACAAATGCGAGAAGGGAGAGTGACACATGCAAAATTAATTACAGACTGCCATCCCTGTAAGGCAGCCTGAGACCCTCCTCACCCTCTCTCACACACACATCCTTCTCCCCCTCGATCCTCCCCATTACCTCTGTAGTCACACGCAACTCCTTCTTCATCAGTCCCTGAGCAAACCTTGCCGTTTCCTCCTTTGCCACAACAATCATCCAAACAAAGCACACCATAAAAATAACCACTCTCCCCAGGCAGTCCGGCAATGCTGTACACAAATACTCTGCTTAGGCGTGATAGAGGAACGTGTAGAATCTCTTCACTCTTCTGTTTGATTACAGTAACAAGTCTGACGTCAAGGTCATTTAATCCCTTTATAGAAATGCAGGTTCCTTGTTTAGAATTGCAGGTTTGGATACAAGTACCAGGTTGCAGAGTTTCTTAAAAACATGTAGACAGGGGGCATTGTCTACTACCTTTGCTTCATAGGCAATTTGGACTTGATGGCTGCCAGCTATGGAGAACGTGCATCACAGTCCATCCATCCATCGTCAACCGCTTATCATGCGTACAGGGTCGCGGGTGGGGCTGGAGCCAATCCCAGCTGACATCGGGAACAAGGCGGGGTACACCCTGGACAGGTCGCCAGTCCATCGCAGGACTGGCGCCACACATAGACGAACAACCACTCATGCTCACACTCACACCTAAGGACAATTTAGGGTAACCAATCAACCTAGCCTGCATGTTTTTGGATGGTGGGAGGAAGCCGGAGCACCGACGCGGAGAACATGCAAACTCCACACAGAAAGGCCGGGGCGACAGTGCTAACCACCGCACCATCGGTGCATCACAGTCCTTCAACAAAAAACTGATTTAATCTGATGCAATACTTTGGAATTAAATTTCTCCTCCCTGAGACACCACCGGGACTCAAGGACTGATAAAAAGCAGGAAGGATGAAGCAACACCAATGTCACTATGATTTTTATTTTATTTTTTGATCTGAGGCATGGAACTGTCCAGAGGGCAAAAAAAACTACTTTTATGCAAAACTATTGAAAGCATTATTTTGTTTTTTTACAACAACAATCTTATATTAATAGTTCTGGCTCTGATTTCTGTCATTAACGATAACATTATACTTACCAAGCTTTCCACATGATCACTTTACGGATATTAAAGCTGATGGCGGGACACGTGGAAAGTGCCTGATGTTGCTACTCGTGTTGTAACAGAGCCTCCACCATGTCTGTCTTTTTATACCAGCTAGAATAGCGTGCCAGTGTGCGGCAGCAGGAGCTCACTGAAGCACTGGCCTCATTGCGGATTCTCTCTCTCTCTCTCTCTCTCTCTCTCTCTCTCTCTCTCTCTCTCTCTCTCTCTCTCTCTCTCTCTCTCTCTCTCTCTCTCTCTCTCTCTCATATTTAACAGCACAGTCTGGGGTGCTAGGGTAGCATCATCTTCCTCTAATATCCAGCACTGATCAAGACAAACCAAAAAGCTCAGAATTTCAATTGATTGCGGCCCAGCAGCCCCTGCCCGTCTGAAGCTCTGAGGGAGCAGCAACGCTGTCTCGCTCTCTAATTTGAGTTCTGTGACTGTACTGGGGCTATCATTTAGGGGAGGACGTGAGTGTGCTGGGGTAAACACATAAACGTGATGGGGGGAGAGAGAAAAACGGGCCTCTGTCAAGGTTCTGGTGAAGGAGAGGCACAGTCGACTGAGGGCTGATAAGGAAAAGAGAAAAACAGCAGAGTGAATGGACTCCCTCAGCAGGAAACTAGACAGCTTACACCACTGGTTCTTAAAGGTGGAACCAAGGGGGCCTCAGGGGTCCTTGACAGTGTCTCTCACCTACAATATGGTATGCCAACTACTAGTATGCATGGTAACAGAATTTGTATGCTGTATGTTATTGTGGGGGTTTAGAGAAAGAGAGCCTCAAGTACTTTCGGGGTATCGATAACTGTTTGGATGTTTTCTGTCTTATACTCAAACTTACAAATTTCTCCACGAAGATAGGCAACCTCAGCTTGGTGACAGATAAAGAGGGTTGAATAGGCAATCTGATCTGCATTTTTTTATACATATTAGAGCTGTAATCTGTTTATCTTTTTTGTCATCTGTAACGTTATCATGATGTTTCAGTTAGGGTTTCATGAAAGATTAATTTACAAGTGAACAGAAGTCACACGGGAGATCAAAAACATTTAAAAAATTTGCCAAACTTTTACATCCTTTAACTTTTCTTGTCACTTCAGACTTTCAGAAGTTTGGATGGGAGGATGAGAATATGTGTGTGTGTGCTCACATCTGTGCACATAAGAGAAGGGAAAGGAAAGTAGAGAGTTGGGCATAAGTCACCCTCATATGCAGACAAGCAGAAAATTGCATCCCCCCACCTTCCATTCATTTATTAGACAAGAGGTAGTTAGTGTTTTGTTGGTCAGCATTCGTGTTCTGCACCATAATATTCAACCATGATAGAAATGTGTGAACTAGACAGCAATGGCAAGTGAAGATTTTAAAGCATCATATAAATAAAGCTATAGCTTTTGCATGATACATTTTCTTATTCTTTCGCATAATCCTCCAAGAGCATTTGTGGAAATAAGCGGCATTTCTGCTTCCACACCACTTTTAATGTTCTTGTCATTCTAGCTCTGTCAGCCCACAGGGGAGGCAGTCCCTGTGGGTCACCTGCATGGCAGCATGGGAAACGTCTCTGCTTAATGTTCCAGACAGGAGCCTTGGGCAGAACAGGAGGTTGCTTTCGCCCCTCAGCCACAGGACATCTCCCTGTCTTTTATTCACCTCCTCTTTTCGGGAGCAGTGAAAGAATAAAAATCAATGGAGGTGTGGAGGTGTAGAAGTGTCTGTGCCCTACAGTGTCAGTTCCCCAGGAGAATTCCTTCTGTTCATTTGATCCCCAAACCGTGGAGTGGCAGGCTGGTCTGCTGTGACTGAACAGGTCCCGGAGCTTTGATCCCAGCCTGCTCACACAGGTATCCAGCTGCTCCCACTCAAACAATAGACATGACCCATCACAATCTCAGTTGGGGAGCTACTGAAAACTATTAAAACCTGATCTTTCACTTTCCAATTGTTGCTCAATATCGTTTTCCGAAAAGGCCACTAAAGTATGCCCAAATTAAATACACCACAATTGAAAAACATTTACAGACTGAATCTTGTTCACTAATTGCATAAAGTATTTCTTTTTTGCTTGAGTTGATCAAATATCTGGTAAAGCTCTTGCGGCGCTGCGGCTTTTATGGAGCAGGAGCACTGCTGCTTGCTCAATAGCATTTCATCTTTAGAGAATAAATACGAAAATGGCAAGGTCAATACCAGTATCTATTGAAAAGCTCCATTCCTTTCAGGAGATGAGAGCAGAATTCATTTCACTATGTAAACTGGGTGGTCTATGAGGGACTTGGACCTGGTCTGCATTGGGCCATGTATATTAAACAAGTATCAAAGAGCCTCTCATTGAACTTTGCATTGGCTAATACCTTTGGGCCTGATATGCGTACAGCAAAGATAATTAAAGACATCTCCCTGCTCAAGCAAAACAAGAGTGGGTGGACCTCAACAAGTGCCCAACCAAAAGAACTAATGAGCTGGTAAATGTAGAAAGCAGCCTATTTTCATATGTTAATGTTAAGTTTGTATTGCAGGCTTGGGGAAATAGCTTAGCTGCATGAGCTGCCACTCTCAAAACAGCAGGAAAAAAGGGGATTTTGTGAGGAAGGAGGGAGGGGGGTCAGCGTTTGATAGCCCGAGTTTTCTTTGCTATGAGATGGAACACTGTCTGACAATCTGGGCCAATTAAAGAGCACTGAGCTGTGACCTGCAGGCTAGGGAGACGAAAACAAGCCTGCTCAATAAACACCGTGACCGCCCCTCTCTACTGCTATCCTCCTGAAAAGCCAAGAGTCTTCATTAATATTCCGCCTTTCTTCTCCCTAAGAAAAGGCCAAGGGGTTGTGGACATGAAGTAGCATTGTGCTCCCCTGCGGGTTTGGGTAACCTTGCTATGGTGGCTGTGGTGGTGGGGCTCCAAGTTGGGTCAGGGTCCTCTAAACAGACTGAAAAGGCCCAAGCTCATTACACAGGCCTGGGCCATGCTTGACAAGATGAGAAAACACTCAGTACTCTGAATGACTGAAAAGAGAACGGGATACCATCTGCTTTGGGGTTAAGCTACGACTCAAGAGAAAGTGAGGATGATTAGAAGCCACAGAGAGATGGGAGGAGAAAAGAGGGGGCACAGTTGATAACATATGAAGGGGAAAAGACCAGTGGCAAACCTTTGATTAAACACAACAAGAGTTGAAAGAAACCGTAAAGTCAGTAAAAATGCTGTCACCGCTGGCAATGTCTCTTGATCTCTCTTTTGACACTTTTTTTCTATTCACCACTTTGTCCAAGGTAGTGTGAGACAGTCACAGTGGTCTGTCAGAAGACAAAAAAAAGAGAGCAAGAATGCTGAGATACCCTGAGATGAAAAGCGAATAACTGATTAAGTGAAGAAGTGAGAAGGAGACAACACAAAAATAGACATGGAAGGGAAAAAATGCAAAAGAGGCCTCCCCTTGTGTGACCTACATACCTGCTAAACCTGCTGTCAGTGGTGGCCTGCTCTTCTCTCATCACTCGCTGGATTACTTTACATAATCTTTAGACTCTCTGGGCTGCTAGTGGGCCTGCTGCGGGAAGCTGCTCACCTGTCTGCAATACCTATTGTGGTTTACTATATGAAGGCATAGACACAGACAGTCATGCAGGGGACTGGTAAATCTGACACAAGGTGATCTGGCTAACCCCCGCAGTACATTAAAATGGACCACACCACAGCTCAGGGAGGTGTAGAAGCAGCATGTTAAGAGGATGGGTGTTTGGATGTGTATTGCAGAAGACACAAGGCTCGTGCCAGCTGTCTGATTTGCAGTTATGAAGTGATGCCTCTTCTGGGCAGCTCAAGGTTTTCCACAGGAGATCATGGATCGGACTGGTCAATATAATCAAAGTGCTCGTCTAGACTGCAGTGAAAACCAGGAGCCCTGGCACAGTGGCTGTCGATCATTGAAAGGTCAGCGAGAGAGCAGCTTGATTTGTGGAACTCAGTAAAAGCATCCAGTACGTCAGCAGTGTAGTGAGGGACTGATAGAGATGTAATTATAGCAAATGAAGATTTTGCATCAGATATTATTATCGATACAATTTTTTTTTACATGATGTTACTTTACTGCTACTTTACTTTACCCAGTGTTTCCTGTACTGACTAATGTATCACTTCCTAATAATAAAATGATATTACGCAGTGAACTGTATCACGTCATTACGGCTGCAACATCATTATTGATTAATTTTGATGATTTGAGTCTATAAAATGTCAGAAAATGTGCTTCAGTTTCCCAAAGCTCAAGGTGACATCAGCAAATTGCTTGTTTTTTTCCAAATCCCTATAATATTCTGTTCACTATAATGTTAAAACTAGGAAAAGCAGCAAATTCTCACATCTGAGATCAAATATTTGGCATTTGCTTTAAACAACTGTAGCAATGAATCGATTATCAAAATAGCCAATTAATTTTTATCCATCTACTAACTGTTACAGCTCTGCTATATTGTATTGAATCTCTTTGCATCATACCCTTTGTGCATTATGAGAAAACTTGGAGAGATGACACCTAAAGAAAAAATCTAGCGAACGCGCTGCCTCCAGGAGACCCATACAGAGATTGCTCATTGCTCAAACAGTGTCTTTATGTGTATCTGTGTGTTTTCAAAGGACGTGTGTGACTGAGACTAAAATGAGATCCAGACACATTTGTTGTCTCTGCTAGCTGACAAATTCTCACTCTGCTCAGAGTTGATTCATTTGCCATTTTTGTGAGCCAAACAGAGGGGTGGGGACTGGATAAGATAAGAGATAAGAGCTCAAAAGAGGAACTTCAAAGTAGGACAGAAAAGGCGTGTCCCTTGTAGCCTTTTAGATGAAGCCCTGTCTCTTTGAAGCTGGCTTCTGGGACAGAGGTGACCAACATAAGGGACATTGTGCATACTGTCTGTCTATTCTAAAATTCAAGCTAAATGACCACAGCCTTGTATTTCTCATCAACAAGAAGATATTACAAAATGATAGAGGGTGGTGTCATGCTAAGGAGTGATGGGAAATAATTCACTAGACTGCAGGGGATCAACAGATTGCAAAACAATTTAACTTTGAAACTATTTCATATTGAAATCAGGTAACAGGCTCAATTTAATATCCAGTGACCTAAAATTAACAAAGCAAGTGAAAACAAGGAGTCAAACAGAGTTTAAGAATGAGGAGCAAAAATAAACAGAATCCAACAATAAAAGCTGCATTAATAGGATAAAGATAAGACTGTGGGTAGCGTCGTGGCACTCACACACACACAATGCCTCAGCAGGGCTGTGATTGGTGTAGCTGCTGTTCCTGGACTTTCACAGTCAGTGTGAAAAGCTATAAAACACAAGCATAGCCTAATGTCTTCAGCCAGTGGCAGCTTGCTCCCCAAGGAACCACTCACTGTTACAGTATACAATGTTACGCCAAAAGTTAATTGTGAGCTGACATATCTCAGCCACAAGAAGGACCGCATTGCTCTTCAGAATTAGATTTACATCACCAGTATCCTATTGTTCACAAAAGACAAAGGGGCACAAAACAACCAATTAAGCAAAGCTTCAAATCTTTTTTGCTTTTGCATACGCAGGAACATAAATGCAAAGCTCACTTTAGCAACAACAAATTCTGAGAGGAATATACTAATAAATTCTGGCATCAATTATTCAAGCTGCTAAAAAGGAGGAAAAATATTTTGATTTGCTATGAATTATTCAGAAAGTCCACTTGTACTTGATACTTTAACATAAAAGAGCGACCACACAGGGTCACTGTGCTGTGATAGTTTTGTGTACCTTCATATTGCCAGGGGCAAGTCTGCTGGAATTTCAGTGGAGCGTTTGTGTCGGCTTGCTGTACTAGTTTGTATCGGCACTAAAGCTGTACCAGTGGGGGAGTAAAATACATAGAAATCAATATCATCCCCCAAATAACATTCGCAAACAAGAGAATAAAACCAATTCTCATGACAGCTTTTAGAAGGGGATTTGTTGTGCCTCCATTTTGATGCATTTCAAAAAAATATTTGTGGATCTTACAAGTGAGGAAGGTGGGTACATGATGTGCATAAGGTGTTTGGCCACCATATGGCACTTGTGGATGTAGCTGGGCTTTCTACTCAGAACCTCAAATACAGTAGTGACCTGCGAGTGGTAGTGGCAGAGGCACAGCACTAAATAAAGCAGTCACAGCCATCTACACTTAACACATCCTGGCCACCACAGGAAAAAACATTTGGAAATAGAAAGTCATGAAATCAAGACAAAGAATGTAACCATACACAAGCGAAAACCTGTGGCTAATGAGGATAAACTGGAGTTTGGTTGATTTGCTTTGACATGTTTTGTTAACAACACAACAGCTCTAAGGAGAGAAAGGGAAACAAAGAAAATAAAGGGAGAGATGAGCAGTGGTAATGTCAGCTCCAACAGCCTCTGGGCTGATGTAATGGTGCCTTGTCTCTCTGTTGTATTGAGACCGAGATTGCTGTGATGGCCTGCTGGGCCTGTCTGTCTCTCCATCCTCTTTCTCCCTGTCTCCCCTGCAGGGTCCCTCCTGCCTGGCTTTAGTATGCCATTACATGTAGAGACCACCCCTCTAAAGTATTGTCCTTCCATATTCAAGGAGCTGCATTCATCCCACAGTCAGCCTCTAGCAGAGGCCAGCTTTATCAAAGGCAGGAAAATATAAGGAACATTGATGTATTCAACATTCAGGTCCCCTTGATTGCAAGGCTGTCTGTGCTTTATATTCAGGCATATACTGAAGAGCAAAATTATAGGAGCAGCACAGTATTTTGCCCACATTTAAAGCCTGTTTGGATTATAGGCACATACTAAACTGACTGCCAGTATAATAGGAAATAGTATCACAGAGCAGTTTTGCACACAACAAACCTTATTCGGGCTTGTGCTGGTGCATTGCATGACATGCAAATGCTTTACAGGCGAAACTCGCTCAGTTTGATTGGAAAGAAGGATGAGCTGCTGTTTATGCAGTGGCATTGGATCTGTGCAGCCATTAAATCTTACCTTTGGAGCTAAGACAATAGCTATCGACTCCTGTAGGAGAATCACACTGCATGAAGGAAAAACAATTTCTGTACACCACTCAGATTTATTTATTCCTAGCTTTAGGCAAAGACCGTCTTATTTTAATTTATGGGCATTCCATGAGCTTACTGAAGCGGGTGCCCACTCTCACAAGTCACCAGAACCAGGCTTGCTGGATAGATATTTCAAACACAATAACAATATAGCCTCCATTTCCATTCTAAAGTGTGTTTTGAATATTCATAAATAAAGGCTGCTCGGAATTCTGATTCAATTTGATGCGCCTTTATAACACCCCAAATATCAGAATGAGAATCTCATTGCCTGTGCAGGGAGATATCTAATACATGTGATTCATATAGTGGAGTGCGCAGCCTGATTTAAAATATAAAATCTCTCCTCTGCCTACCTCCTTCCATATCTCTACCCCACACAGATGTTTTAGAGAACTAAATAAAATCCCCTGAATATAATATTTGTTATATACTGTTTGGATGTTATGACTCTTGGTTGCTTACAATATTGCATTAAATTGAACTTATTTGTAGAGCTAAGAACAACAGGACTAAATGCTTAAACATACCTGATCTGCAATGTAAACAACAGATGGCACAGTTTGGTAATATGAATTGATAAGACAACAGCAAATGACCTGTGCAGCATCCTACATCCGTATCTAATATAACAGAGCGTGCCTTGACTGAATAAATAATTACATTACCATTAAGTTGTAATGATGATGAGAGGGGAAATGAATAAAACACAAAGCTGTTTTCTTTAGCTTTAGATTATTTAGTGTGACTGAGCTGGGACTGAGATGCTTAGCTGTGATACACACTTCCATATGTGCAAGTTTGAGCTATGTGAGAACAGCAGAGTTTCAACAGACATTGCACCTGTATATAAATGCACAGATGCAAAGGATGGTATTGGAGAACACTATAGCCCACATGTCTGTCTTTAACACATCCTGCAATGTGGGATAACTAATATTTAGAGTGTGACTGAGTGCTTTAATCAGACAAACGTCTTTCTATAACAATATTCAAAGGACTAGAAGGTATCAAATAAAATGCATCCACAGCCAAAGGTGCTGCATAGCTGGTTTGATGTCAGCTGCAGTACTGTAGATACTTCTCAGAGGCCTATGAATCAATGTACACGACTGAACAATTAACCTAACAACAAATTAGAAAGCATTACTCTTACAGCATTTACCGAAGGATCAAAGAGAAAAGACAGCAAGAGGCAGCAAATGTCTTCCTTTTAATTGCTTTTCCTTGCTTTCGTGTTTAAAAGCAACAGATTTTTTAGCAAGTTGGCAATGATGGCTCATTTCCTAAACAGCGACGTCAACATTACATCAATGTCAGTCTATCAAAGAATTAAAAAACTTAGAATTAAAAAAGAGGTCTATCCTCGTGGGGAAATGAATATCAGTAAATGTAAATAAGACTACTGCAATGTTTGTTCATTTGATTGTCAGGAACTGGTATGGATTTGTGTTTGAATTTGTTTCAGAAATGTACAAAGCTCTATCTTGCCTGCAATCAGGGTAAGATCCTCTCCTGTTTCTTTCTAAACACAACAGCAGATAGCCAACGGGGTATTTGAGAAGAAAATAAAATTGAAGAATCAGTACAAAACATACTATATCACCGAGAATATTTTAGCTGCAAATTACTATGTATTTGTGAATATAAGATGATGTCAAAGACTTAAAATAAAAGATAGCTGGCAAGACTTGATGAAAAAGACTCCCACAGACACCCAAACACACACGCACACTCTTAGTCACGGGTAGGTGTGTGTATGTGTGTAGCAACCTCATATTGTCCGCAAATTGTTTGATTCATTACTCATTCCACCCATCATTATGAGACATTTTATTACTCTTTTCAATGAAGCAGATTTAACCTCCATGGCCATGAGCAGGTAGCTTGATTACAGTTATTATTGTTAATAATGGGTATTGGCTCAGGAATCATTTGCTCTTGTCCTGTGAATAGCTGGTTACGCATGGCTAAGCTGGGCTGAGTTGGCCTGCATGAGACTCAATATCCGAGACAGTATGGTATGCACCTCTGTCCAAGGCCTTGCTCCTATATACAAAAGGCAATCTGCCTGCAATCAGGAATGACACCACTGTTTACTGCTTGACAGTGCCACCACACAGCACACAACCCATGGTAACCCTAGACAGTGACAGACACCGGCAGGCTCAGGCAAGACACAATCAACAGGCTGGAGTGAAGCTTTCCAGTGATGGAAAGCCTGCAGTGTTTGCAGGACGTATTCCAATGGCTTTTCAGAGAGGATGGAGGAGGCTATCTCAGATAGATCTATCTGGAATGTTCACTTTCAGCCTAAATTAATTGAATGTCAGTCAAAGAGAAAGGGAAATGGAGGTGAGACAGTGACTCAGACCTTTGTATTAGTGCAATGGTTGGAGAGGGGTGGCTGGGGTTTACAAATCTAACCCTCAACTTATCCAGAGAATATCCTAAATGAATGACAATGCGTCATCATAGAGCTCCACTGGAGCTGCTGGATGCAAATAAAGGCATATATATACACACATATATAAAGGCAAATATATGGCCATGTGGCTAAAGCAGAGATAGATCAAAAAAGCTGTACAGTACAATTTAATCTAAAGTTGTCTTTTCTTTAGTCTGAATTATTCTATAAAATTTCTTGGTAACAATTCTGTCTGTGGCAATGAGTCACAAATATATAGTGTGCTTAAAAAAAAAAGCAAAGTAATTTCCTAAAATGGCTGGACACTTTCAATGAGTTTGAGGGCTAGCTAGCTTAAAATGTAAGTCTTACAGTGTAAGGGAATGTTTGAAATGTCCTTTTATGGTAAGTGCAAAAGTACTCATTTACGTGATGGGTACAATTATCATTTCCAAGTCAAAATCTGCCCAAAAAAGAACAATGCCTATTCCATATAGGTATGACTTTTGGCATTTCTTAGCACCTCCATCATGGCTTTCAGAAATGCATTATTGCACCTGAGGGTCCCTGCAATGCCCAGTACTTCCTGTCTAAAGTGATTATACTGTACATGGGTGATACAGTGGACCTTAGATAGGCTGAGATTGATTCAAGTGGAAAACTTGTTTGACAAACAGCAGACAGCAAAAACAACGCTGACCACAGTAATTCAACACACAAGTATACAAATACTCCAGACAGGACGAGAAAATCACATTGATAGAAAGTCAGTCAGACTCTCAATCAGGTCAAATCAAATCAAATCAAATCACATCAAATCCTAGAAAATCAGATCTTACCTTCCATCTCCATAGTGGACTTTGTTGTTGTGTAGTCTTCTGTCTTTGCGGCAGGCTCCTCTTCCTCTGCTGGAAAAAGGAAGCAAAGCTGTGATGTTTGTTCCATTACACATTCACATGACCTCAGTGTCTTTTCAGACAGGTGACTGCACGCATGTGTCTGCAAAAAGAAACTTGAGCTGTCAAATCTTCAAACAGATCAGCTTTGTTTGTGTGCGTACAGTATGTGTGGTACGGTTGCCTTAAGTCTGTGTACGTGCTGTGGACTGTGAGGTTCCAGTGATACAATATTGAATGTCCAATCTGTAATACTGCTCACAATCTGAACTCGAATTCCTCCTCACTTGGTTCTCCTTATTCTGTGCTGAGAGATAAATTTGCATAGATTCAAACACTGACAGGAAGAAATAAAAAAACACTCTAGCGTTGAACATCTCTCAACCATGTAATTTTAGACTGCTGGTAAACCAAAAATGTATACATCTATGCTTCCATTGTGTTATGCTGTCATTATGTAAGCTGTCAGAGTTTCATGCATTGAATTGACTTATTCATATCCGTCTGCCTCAGTGTCCCTGGATATTGGGCTGCAAACAGTGAAAAAATACTAATTACTACTAAGAAATAAGATGACCACCTAAACCTTTTCAATTTGGTATTTATATTTGTCACTGACAACTTGTGGAACTCAAGGAAAACAAACACATGTACTCTTGTGAACATACCTTTGTCTCCATCTTCATCTTTAGCGTTATCAATGCCTTTGTCTTCATCTTTGTCTTTGTCAATACCTATCGGTTCATCTTTGTCTTGGCTTTCATTTTCATCGTTGTCCTTTTCTTGAGATGGCTCCTCATTTCCTGAAATTTCATGAAATATAAAAAGAAGCCATGAAGGATTAATTCAGGCATAGAGAGTCAAAGCCTTCACATTAAACCCTGTAGCACATGGCAGTAAACAGGCCCGTACTTCATTATTGCTGACAGAAATCTCTCAGAAACATTTTTACATCAACAGGTTGCTCTTTTCCAGTTTGAAAAGCAAACAGATTGACAGGAAAGAAGGAAAAACTGTCTTGGAAAGTGTGCTTAAGGCAGTATATACTAGTTTAAATGTAGATATCTTAATTTAAAATACTTGTGTTTGAAGCAGTTCAGGATATATAAAGCTTGTAACAATTGATGCTATAAGGGTGTCACTAGGTAGTCACTAGATTGCTAACTTTTGCTAGGGCGTGGTTTGAAGGGAAAGTCCTAGTGCTAAAATATGTATTAGTAGTAAAACAACACCATTGGTATGTAAAAGTAATAATACAAAGCAGAATGTAGAGGAACAGAGTACTTGTGGTAAATAGACGTGCTAATAAAGGTCTGGGAACAAAGGTTATATTTTACAAAGTAACCAAGACCATATAATTGAACAACATATTGATTTGTGGTCTCTGGTTTTTTGCCTGCAAAACACACGCACACACACACACACACACACACACACACATAAACAAGAATGAGGCAACTGCTTTTTTAGCCTGCAGGTGTTGTTTTTTAACTGTATATCCTGGCTCCTCCTAGCTCCTACCTTTCTGTTTGTGTCTTGAGAAAGTAATTACATATCTCGGGTCTTGGATGGAATCCCAGGGCTATCACTGGTATATCTACTCATAGAATATCTACAAAATTCACGTTCAGAGAGGCTCTATCTGTCAAATCTTTGTCATTGGGATGGGATTTGAATAAAACAAAAACAGAAGAGAGGCAAGGCGCTTCTCACTGCCAGTATGCAAATGCAGAATCTTAATTATATACCAGCAGCACAGAGGATATTCAGAGAAAGAGAAATGGTTTCAGCTCAAACTTAATGGCTGCCCCTTTGTAACACACTGACACGCACGCACGCACGCACGCACGCACGCACGCACGCACGCACGCACGCACGCACGCACAAACTCTATTCACTTGACACTCTTCGTTGTCAGCACAATCAAACACATCAGAGTCTCAGGGTCTGTTCATGCAGCCTGTATAGATGCATTTAGAGCTTTGTATACTAGTTATTCCTCTGCTGCTAACAAGACTGATCAGGTTAGATCTTTAATCAAACTCAACTGAAGTGAAAACCAGAGCAATGAGCTGCACGTCAGTCAGCTCGTGCAATTCCCATCTCCTCTAAAGATAAGAGTCAATCAATGTGCGCTCCTTCCTTCTCAGATTGATGTGTAAAGTGGTGGCAATCTGCACACTGACAATAAGCCGTAATCACACCCGCGTCCATGCTGGAGCACTGACTTGTAACTGTACTATACCTGTTTTTTTATTTACAGTTTTTTTACAATTGCTAACCTGCATTGGTCAAATCTGAATCACTGTCTGTGAAACAGAAGTGTATGTAAACCAAACTATGAATCATTTTTCATTGTTTTCACACAAAATGCATTAAATGACCACTTTCTCCAAAATCCTAGAACTCTTTTCTCTTTACTACTTTACCACCTGCAAAACACTGTATATTTACAGCACATTTTTCAGATGCTAACACACTGTGTCCAAAACAGTTAAAAATGGATTCAAAACTCCTTAGGCTGATGTTGCTATCTGTCATGCCACAGATTCTTATTAACATCACAGGAATTGCTTTTACGATTTGCACAAGTGACTAGATGATGTGGAGATTGAACAAGTGGTTTTGAGAATTTCAATTCTGAAATGAGATCTGAGAAATGTTCAAAAGTGACTGTATTGTATAATAAAATAGTGATTTATATGAAAAAAAAAATCATTCATACTTGTTAGTGTTTTTTAGGTCAGTGTGTTATGAGTGACAAAGGATGCTTTCTGAGTGAGAATTGTTGCCAGTGTTTTGGTTGAATGAGTTTATTTTGAGACTTCTATGAAGTGTTTTGGTGGTTTGAGTGACTTTTTGAAGTGAGATTAACTCTTTGGCCAAGATGCATGTTGGTAACGCAGACTGTATTAAGAAATTTGAAAAACTGGCTTTAGTTTTGACCATTGCATCTTAGGCAATTGAAAAAAACGGTAATCATGGTCCACGTCTTGATTTTTTGCAGCATCTAGAAACAGAAGAGGAATTCAAAAGAGAGGAAAACATTTGAGTTCAGTGCTAGTGCCTGGAGTTGAATTGACTTGGCTTTCGATATCACCTCAAACAGCCTTTTCATTCCATCTCTTTGTGTAGCTTTGTCTTTGTACTGCAGTATGAGAGCAATGGAACCACAAAGACATGCATAAATTAAGTGACAAAAAAGAAGGGAAAAAGAATGTCACTTCTAAAGCCATACATAATTGAGGGATTTCTTTGTTCCAAGCTTCTGTGATAAGAGAACTTTTTTTTTGTTAGGGTGGTGGCACACAGGATGGAAAGACTGAAGTGGAGCGAACGAAAAATTCAATTTTTGATGACAAATGACATCAAGAAGCATTGGAAGAGCCGAGGGGCTCAGAACATGTGTTAATGGTCCGTAGAGCTACATTACCATTGTCACCCTCTTCTTCATCACCTGTTTCCTCTTTACCTGAAAAGGGAGGAAAAGGAATCATCAGCCAAACACATGCATGAGTGGGAATAATGTCAGTCGTTCATTTTGAAAAACAAAGCTACCAGTCACACTAATGATCACAAACTGTTCATCTCTAGGCAAAGGATTCATCTTGTGAGACCTGACATCCCATTTTACAATGGAAACTTCTTGCCTAGCCTCGCGTTCACAATGTGTTTTTCCATAGGGGGCTGATTTTAGGTTTTTTGTCCATGTTCTAGGTTATTGGTAAGCAAACATACAACTGTGATTGCTAAGAGTTATATGTTAGCTGTTCTATTATTTGACATTATTATAGATATGAGCTGCAGTTACTGAAGGCTTACAAACTTATCACTGTTGCAGTATATCTTTGTAACAATGAAGAGGGTCTCAAATGGCTAGCAGTGCATTCTTAAAAGTCTACACTCATGCTAGCAGCTCTGTCAGGCTGTAAGCAGGCACAGTGGTGCTTTAAGCTAAAAGCTAACTTTAGAATGCTTACATGCATGCAGTGACAATGCTAACATGCTGATTAATGTTACCATGGTCATCATCGTAGTTAAATGTGTTAGAATGCTAACTTAAGATAATTTACACACACAAAGTGCAGCTGAAGGAAAGGTTTTCTAGTTATTTGGTCATAACCCAAACTAATTTGGCTAGAAATAGTATCACTATGATAGTAGTATAATGAATTGTATTAGTATGACATTATGAAACTTGAGACTAAAAAGAATTACGTTTCATCTTTTTAGAAAGGTCCATAAAAAAATGTTCTGGTTTTTATACATATCACTGGAGAATGACACTCATCACACTGGATACTGACATCATACAAATTTAGAGTCATGAGAGCATCTCCCCAACTACAACTGCCAACTGTATAACACCACAGCAATATTTTCTTATGCACAAAAGGTAGATTTCAACTTCATCTTAAAACAACTTAAATCCTTGCATCATATCAGTTACCCCCACCCTCCTCATTACCCCTTTCCTCACTCTTTCACAATCTCATAAACACACACACACACACAAACACACACACACACACACACACACACACACACACACACACACACACCAATGACATTTGGGACAAATTGAGTAAATGAAAGCCATGACACCAATGAGAGAACATGCTCTACAATGGCTATTGTGCAGCTTCTATAATTGCTTTTTTAACAAGCTGTAGAGAGAAACCATTTTTTCATATCTATGCAATTTTGCCCTGCACTCAGAACAATAAAAATGCCAGCCTCTATTTAATGGGGAAAAGGCCAGTTCTACCAGTGCTGCATGTTTGTCTCAAGTGCCTCTGTCCATCATGCAGAACGCTGGTGACACACAGTAGATGGCAATTCTTTCTATTAATCATGACTGGCATTTGAGATGGAGCCACAGACAGGGGCTGAAAAGAATACTTCATTGGGAAAAGCAGGTTAAGATGAATGCCTTGCTGGTCATGAGGTCACCCTAAAGCTTTCTTCTGCATTTAGAAATTATGCATGGCTGTTGTATCTGTCTAAACTGATCCCAAAGAACAATATATGAGATACGACAAAAGGCTGAATGTAATTTCCTCCCTGTTATTTGATCATTCGTATTTGGCTTATTGAATGGAACAGTATTCAATTTGTGATAAAGGATGCTAAGGGACATATTGTGGATAAACACACATATACACACACAAACTAGAGAACAAAAGAATCTATGTAGGGCAGATGTGATTTACAATGGCTCCAAGTGAAGTTCAATTAGAACAGTCTCTCTCCACAAAACCCAGACCACTCACTCAAGTGCTCCAGACAGCAGGTGGCAGCATTGTCACAGCTTTCCTACCAAATACTCACTGTACTAAACTGTTGTCACTGTAAATCAGGGTCTGACATACTTCACACAGAAGGGCTCAAGCCAAAGTCCACACCTCAAGACTTTCAGTGTCAATAGCCCCATGAATTCCACTTTCAGAAATATAGTGACTAAAAGGCAATTTTAGGCACTTGCCTGCGCTTGAATGAGTGAAGGCGCTGTAGTGTTAACACACACACTTAAATTATTTATTTATGTCAACATCAGATGCTGGGGTATAGTATCACAATGACATAAACAATTTAGATGCTGATATGCAACCTTCCCTGTGTGTCCTACTTGCATGACCGCTGAGTAAACATCAACTACAAACAATATTTTCTACAATGATATTTTCAGGAATGAAAAGAAATGAGAACAAGTTAACTTGCAATCACACTCACACACCCTAGCAATGCTCTATCTCCTCCCCCAGCCCTGTCTCCTATTGCTTCCATTAAAGCCAACTGAAGCAAAGGAGAGAAGAGATACAAAAAAGGGGGATTTGAAAAATTCATGAGACATGTGTAAAGGAAAAAGGAATGACCAGCAGCTATCATACAAAGACCTTTTGCATGTCAAATGTGTGTGTGTGTGTGTGTGTGTGTGTGCTAGCAAGCAAGTCCAAGTGTGTTTGTGAGTGATGCTTGACAGGGTGCCATGGTGTAAAAGACGGCATCCCATGGAGAGGCACACTGTCTGTCCACACAGTGTTATTAATCTGCATGTTCATCCACGCTCGGTGCCATCTCTCACCATCTCCCCCTCTCATCCTTGGGTCTTTCCCAGAAAGCTCAGGCATGCCAGGCAAACAGACCCAGCCAGGCATTGATTTCTGGCTCAATGTTCACATTTTACTGTGCCCTGTGACATCCACTAATCTCACTAATACCAATCTGATATCAAATAATAGACACTGTGTGGCTGCCTTCCAACTCAGGTGTGCTCTAAAGAGGCTATACTCCGCCCTGGACCTCTGTGCCAGCATTTGCCTCTTCGTCTCACCTACCCGTTCCCACTCTGTCTCTTTTTCTTTCTATAGCTCGCAGCATCTGCATGTTGTGCTTCTGTTTCATGTGGATTACATCACAACATAGCTCATCATACTTGCACACACACAGTTAATCTGTGATGCTTTTGTGCAAAATACACTTAGGGGTTACTTGTAGTTGATGATGAATCATATGTTGGCTTCTTTGAAGAAGAGTTGAAATATTGTTTATAAAATCTGAACAACTCTGGTTGGTCCTAAAGTAAATATAGTTACAAAGTATATAGCGCTTTAACATTGGAAAGTCTCATGAAAGTAGGACATTCCTTTATTAGACATTTATGAGTGGTTTAAGTGGTAAAAGCAATAAATAGTGAATTCACATTTAAAAAAATAGAATAAGATTAAATAAATCTAAAACCATAATACAGAGTAACATACACTGTAACATACAATATAATGTGAGATGTGTGTTGATGATGTCTGATGTTAAGAAGAAGATAGAGAAGCTGCTGTTAGTTACACAGGTTGTGCTCTTCTTCGTCTTCTCTTTTTATTTTTTTCACAGTTGGGTGTTCATTGCGTGCTTTTTACAGTTTTCTTCCCTCAGTCCACTGAGGCTGAATAAGCATTTTGCTCGTGCAGTGACAAACAACTGTAAATATAGCAGTTTGTGGAACAGAGCAGCCCTATAATTACCTTCAGTCCACTAAAAAGTGTGTTTATCATGGAAAAACAGTTGAGAAAGCCTCGTGTTTTCTCTTCATCAGTGCCGTGGCTAAAAGCCCCTCATTCCTGACCCATGGACTGGGTAGAGTGTATCCCCTGTGATGGATCACACTCAGGCATATTGACAGACACACTCCACCAACTCCATATATTGACTCTACCAAATAGGTGACCTGCTTTACTGTCCCTACGCACAAGATAGTGAAATATAGTGTGTTTTTGTTGAAAGAAGATCTTACACAGGTGTGCAGAGGTGGTACGAGACTCTCGTCATCTGTCTCACATAGCTGACAGTCAGTTTGTGCAGCTCGCATTTCCTCTGCTATGTGCTATCTTGACATCTGAGTGTTTTCTATGATTAATCCTTCCTATGTGCTACATAGAACCAGGCCTAACCTTTACAGCGCAGGCAGTACAAAATCATTTCATTCCCTTCCTGTGAGAGAGGTTGTCTCAAGGACTGAGTGTTCCCATGCTAGAAAGCTGTGCCAAGGCCTTTTGTGAATGGATTAGTTACTATTAAGCTGCCGGGCCTGATAAATTAGGATTTATAAAGATTATTACAAAATACTTATGCCCTCCTAATGCTGATGATTGAATTTGTGAATCATATTGAATTACTGCTGTGGATTATGGAAAGGTATGTTGAATATGCGGGGAGAAATGACTTATTGTGCTTTGTTTAACAACACAGAATGTATTGACGCCCTTGAAGTGTCTGCGCTATCTAGTCCAGCCTTCCACAATCAGCAAGAGGAACCGTTTCCCCAAAGAAAACAACCATGCCTGCTATCTTCAAAAATTCCCTGCAACCTTAAGGCTTGAAGACAAATGGATGGTGTACGATTTTAATTGCCTACTAACACCCTCCAGTGTAAGAATCTAATTATCTTTGGTCCATCGTATCGGAGAAGCCTATAACTGTTTCAATATTATACATCCAAAGGGGCTGAAACTGCAGAATAGCCAGATAATGGCTTCTTAAACAAGTTTGCCTCTAAGAAAACATTCTTTAAAAAAAGACCAAGCTTCATCTTGTATTCATTTCCCCAAAGAGGAACTTGGCACCGGAGAAGAAGAAGATTACTGACCAAGAACACACTCCATTACTTCATACACACAAAATAAATTACAATGTAAAATCATATCAATGTACAAAGTTTCCTCTACCAGTAATGCAACTTGGCATGTCCAAAACATGTAGTCATCGTTAATACAAGTAGAATACAACACACACACGCACACGGACAGATAGGTACAAATAGGTATACCTCTGCTGTGTTCTCTTTCTTCCTCGGTTGTGGATTTCGTAGATGGTGGTGTGTTATCTTTAAATAAACAAACATAAACGTAATTTACAGATGTGGGAGTGGCACATTGTTATCCCCCAACACCATCAGGATGCGAAGGGCATGACACCTTCTCATTTTGAACTGTTTGAATTGAGATGTTGTGAGTACAGATGACTTCTGGCAAACCAAACTCATCGTAGCAGTGATTATTCTAACATGGCCATTCTGTCTAGGCTGACCACACTACGAGAGCCTGTGGAAGAGCTCAATGGCTGTTACACTGTCTTGTTTTATACCTGCCTGAGAAAAAAAAAAGATTCCTGTGAGAGAGAAGGGAAGAATGTGAGGCTTTTGAGACCAACTCCAGAGCACAGTATGGGACAAAAGCACCATTCCATGTCATTCGAACCTTTGAATAGGCTCCAGGCTGCACTGATTCAAACTCTGGCTGATGGAGCAGAATAAAAGGCCAGTCTTTGGCACTGGCACAGAAGCCCATCAAACAAGGCCAAACTGGACCCGGGCATGGCTGGCATGATGATACAACAGAGCTAGGTATTATCAGGGGTTATTTCAGTTGGCTTGATATGGTCTGGTGCTATGTTATTATGCAGTATGCAGCATAAAATAGCTGGTTTAGAACGCGACAGAAAACAACATAGTCGCTCAGGCGCCAACAATAGGACAAACTCTCAAATGCAGTTCCTCTCAGCCAAGTCTTTATGATTTAGCCATTACGTGCACATTGTTTCACTCTGGAATATCACATTTTACAGTGCACTTATAAAACAGCCCTTTTATGTTCACCCAAAATGGAATCTCATTGAAAACACAGATGCGTGTAATTGGCAAATCATGAGGGTGACTTTGGGAGGAAAAACATTTTGATAGCACCCTGGGTTCTACATCTACGGTAATCTGAACACTTCCTTCGACAGAAAGTAAAACTAACATTGTTCTCTGCTTAGTTGGTTGCACGTGTACTATGACGTCTTCAAGGGATACAGCAGTTAGACCTGGCAAGCCCCTGCTCTGAATCCCCTCATACTCGTAAAGAAAACTTACCATCAGGTGCTTTCTAAGACCTACTGTACCTTGGAGAAAACTGCTAGAGGCAGTACATTTCATCAAACATTTCATAAAAATGAATTTTTTTGTCTAGCAAGGAGAAAAAAAAAAACTGCTGCTAAACTCTATTGGAGCCATTGTTCCTGCTATTCAAACAATATACACCTTCCCATGAGGCTTTCTGTTCGCGCCATTGCTTATTCAGGACATCAGTGCACAGACAAATGTCAATAGTTTATCCTGATAAGCAGTATCTGGGAGTTTCAGGCCGTGTGCCAAGATGGTGCTGTGATAAAAGCATTATGCGCTGACAGTTGCGTTTGTGCTATTGCCTGGCACATGCTGCGGAGGGATGTTGCTCTGCTGTTTCTTTGTCACTGCCGTTTCTTTAGGTGGTCTGAAGGCATTGTGCCCGTAAGCTGGATGAACAGAATGTTGTTGGGAATTAGCTGTGGATATACGCTCTTGCGATGTAATGTACCTGACATGAAGTATTTTTAACTGCGATGTGTCAAAGACCAGGATTCAACTTGTCACTAAATGAATAAACATTCAATTTCATCTGCTGCATAAAACCTAGCAGATCACTGTCACAAGCTGAAGCTACGCCACTCATTCAGCTTCTGTGTGCTTTAATGGAAGTGTTAGGGTGAAAAGGCAACCATGAAATATTCTGTCACTCACCTCCCTTCAGCTGCTCCTCCGTAACCTCCATGTCATTGTCTGGCAGAGGGGAAAAAAGACAGCATGTCAAACCACGCTATTTTATGATGTACGATACAGAGAGTCATTTGTCTCCTTGATTATCATGTTAAAGCAGTATTTTGATGCCACATTGCTATGTACTCTGTCTGCTTAAACCAGTCAACCAATGAAACTAGAACCTGCAGTGTTTCCTCACAATGTCACTGAAATATAATTCTTTTGGTACAGAAAGGAAAACATATCCCATTCCTATGTCCAAAAGCTGGCTGTTGAAACTCCTTCACCTCGTCCTTCCACACCAGCTGCCGTGCTCCGAAATCTCACCAAAAACCCTTCACAGCCACTCTCAATTCCCCCACCAGACGGCCTTGGATCTAGTGAGTTCTTACTGTGTATGTGGGTGTGTGTTGGGGGTGGGGGGGGGTTCACATTCATGAGACATTCTTTTTCAATTAAATCTATACTGGTAGCCTCAACATAAATGATAGAAAAACCTCCCATTTCCTCAAATTACAAGGACTGCAGGCTGGGGCGGACAACTGCGCCTTAAAAAAAACCCTTTGATTTTCTCTTCTTTTCTCTATACTTCTATTGTGTGAGACAGACTGAGTGAACTAGAGGTGTTTCTGGGTGGATGAGTTGAGTTGCACTGTGGGAGATGAGAAGGAAGCTTTAGATGCCGCTTCAGGGGGAACTGCAGAGTGAGAGACGGGGAGAGAGGACCTGTGGATGCCTGCTCACAGCTCCCATCACACAAACACACACACTGAAACACACCTACCATGCCTCAAGATGCTTCAAATCCATATATGTAGTATATGTGTGCTTGTTCACTCATTTAATGTGTACGGTTCATATGAATGGAATATGCAGTATGTGTGAGGGCACGTTTGACTATATATATATATATATATATATATATATATATATGTATGTGTGTGTGTGTGTGTGTGTGTGTGTGTGTGTGTGTGGATGGCTGTGCATGAGTCTGAGCAATGATTGCGCTGTGGTTAACAAGCAAAAGCAAGCGTTAGCTTTGATGAAAGGCTGTTGTCATCTGCTCTGTAGAAGTGTAAGCATCATAGCTCCCTGTGGATCCAGCGACAGACTTTTCTTTTGTATAACACTGAATCTAAGGGTACAGTGCATTAATCTAACCATGCTTGGGGAAACAAAGGAAGGCCCACTGATACAGTATAACAATAGTGCAAGAATGGAAACATGGGTTGTCTCAGCTTCTGCCACATGCTATATAACATTATTACCACTTCTCAACACAGCTGTCAACACAGGACATGTATGTGACTTACACGTGAGAATAACAGTACATGACACCTTTATTTCTTTCATTCTTTCTCTCTAGGGGTAAATTCAACACAATTGCACCGCTGGATTCACTCAAGGGATTCTTACTAGATGGCTTGCTTGCATCTTAGGATGAACAAAAACTATCTTGATAATGATGAAACAGAGAAGAAACTATCAACTGTGTTCAATAGTTTGACATTTTGGGAAATATGGTCATGCGCTTTCTTTCAGCAGTTTAGATGGGCGGACCAATGCCACAGGCCAGGAGCTGGTTACCTAAGCTTACCAAAAAGACTGTAAGGAAGGGGAAACAGCTAGGCTGGCTCTTTCCAAAAGAAAAATAATAAAAAATAATCAATCTTTCAGTAGTTCAAAAGTTCACTTATTAACATGTTACATGACCTGGCTTCTTAAATGGTTTCCTGGCAACCTCACAGTGAGGAGAAAACTCTAGGAAGTCACTGCACCCGGCCAAGAAATAGGTCAGTGCATAACACCCTAAAAACTACAACTTGTTTTTACACTTCAGTTTATTTACAGATTAAAGAAATTAGATATAACATGTTAATTACTGAACTTTAGCTTGAAGGCAGACTTTGAACAAGGCTAGCGGTTTCCTGGTCATGTCTTTATGCTAAGCTAAGCTTACCATCATTGGCTCCAGCTTCATCGTAACAGACAGATTTGAGAGTGGTTTCGATCCTCTCATTCAACTCTTGGAAAGACATATTGATCTTTTCATCAAATTCTTGCAAGAAAGTGAAATAACTATTCCTCTAAGTTACATTTTTCACTCACATAACTTGCCAATATGTGATGGATTTAAAGTTTTTCACTGAATACTATTACAGCGAAGCAAGGTCTAAACCTGTACACTATCAAAAAGTTATAATTTCTAGCTAATACTGTACACATTGGTAAGCAGGTTGTCAGGATATGTATTTGTACCTTTTCTACATGTCTGTGATTTATGCCCAAACATGTGAACATTTTCACAGATGATGAGCTAAGCTGACTGAGAGACACTGTACTATCTGGAAATCACATCACTAACAAACCATGGTCTCCTCATTTCCCTGCCCCGAGGAATAGTCTCACAAGTTTCCAGTAGCCTTTCATATCCTCTGTCCACAAATTACATGTGTAATAGAAGCATGTGCATATTTACTTCTTCCAAAACAAGCAAGAAAGCAAGAAAAGTGTATTTATATAGGACCTTTCACAGACAATACTCACAAAGTGCTTCACAGTCAATTAAACAAAATAGAATTAAAAAAAATGAAACACAGATAATATATATCTATCAGATAAAAATAAAATAGGAACAGACATAACACGCAAGTTTATTAAATACCAAGTCCCGAGTCCACAGCATCCAAAGACCTCAGGCTTATTGGGAGACTATTCCGAAGCTTGGGTGCCGCTGACTCCAAAGCACGATCTCCCCGTGTTTTAAAACGTGTCCGAGGTACACTTAGAAAAACGTGTGTAGAGGACCTAAGAGCTCGGCTCATAGTGTGGGGGAGCAGAAGGTCCATGATATATTGTGGAGCCCGGCCATGTAGGGCTCTACATGTGAGCACCGAAAGTTTAAAATGAATTGTAAAATTAACAGGAAGTCAGTGCAGAGAGGTTAAAGTATGAGTAATAAGTGACCATCTGTTGGAATGTGTTAGGAGCGCAGCAGCAG
The DNA here is from genome assembly GCF_021292245.1 of Micropterus dolomieu. Taxonomy (NCBI): domain Eukaryota; kingdom Metazoa; phylum Chordata; class Actinopteri; order Centrarchiformes; family Centrarchidae; genus Micropterus; species Micropterus dolomieu. Next base: position 9,470,671 of record NC_060164.1, on the reverse strand, counting down.
CATTTTGGACAGTTTGTAAACAGTGTAAGGAAGATTTATTCAGGCAGATAAAATCATCTCCATTTAATTTCTTGACACAACAGACCTACGTTGTTAAGTGAAAAAAACATGATGGAGCCAGCATCCTAATGTGAGAAATGAAATTCTATAGAAAATGGCATCCAGCCTCTCACTGCATTTAAACAGTTGTTCACATCAGAAATATTATAAGGCTCTTCAGGTTTAAATACAACGGGATGTCATCAACTTACAAATGATAGAAGCTGTTGCTAAAACTACTGATAATCTGTCCTAGTGGCATTTAATGGCGTTTTAATGGAGAATAAAATGGGTCCCAAGACTGATCTCTGGGGGATACCACATGTTAAAGCAGCAGAGTGTGACACCTGTTCATCTATAGAGACTGACATGGTCATATCTGGGAGAATAGAGGAGAACCACTCCAGTGCAGTCCCAGAGATGCCCATCAGGTGATTTATCCTGTGGATTAGAATGTGGCGGTCAACAGTATCGAAAGCTACACTACAGACCCATAAAACCAAAACGGAACAATCTCCAGCTTCTGCAGCCATCAAAATATCATTTGAGACTTTGCGGAGAGCCATTTCAGAGGAGTACAGTTTACAGAAGCCAGAAGAAAATTTATTAAACACCCTGTGCAGGTCTAGTGTTTGACCAAGTTGCTTTTCAATTAACTTTTCTTAAAATTTGGAAAAGAAAGGGAGTTTAGAAAAAGGCCTATAGTTCAAGCAGTGGAAGGTTGAGGGGATGCTTCCGTTATGGACATTTGGGGGCAGGTGTGTGGGATTGGGGGTATGGAGTGTATTAACAGCCATGTAAATAAATGTCAATTGGAAAGTCAGTGAAACAGTTGGAGAGAATGCAGCAGCCCCTGCAGATCTGTGGGCTGTGTTAATATTGTCAGCACTGTGGCTGATTGAGGAGAAGAAGAGATGGAGCGCAGCTTGTGGGCACCCACCCGGATCATATTAGTGGCGGAGTGTACCCAGAATCAATTTCAACATGCTTTTACTCTCTACAACCACAGCTGCCTGACTGCTTCCATGCTTGCAAATAATACGTGCCAAGGCAAGCATGTGGTCAATCACGATCTATGAACCAATCTGAATACTTATATTACACTTAATATAACCATGTCATGTGATTAATTACATTGATAAAGCTCTGTATGTTTATTAATTAATGGTTATACTTAACTTTATATTCTATTTTTCTAAAAATACACCCGTGGCAATTCCTTGAAATTTTTCTGGTTGCTTTTTCTAGGTGTGTGCATTACTTCAAACGACGCAAACACTGACAGTCCTGTTAACCAGATAGCATGACAGTCACAGAACCTTTGAGATGTGTACAGTTTATGGCTTTACAAAGTAATGAATAGGTCATTATTTCACTGGTTATGAGCTAGGTTAGCGAGGTGGGTAATGTATGGTGATTTGCACCAAAGAGGTAAAAGCTACATGTAGTTGCTGAGTATATTCTTGAGTGCTTGTTTGTCTATTTGCGTATTTAAGTATTTGTGTGTTTGAGAGGCCTCCTTTACAAAACGTATGACTCTAAACAACTGAAGTGCTCCTTGAATTGGTGCTGCATAAAAAGACCCCCATCAACATCATTAAACAGCAGATCCTCTGGTGAATCTGTTTGGACACCGGGCATATACCATTGCAATTTAAAAAAAAAATCCATAGTAATTTGTTTTAATGTTGCGCTGTAATGTTAATGTTCTAATATTCAATACTAGGTGCAACTTCTGGTTTTATATGTATGTGTTTGTGTGCCGTGGTTGATGTGCATTTATGCAGGTGTGCATGAGTATTCTTGTCAGCACAGGCTATTTTTCAGTGTCCTCCTTCTTGCAGAGATGTAACCATATTTTGGCTCTCTCATGGTGACAGCTTGTGGCAATGCACATTGTAATAAAGCAATTTCCTGTATGCAAATGTCCTGTTTACACGTCCCTGCTCCAGTCATTGTCACTTGACAGATTGCTTGAATATGAGGAGAGCAGCTATACCATGAAAAATGAGAATAGTAAGACTTCAATAAAAAATCCATTGTGCCTACTCTCAGCGCTAGACATGCTTGAAACTGATGTCACAGGGAACATCCTGAGTTTCACACGACCACACACATACAAAATTACAGGAAGATCTAGGCCACTATTCACAACAGCTTGCTTGTAAAGGAGGCGGTAGAGAAGCTCATCCATGATATAATGAGGAAGAATAATAGAAAGTGGAGGGATGAGGTAATAGGCAAAGTGGCATGGGAACAAGGAGAGGTGTAAGTGAGAATTAGTGAGGAAAGAGGGAGAGCGAATTGGGAGGGTAGACATGACAGAGGAGAGAATTATTGAAAGCGGGAGGATGTTACAGGAGACAGAATGGCCTCTGTGTGATGCATTCACTGTTGCCGCAAGATCCACCTGACTGTCTGTCTCTAGCAGTGAGGATGATGGGATGTTCTGAAAGAGCTGGAGCACACCTGCAGAGCTAATTCACAGCTTCTGATTCACTATTGCCATTCTGCGTAGGCTAAATGCAAGTGCTTTCACACTATGAGGTTATACATTCCGTACATGGTGCAATCATACCAATCAACCGTTCTTTCTTTAAAGCACACTTATCAACTGAGGTGAAAGATTGGAGCAGGTGTAGGCGAGTGTGGTGTAAAAGAAAATCAAAAAAACATTTCTGCCTCACTTAAGACAGTGACCATGAATGAAAAGGTCACACTTATTTAGCAACATGGTCTACAATGGAATTAGTATCCTCTCTAGCCCACACATAGCAGTGATAAAGGTGGCTTTGACCCCAGAGGTCAAAGGGCACATGACAGGTGAGGCACTGTGATGAAGAAATGGGTTGTGTGCTGTGGTAGCCTTCTGGAATAACAGCACATTTAATTCAAGACTGACCTCTGCCTCCCTCACTAGCAACTCATTCCATGATAGTAAACAAAAGTTTTTAAAGAGTTATCTTCTAATAATGTAGCTCTCAAAACTTTTCTGATTTCCCTTTGTGACATGCAGAGAGCCTGTTGTTTTCTTTCCTCTCTGTTCCCAGTCATGGATGATATAGGGCATTTATCCACTGACAGCACTTGTAAATGGTGAGAGTGATAACTGGAGAACAACAGCTCCAGATTCTCATCTCACAGCACTAATATGATGAGACGGGTGCTGGGTGCATGGGGGCAGGCAATATAATTAAGGTCTCTCCCCAGAATGTAATCTTTCAGGGAAGAGCCTGGGCGGGGAGCAGGACAGATGACGGGAGCGCAGAGGGAACAAAACACTCTCCATCTGGGAGCAGCGAGATGAAGGCCTGAGAGCTGGTATTCCGTTGGGGAGGTGGAGAGGGAAAAGTGAGGTAAAAGGGAGGTAATGCTAGGCTGGTGAAGCCAGCCAGCCTCTTTCAGCTCCCCAGCTATTAAACCCAATCCTCCGTGGAGCCCCCATCAGAGCTGGTGACTGTTCCTGGCCCGAAAAAAGATGACGGCGTGAAAGGGGGGACGGAATTGAAAGAGAGGCAGAAAAGAGAGTGGGAGCAGAAGATAATGGATGTTTGTTTATTTCACATACAGAATTGAGGAGCAGTAACCAAGGACGATCAGTGGTTGCTATGCATCCCTGAATTTTTAGTTCTTGCAGGAGACATTCAGTGCAGAGAACCATTATTATAGTCAATCAAATCTGACATTAAAGTTTCATCAGAATATTAACAATTATGTAAAATATCAGATTGCCGATTCACTGACAATAAGTCTAACTACTCCAATCCTATTGAGGCAATCCACAGAGAAGCTGACACTTGTTTTACCAACTGTCACCATAAATTCTCACTGTTAATCTCACAAATGGATGTGCAGATTCAATGAATTTGTTTACATCTGAAGGTGTCACCCAAGCCTGACAGGTCCTTATACTACTGCTTCCCAGAACAACATATGTCTTGCTGCAGATGTTTCCAAGGATACACAAGGTATCAAAAGCTGCCCAAGTCTATACAGGTGGTGACGTCACATACTACACAAAACCTTTGAAAGGAGGCCTTGGCAAAACACAGCATATTAATCATTCATCAGTCCATTAGCCAGTTCATCTCAAAACAGCAATGGGTAACAGGTCACATGTTATGATATGGTATTAATGATATGCAGTCCAGTCAATTGTAAGTAAACACACATACCTTGGAAAATGACAGACATTTTCTTCTTGTAGATGGCAAAGTCGGTCTCAAGGAAGACACAGAAAATGACCCGTGTGATCTGCACAGTAAGAAAAAGAGATGGAAGAGCATTAAGTGTGTGAGCTCATTGAAAAACAGTCTCTCTGGTGAATTACATGGCAGGAAAACTAACTGGACAAGTTTAGTTTAGATCTGACAACAGTAGTTTGCATCAGCAGGACACAATCATAGCAGTTCAGAAACCATCTAATTAGTAACCCTCCCAATCAAGACCACCCAAACTAGACATTGTGAGACTGCCTTTAGAGAATATATTACAGCACATTACATCAGAATAAGCATTATTGAATGGGTGCATTAGTTAGAGCAGTGCAAGTTGCTTCAGTATCACATAAAGTGCAACGACATGAAATTGTAATATAGAGAATACTTTCACCCAAACTGAAAATTACAAGAGGAAAAAAAAAATGTTTTACTCAACTATTACAGATCATAAAGCCATAATTAAATGTTGAAAAGAAAAACAACATAGGACAAATATCTCAAACAAATATCACGAGAAGACAATGTGTTTAATTTAATAGAAAATCAGAAATAGGCTTATTTTAATGTCACACAAATTAATACAGTGAATGCCATTAATATATGTTTCTGTTTTCGAGGTCAGATAGCTATAACAAATTATTTGATTGAGGTTTAGAAATTACACACAATCCAGAAATTACCATTAGCTAATCGTCCTTCTTTTTCTTACCGTGAATCTCTATTTTCATAGATGTGTCATTTTAAGGTACTTCAATGACAACTTTGGGGCAGTTAAGTGGTCCACAACAACTAATGTGTTATATGTTGATCGCAGACAGACACAGAGGTGACAGAGGGATCGCTTCTTAACAATCTTGAAAAGATATCTATCTATTAAAAGTAAATAAAAGTCTGCTACTGTGAAAAAAGGTCTATACAATTCAACAAAGGTGAAATCAGTTATATTTCAGAGGTTCTTCGCACAACACAACCTTAATAGCTCAGTGTTGCTCAGTGGGTGTTGATGATCAATGCCAGTCCCTCCTCTGTTTCCTCACTGCCCATCGGGATTTCAAACTTTCTAATCACTATGGATGACCTGGCTTTCTGTATTTGCTCCTGATACCCCCAGACCCAACTGTGCACTCCACACGTAGCTTTTCTTCTCTTTGTGCATTATTGGAAAGCTGTAGCTACACACTCTGAAACACTTGCAGTGTTTGGCATTATATTTTTGGTACACATAACCAAGGTTTGATGTGGCTAACATTAACCACAGTTAGCTTAGGTCTACTGTTGATGCAGCACAGCAATGGCTGCCATAGGATGATGATGGCCAGTTAAGGGACTACCGATGAAAACTTGCCATTGTTGATCAATGTACATTGTCCCTTATCAAAAACATTAAATAAAAAATAAATGATAAAAAGCTGAATTTTATATTAACAGTCATGTAAAACAAATGTCTGAATGAGCTCACTGGCTCTTGACAAGACTTAACAAGGAGTTTCTAATGACAAATCATTGCTTATTAATTAACTTCCAGCATATCTGAGTTATATTACTTGTATTTGTTGGCTCAGTAGATAACTGACACCCCTTATGTTTTTGATCCACTGGGGAAAAAAAAAATCAGATGATGATGATAAAGTCAGAGAGCATCATGGACTCTGCTACATTCAGCAACCAAGACATGCGCCAAATAATTACACATGTAAATAATGTATAAACATGTTACTTATATCAACAATTTAACAAATCATACAGTTAGCATTCATGAAACCATGCTTTTTATTATAATTCATACTGTAAACAGGGGGACTATTTTTGGTTTATAAGCACTGATACAAAGCTAACCACAAGCCATGTTCACTTTCCAAACTGCGATAATGTGTCTATAAAAAGTCTAACACTGAGCTACTGGAAGATTGCAAAGAAAGAGGTCACCTCTTTCACTTTCACCCTTCTCCAGCAGAGTCTCAGATGTGCAGGCAGGCATCAGTCACAGTACAGAGATGCATTACACACCACGGCAGCAGATAATCGCTTGAATGAATAATGGCAATTTTACACAACAGCCATAATGGTGGCTATCTGCCCCACTATCCTCCTCCATGCAGGATAGTGATGTTATGGGGGAATAAAGGGAACTCACCAGCTTTAGCCCCATTCCTGACCCTGCCCAACACAAGGATCTGATTCAAAGAGGCACCCTTCTGGTACTCATACAGACATATATCTATTAATAGTTTATGATCTGTGCTTTGGAGTAAATGTTAGGAGCTGCATCCAGGATGGTAACATTTTATTTTGCTAGATGTCTTGGGGGTGCTTTGTTCATAAAATGTAGACTCACTCTCTCAACCCCTCAACCCAGACAGAAAATGAAAGAAAGCTTTAGGTCTCCTTTGAAGTCGTGGGCTCGCTGACAAACAGATTGTGCGTAAAGTGATAATACGCCAAGATAGTGCATACCACTGGGTGCTGGAAGGCCACAGGACAGCAGCTCCCCAGGAATTTCCATTACTCTTTTATGGAGCTCCATTCTAAAACTGACTGCCCACTGTGAAACAGGATGAATCATGAATTCATGGCTTGCATTGAAGCACACAGAAATGCCGGTGTGCACATATATGGACACACACACACACACACACACACACACACCACTGATTGTAATAACATTTCTCTTATGTTGTGTTTTATGTGATAAAGGAAAGAAAATATTATTATTCTGAGTTGAGACTGACAACTTGTGCTAAAATAAAACCTAAACAAAACGGAAAATCTTAGTATCCATGTCATGTAGACTCTTCTTTCTGGCTCCCTCTCCCTCTCTGTCAATCTCTTTGTGTAGTTTCTGTTACAGCTTGTCCACATTCTGCAGAAAGCTTGGGCAAGTTCTTTTATTCTACAGATCAGAAACACATCGTATGGTCTTTGACAGATATCAGCCAGACCAGGATGCCAAATAAAAAACAGAAATGCCAGTGTAGAACATTGACATTCTGTCTGCATCTATACAAACTGATGGCCAACAGTATAAAATGAATCAAATACAACAGAGAAGGTGATCTGTGACTTTTTCTTTGTAAAAGTAAATTCCACCAGTCTGCACATAAACCAGCTTGTTCTTTCAAAGTCAACCAGAGACGGCTTATCTCCTGTATGCACACAGTACTGAATTGTCATGGACGAAGAATCAATGAATAGTTGGGGAGCCTTCTCCTGAGTAGTAGTCGAAACCAGAATCTTCTGCACCTGTTTTTAATCATCTACACTTCAAAATACACCGTTTGTTATCATGTGGATTAGTGATGATCTTTCATGCCTGCTTCATATAGCTTACTAAGAGAAAAGATGATACGCAAAGTGGCATTATACTGTATAAGTGTAATTATATTTAAAGACAGACAATATACACTGCTACCACAAGAAAAAACGTAAAACAAAACATAGTCTTATTAGGGTGAAAGTGAACATGGTTTAAATGAAAACTGCAGAGTAGAAAATGTTACAAAATACTGCATTTTTAGATTTTCGATTTTGGAGAAGAAGCACGATATTTTGATCCGAGTCTGTGAGGTGTGTGTATTGTATGTGTGTGTCTCGAGTGTGCATCCCGCAGCCTCCAAGGTTGAAAAAGTTAATGGAAGACTAATTAGAAAGCTGGGATCACGGCATGTTAGCCTGCCTAGTCATTACTCATCCCTGATTGGAGGGCCTTTGCCAAAGGGTGAGCGTAATATGATTGGGATGGTCGTCTTGACAGAAATGTGTTCTGCACAATAAGGTGTGAGACTGTGATGCTGGCTTGACCTGTCGCTGTTTGAGCTGCACTTGGTGCAGACTTGGTGAAGACCCAGCCAACTCGGGGAAAAGCTGAGGACTCAAAGGTTTTTGAGGTTTTGTGTTTCCGCAAAAGACTTGAGAAGAAGTTGAGCGGCAGCTGAGTTTTAACACTGCGGCGAGGGAATACTTTATTTTCTTTTTTACATATACATTCATTTATGGTGCAGACATTATTTGTCAACACTAATGCAGTACTGTAAAATATTTAATGATGCAGTTTAAAGCTCTCATTTCAGTTATTTCATTTAAACCCTCTGCAGAACACTTTGTTCATCTAGCCATATTAATTCAAAAGCAGTGCCTCTTAGCTGTACTTGAGTTCTGAATATATGATAAGATGCACTGATTAAAATGATAATGCTAGGGGTGCAACCCTTCGCCTTTGTGACTCGTTAGCAAGGCACATGAAATGCAGAGAAACAAGATTTTGGAGTGGCTAGCTCTGTCAGTTTGTTGCAGATGCATGTGTCACAGTGTTAATGCGTAACATGAGACAATATGAAAGAGTCCTTTACTCGAATCTCTTGTTTCATAATAAATACTGTATGTGATTTTCAATTTTTGTGTATGTGTGGCTCTTCATTCTGGCGCAGGGCTCACCAGGTGCCCCAGACTCCTACTGGCTGGCTAACAGATGAGCTGTCATAGCTGGTCACCCATGCCCATAATTACATTGGGGCCACTGCCAGCAGAATCTGACGAGCAGGCACAACGCACGCACTTTTGCTACTTGCATTTCCTTCTTGATTCTGTCACAAACAATAATAGGGACAGGTTGCCCTAGCATGTCTGCTCCAGCTGGAGCCCACACCCAAGGGAGAACTGTGTCTATGTGTCCTGTGCTGCCTCGTTACCGTGGCACTGGCTCATGCAGAATCCTGAATGGTTGCATCCAGATGGACAACAGCGACAGGAGACTGATATACAATATTAACAGTGGCTGAAACAATTAATTAATTTGCTTTATTTGCTTATGTTCAAGGTCGTAGTGAGTAAACACCAGCATGCACTGGATGGAAAGGGCAGGTCACCAATCCATCACAGTGGCTGGGCATAACAAACTATATATATGATTCACTTATACACACACACACACACACACACACACACACAGTAAATACGTACTGTGTTTGTTTATGATTTATTCATCTCTGACACGACATATGAGTGTTGTACGTGTGATCATACAATGATAGTACATGTCACTGTTTGAGACAGATAGAATAATTTCAGCATATTATTCCTGAGCCAGAAATATCTCCCCATAAAACACAACCTTCTAGCTTCATCATCAAAGCCATAATCAGCGGACGCTTGTCTCCTTTGTTGTCAGCAGAGCTGGATTGGATAGAGGGTTCACTTTGAGGCAGGTGGACCATATCCAGGCCTTATTACTGATGTAATTACACACACCTGCGTCCCCCTCACCACTAGTACACAGAGCCTGCCGCTTGGAAAAGCATAGAAAATATAAGCTTGGGTTTGACAGGCATCTATAGTCAGAGCTTTTTAAACACCCAAACACACATAAACACACATCCTAGATCCTTCATGACCACGACAGCAACTACTCACACCACTTTGTGCTGATTAAAATCTGCACGTCACTGAGACATCCCTGGCTTCCATTCCCTTTACCAGTGGTAGGGATTATGCTGGTGGCGGGGCTGACAGCGGCAGCCAGGCACTGGCACGGGCTACTCGGATGAAGCTGTGAGCAACTCCTCCATTTGACTTTGATTGACCCTGTCTGCAGAGAGAGGTGCAGCTCCACCTGCAGCAAGCTTGTGAATTATCATTTCAAAGAAGTGCCCAGAAAAGGTTATCCCTTTGAACAAAACGCCTCCATCCATACATCAAAGGAGAAGTCTGACATCAGGCTTTGAGAAGGCATGGTTACGACCAAAGCCTGAAAGAAAGTGCTGAGCCCAAATTCTTACTTTGCAAAGCCGGTTGACATTGGACCACTATATCACGATAAGGGCAAACGGATAGTCAATGGAGTCAGCTTAATATTGCTAAACAGACGACAGACTTTGGTAAATGCTTATGTACACAATTACGCATGAGTGCTCAGCACAGTGTGACTAAATAGAAGTGATAACATTCTGGTAAGCTGCCTGGTTATTTCATCAGTGTAAAACATCACCATGCTGCGTCTAAGACCGTCTGCAGTGCAGAATATAAAACATTTTGACAGGAAAATGCTGCCTTGCTAGATTCGGAAAAATCCATGAGATAATATATCAGCAATTTGTATGTTAATTCAACAAATGCTGTGTATGTGCCTCACTTTTTTTTTTTTTTTTTACACATTAGAGCTGAACAAATAGTTCTTACTGTATTATTCAGGCTTCATTGCTGCATGGCACTGCCGACAAAAATTAGGAGTACAGCATGCTTGAGGCATCAAGCATTTTAGCTCACATTTTCAAAAATTGTTTTCTCAAAGTGAAAGAGACAGCATTTGGCTTTCACAGGCTTTGAGCCGTTCCTGCCAGCAGCAGAAGCACTATGCTATCTGATTTTTCTTTAAAAAAGACCCAATTTCAGCAGGAAAAACTCACAATTCATCCCTTGAATTTCATTTTATAACATTTTCATGTTTAATTTTTCTCAAAGAGGAGGGCAGGCTTTATGGATTTTAACTTCTGTCATAAATTTTGCCAATAAGAACACAAAACACTGTGGGTGAAACTATTCTAAGGCGGCTGTTTTACCTCTGCAAGCTTCTTCCACCAGAGTAAATGAGATTGTCAATAACCTCCCACAGGAACAGTAAATGATGTCACCTGATTGCAACTAACTGTTTAGTAGTACATAACAAATGACAGTAATGAAAATCCCTCCCCACCAACAAGAGGACCTCAAAGTATGTTGGAGGTCAGTTCCATGAGTGCCTCCAGAGATTTGAGGTTCACACTACTACAGCATCTTTTTGGCATGTGGTGCAATAGAGTCCACTGACAAATTTGTCAATTAATAGGAATGGTACAATAATTACAACGATGGAATTCTAGTGTTGAGTCTGGAGGGAATGGTGTGAGTGTGAAGGAGAAGGATTGGGCCGTTTTCTAATCATAAAGATGAGAAGTAGTGCAGCTGCGGACAAGGTCAGAGGGGAATGATGAAGGAAGGGCTAATATGGGGGCTGTATATATGATCCATGGCTGCATTGGTAATGATCTAACTTCTGGACAGCCACTGGCCTGTAACAACCTATGCTGATGAGGCACAGGATGTGTGTGTATGTGAAGGTGGAAGAAGGGTTCCTGTGAGAAATGTACAATATATTTATAAGGTCCAAACATATTGTTGGCTGTCCAGAAATAGCAGACATCTGTAGAGAATTGTAATGGCATGCTTCCTTTTCATTAAGATACCCTGCCACATGATCAAATAGATTTTCCAGGGCCTGAGCTATGCTATTGTGCATTTCCAAAATAAAGCATTCTCATAGCAGAAGTGGTACATGCCATTGCCACAAAAGATCTTGCAATCTTCCTCTGCATGAGTCCATCCCTCCTGTTGAGCTCCTTTAAAGCAATGACTGGCGTCTGACACCTTTGCTGTGCTCCCAATTCCCAATTGACTACCAATAGGCAGTATTACACATCAAGATAAAGGACTGGCGCTTTATGTGGATGTGTCAGGCTGTGTCTGCTCATCTGCTCTCCAGGATCAAGCAGGGGTTATCCTGCTTGATTGTCAAATCCACTAATATTTCCATTTTTCCTGTTTCTATTTAGTCAATACCTGCTCAGTATCTGGGAGGAGGCCAACAAGAGCCGGCTCATCCCTCTCTGAGAGAGGCTGCTGTGTGCACCCAGGTATAGACATCCTCTAAGCTGAATCTGTTACGCCCAGCTTGCGTTGATGAAGTCATTATACAATGTGTGTTTCTTATCAGATGGAAACAGTTTCCACACAACACGGGAAAACCCTTTTGGTCCAGCAGCAGAGACTTTTGAGGGAAATCCACTGATGAGAACTAAGGAAAATAAAACAATACAAATGCCACTTTTCTATTTCTCAGATAAATCATTTTTGATGTTTCCCTCTAGTGTATGCAGCATTTGGTGCAGTCGGTATGTGTCTCTGTATGCTCGTTTGGCACGTCCAGCTTCTCCTTTTCAGCTGAATGTTTGCCCTGTCTGGGTTTGACATGTTCTGAGGGGGTTTCCTGAGGGGAAGTATGTGGTGAGATCCAGCCAGGTCCTTTCCAGTTTGAGTATTTCACAAAAGCTGCCAGACAAATGGGAATCCAATCACAGCTCCCCATGGCAAAATTGCCTGAACTCCGTACAAGCCTGCATCTGGAGGGGCGCAGAGGAGATACCAGTGACCTGTGACCATGTCCGCATTTTGCCTGCAAAAACTGGTGTGCGGCAGCCACTAGCAGTCAAGCCGTGCCTTTGTCCTGCACATTCTTATGATGCTCTCCAGCCTTGTTACCCAGTCAGTACTTGAACGTGATAATGCAGATGAGTCGGGGAGTGTGTGGGCTGTGCTATCCCTTGCTACACAGAAATGCTAATAACTTTGCCGGTTCTCTACATGTGCTGTTTTTTCCTGTGGAGGTTAATACCATAAGGTCAGGAGGAACACTCATTAGAAAGTACTCACATACACTTTCTTCTAGCGAAAGCTATTACCCCTTTGTTACTTTTATAACAGAGTCTATACAAGATGCCAACACAATGTTCAGGCAGATATTAATATTTTTTTCTTTTCTTTTCTTCCTGCTCAGCCACCGTCTGCATTAGAGCTGGCACCGAACCCTCGGAGAAAAGGTTCATTAAAGCCCCTTTTTGCTTTCTAATGCAAACAGCGACACAATCAGCTGAGCAGTACTCATTATTTCATCTCGAGTTTAGAGATTTCTTTTTCTGTCTACCATTTGTCACCTATATAGAGCCTCAAAATCTCAATCCTATCATTATATTACTGAAACCATCCTCTGAGAACATGAATAGGAGGCTTTAGGTGTCTATAGGCACCTTACAAGGAACTAAAAAAAGATAAAGAATACCTACCAAAATTAAAATTTATTAGTGACCAAGTGTTACAAAGAAAAGGTGATCTATTTCACATTAAAATGGCACGACAGCCACTGTGAGGTTATGACAGATTTACACACTGCTGAATAGAACACAGGATGAGTGTAATGGCAGGATTTAAAAAACAGAAAAACGGATCCTGAGAGCAATACCATATGGCTGTGTGGGCGACATCAAACAGGGAAGCAAGCCTTAAAGCAGAGGTGCTGTTTGACATAACTTACAAAGTGGAATGAAGATCTGATCTGGACTTTGTCAGATGTGTCAAGCAAATTTACAGCCTCTCGTTCAATGTGAATTGTAGAGAGTGTGAGAGCTATTTATTTACAGAATGGCAGAAGGTAAAATGCTTTTCAAGGGGCCAGTGGATTAGGATTACCGTGAAAGTAGAGAAAACAGTTAAACATTACAAGACGCATAAATCATTAACAAATAGAGACAACATAGTTGAATTTTTGCTGGAAACTATTACATGTTACATTATCACTACTCTGTTATAATGTATAGACAGGAAAACAGTTTAAAAACAATGTCACAAGCCAAAGTAGACAGGTACAGATGTTGATGTTGTAACTGGGTCGTAAATAAATTACAGTTCTCACAGGGAGTACCAAAATCAGTGTCTTTGAAAGCACAGATCAAGATCAAATTTTGTCTGGTTTTGGTTTCCTCTGTGTTGCTGTAACTGGCAGCGGCAGACTGATAGGAGGTGCCTGAAGGTGTTTGCTCTGGAGATGGGAGGCTGATTACATATTGTACATGCACATGGCTCACAAGGTTTACGGCAAGTTAATCAACTAAATGAGATATAAACCATGCAGATTTGTGTAAATGAATGCCACTCACTTTAGTCTTCACCTTTTTTATGAAAAACAGCTGTGTAATAGTAGATCTAGTCACTCAGGCCCAGTTACAGGCTGTTATATTATCATGACACAATGGTTACCTTTACAGCTGGCCTTAACACGCACATCTCACATCTGGATATTTGGACTGTAAAAAAATATATATTCTAGTATACACACCAAAATCTGATGCATCTTTCCCTCAACAAAACAAAGATTGCTGAAGGCAGATTTTCTCTGATATTAATTGCTTATGTCCTTTTTGGTTCTTCCCCATCAGTGTCTATCCCTGTGATCCTTCTGTGACAAGATTACCGTTCACACTACCTGCCACCTGCTTGATTTACATGTTGAGAGTATAATTGTGTTTACTTAGGTGCTATTAAATGTAATTTGGAGATTATTATCATTTTTAGATGGGTGTTAACATAACCAAATGCGTCACTGGCAACCTTCATCTCATTCACAATCGGATTTTCTGCTTCTTTGCAACATCCAAAATTGATCTGATTACCCTTTTTGGTGTTGATGCTAGGTGCAATGTGGATCAAAAGTCATGTATGATGAACATCATCTAAATCAGGATTAGGGTTTGTAGTGGGAGGAACAAGACTTCTAATTAGCCAACGCTGCTTTGCAAGCAGATTTATTATATGCTGAGAGAAAACTAGAGTGCTGTGAAGCTGAATTCCTAACTAGTTAAAAATGAAAAAGCTATTAGTTTGATGAAACTAATGGGAACAAAACACATCTCACTGAACCACATGAACTTAGATTTGGAAGAGTTTAATACAAAGTCCGATGTTAAGAAGGTCTCTTAGAAATAATCTATGAGTAAATCTGTGAAAAAGCCAGATGAAGGCAAGATTTTGTCATCATCTACAGTCTAGCACAGTCATATCAGTGCCACGGAGGAAGGGGGAAGAAAGGTAATTTTCTCCAGTCTCCCTGATTTGCATGATTTCTCTCTGAGAGACTGCAATATATCTATATTAGTGTCAGTGTCCTTATGTGTGTTTGCTCTGCTGCACCTCAGAATATAGAGGCACATGCTACTATCCCATAGGCCACTCAAAAACAATAAGGGATCCCTATAAGGGCCTTCCAAGCCGTTGACGCTAGAGACACAATTCAGTCAGAGTGATCAGACTGTTACTAAAATAGGCAGCACTGTGCGTTTCAAACACTAATCCACAACAAAAAAAAAAACATTCCCCCCCCCCCCGCCGAGTAACAATAAAATTGCTAAAGTGGGTCTAATTAGCATGATTAGTGGAACAAAGCTCTAGGCTCAACTCTTGAATTTGAAACAAACCATTTCACTTGTTGGCAGATCACATAAAATCATGTCCATGAACTACAGTATAGCAAGGTGCTTTTTATTGGAAGGAAAAGAGCTGTGGAGCAGAAGATGGTTTATTTCTATGCAGCAACCACATTAGCTCAGGATGCTGACGTAGTCTGTGCCACGCATGATGGACGGTCATACAGCTCCACAGATGATGTTTCCCAGCCTTCAAAGTTCCTTCTAGCTTTCTACAACTACCCCAAGGAAGTCTCCAATCAATACAGTATCTGTTTCGGTCTAGCTGTCGCTTAGAAAATCAATGACCTCCCCACTTCTAGCACTGTTTTCCACACTGTTTCTTGTAACCTTCCTTAAACCTGACCGGAACCAAAGCTAGTCAGCACCCAGCCTCGTACAGTACTGACTATCCACAAGAGATGGGGTGACACTTTGCTAATGTTACTGTGTAACACGGGGCACAGAGGAGTGCCGTAATTAATAATGCTAATCCTACATCCCTTAATATGTGCACTTAGAAAAAGACAAATAAGGATAAGTAGGAGAAGAAAACAGACTGCAGAAAGCATATGATGAATGAGCAAGCTCACTAAGTGACTAATACCAGGGGATAAGAGAGAGTATTTCCCCCCTGTTGTTAATACTTTAATAAACAAGGACATCCACTATTTTCAAAGTAATATATCCAGTCTAGGTACTAATTAATGTTCCTGATAAATACAGACTGTTAAAGACGTGTCGAGGGACTAATTAGATCAGTGGAAGGAGAGTCGCTAGGCATGCAGAGATATCACGTGGGACTGGGAGTAAAGAGGGAGAGCACCCACTCTGTCATGTGGCAGAGACCCAGCCAGCTCAGTCTTAAACAAATCCTCCCCGCTCCATCAAGAGGAAACCACAGGCTAATATAATACACCGAGATCCATAAGTTACAACCAGTTGGCAAACAACCACTTAAAGCAGCATCTCAGTTGTAAAGAGGAGCAGGGACAGGGCCGTTGAGGGAGTGAAGAAAAACATTAGGGTGGTGTGTTGGGACAGCCCAGCCCCTATCAAGCCTGTCTTAACCACATCTCTAACCAGGTCCAGGTGGACACTCTCAGAAGTGGGTCAAACCAGCACCAGAGAGGAAAAAAACTCAAGGAGATCCAGAATTTAACGCAATTAACAAAGATGCTGTTGCGTTTATGATCATGTAACACAGCACTGCTAAAATGAATCTTCAAACTCTGAACATACTCCATAATGACATGTCTCCAGGATGTGAGCTAGATGGAGGAATAAAGCCCACAATGACCCTGTGACCTCTGGAAGTGCACTTCTATATTGCCATTCTGCATGCCTGTGCTTTGACCTTTTCAAATCCCTCTTTAAAGGTTGCGTGCTCCTGTGTCTGTGGGCTGCGCAGGCTCTGCAGGAGCAGCCGGCTGAGTGAGCGCACCTCGCCTTTCCACAGAGTGACCTACAAAGCTATTGTAATAAAAGAAACCGTATTTATCGCCACTCTCCACGCCGATCTGTTCTACGTGCTGCATGGAGAACATAACCCTTCCTCAAACTCAAGTGCTCCTCCGCTCAGCACTTTGAAAAGCTTTTTAGGCACAATTGGTTAGAGGGAAAAAGAAGCCCATCGCTTGGCTGCTTTGAGAGGTGAAAATGGTATTCAGGAGCCACTGAAAGTTTAAACAGTCTGTGATATGTCCGTGCTGGGCTGTTTGAAACACAGGGCTGAGCTAGTACAGGTCCCAAGACTGGTCACTAATTACAACGGGTCAGTTTTTTGGAACTGTCACTGTTGCATTTGTAATTATGTCTCCCTAAAATGCATGAACATAAATGTAGAATCTCTAAAACTGATGTCTTGCATTAGTAATGAAATTCTTTCAAAATAATGTAATCTGGTATAAATGACACCTCCTTACTCCATAGGTACATATCTTAAAACCTGCATTAAAGAAATATGGACAGAGTGCTGACAGCAAGAATGTTACTTAAGCCAGAAGGAAAGCCTGAGCATGAAGTGTTAACCTGAAGGTCTACACTAGAAGCATGGCCTTACAGCCTCCAGATTTTTCATCTTTTCAGATTAAGACTGCCAGTCAGCTGGCAGATGATGAGGGCCTTTGGAATGACAGGTGCTCCAGTAAACAGAGGCCACAGTAAATTCTTAACCACAAAGACTAGAATTATGTATTCTTACATGTGTAGTAATCACCTCAAGTAGCACCTCTACTGTCAGCCTCCCAGCCCTATATAATGGTGTGCTGTGAACAAACAGGGTTTTCTGCCATTTTTTGATCCAGTGCAACAGAGCCTCAGAGCCCATGTTCTACACAGCTTCCTTCAAAATGACTAGCACTTTCAGAAAAGTAAATTAAATAAATAAAGCAGTCATAGAAAATCATTGTTGTTGTTCAAGCTACAGTTGTCCACAGAAGGGGCCATATCATATCAGGCAGCTCTGATTTAGCAACAAAACAAAACAATTAGATGGAAACACTCTGTAAGCAAGAGTAAAGAAGCCCAAGACAAACAGAGTTCCCCATAATTCCTCCAATAATCTAATTAAGATACTTACTGGAACCATGGTAAGCTAATGAGAGGGCTATGACACATTTGTACTCTAAACACTGTAGCGCTTTATCTTGCGCTGGGAAAATGGAATTACTTCCACAAATGCATCTCAAGTCTGATATCCTTTTTGGTCCTGGAATGGTTTTGTTTTGCTCGTCCTATCTCCTCTGCTCATCTCTACTCCAATCTTATTGTTAATTCTTCCAAGACAGGGACTCGATGCAATTCCATTTTAATGATTAAAAATAGAGGTTTCTAGAAAACACAAGTAGGTTAAATAAACAGTGGAACTCCGACGGGCAGCACAGCTCTTTTTCCAATACTTATAGCTCAGAGTAACAGTGGTGTGCTGGGATATGTCTCTCTCCACAGGGATGTGGCTGTGACTCTGTTCTGACATACAGTGTATCAATGTCCTCTTGTCTTTGTGACCTAAACATACAGAGGTACATGTTGACAACAGTGCACACACAGCAGTGACATGCTGTCCTGAGTCCTGCGACTAAATCTTTAATTCATGTGCTGTGTCTGTGCCAGGTCCCAGCCATGTTTTTGGGCCGATGGCTGCCTGTCTGACAAGAGGTAGAGGGGTGAAGGCGTGGGGGCGTTTATATGGAGGTGTAAGATGGTTGGGTGGGGTTAGGTACATTTAAAAATCGACACAGATGGCTGGATGTGAGAATTTTGAAAAAGACTTTTCACTTCCTGCTTTGCGGTGTCCGCAGGTCGGCAGGGTCAACAGCCAGCTTTGCCGTCGCAGCCCACGCTGCGCGCACAGGAAGAGGGTGGGTCACTCTTTTATCACCAAGACATATTGAAAAAGCAGCTGACAAAAGATCACAGCAGCACAGTGGGAATGCAGACCCAAGAGGTATCTCTCTCCTGCTTTCACTTAGCCTGATACGGCGCCGAGCCTGACAGCACTTTCATTTCTGCCACTTGCTTATTTCATATGATTGAGCTTAAATGGGTTTTTGTGGATAATACCCCTTTCTTTTTCACTGTATTTTTTTTTTCTAATTAAGATTCAGTATGACATGTTGAAATCCTCTTGTTTTTGTAGCACCAGTCTATTGCAAAACGAAACTGAGCTTTTGTGAACAGGAGGGTAACCATCAGGAAGGAGTTTAGTTTCTCATTGATCTTTCAATCTACAAACACAATGTCTCACATCTTCTTCCTCTGCGCTGCTCAGCAGAGATTTAAAAAAAACTTGTCTACCTTAGAATATTCACTTTGAAGAAGTATTGTAAAACACATATGAAACATACAAAGAAATGGGTGGGGTGGTATTTGTAAAACCAAAAGGAAAGGGATAAACGTAACCTCTGCCTTGTTATATACAGTAGGCACAGTGGGGGGCTGTAGTCTGAATATTGAGGGAGAAAGAAACATAACCATGTCATTAACACAAAAAAAATGCATTAGTGCTGAAGCAGTATAAATTGTTACTTCCTAGAATGATAACAAAGATGAATATTTCTTTACTTTTTTTTCATCTTTCCTAAATAGTATGGTTTAATTGGCGCATTTTTGTAATCTGTGGCAACTGTAGGAATTTGAATGAATGAAGCTACCATAGAATATATTATATTTCAAATCAGCAGGCACATCTATTTCTCAGCACACCCCAATTAAATTTGACATTCTGTATGAAGCAGCGTTCAGCAGTCAGCGGTGTGTGTTTATGAATATGTTTTCTTTTTACGGTGTCAATTAAGCATTGCATAAACGTTCATGATATGCTTTTGACGAGCTTAAGTGTAGTCAAACTAATTCTAATTAGCTGGTTTATATGAGAGGCTCAGATTAAGCGTAAAGAGCTGTGGATGTCCCATCGGCACAAGGCTATGAGCCCATATGTGAGGCTGTGTGTGTTTTGCAGGAATAATAAATCATCTCACATGTTTTACACTTCAGTGTTGTTTGGCCTTGGTGCTTAGTGGATTTGCTTGCCAACATTCCCAAGGAAAAAAAAAAAAAATCACACATCTGTAAGACATTTCCAAAGTTGATGGTTGATGAGTTTTGGACAGTGTCATTTAAACATCCCAAGTTATGGCCTGTTATAAAAATGCCCAGCTACCCAGGTGTCAGGAGACATTTACTGGACTCCCAGTGGCTTTCTGAGGAAAAAGGAGGATTTGGAAGTCTCATGAAAAGACAAGAAAACGTGCATGAAAACCTCTTCACCCAAAACTGCAGGAAAGCTTCCAGAATGAGGATTAAGGTTCAACTTCCATCTGTGTGACAGACAGACGAGTACTTAGCAGACAATTATAATCCTTTAAAAGCTAATAAAAGCACCATCATGCTGTTTCAGCATGAGGTGAGCCAGGCTGGGGCTGATGCTGGCTCTCTACCTCTGATTGGCTGCCCGCTAATGAGAGGTAGACATCCTATCTACAGCCCCAGTCCCAGCCTCAGGCTTATGGGGTCAGAGGTCAGACCTGGGATCACATCAATCACACGTCAACTGTGAACAATAAATGGGTTAATTTGGTAACTAATTTACCTGAGATGGGCCTCTGCTTCATATCAGTTTATATGCCTCATGGATGTAACACAGGTTCTTATTGCTCTGTTGAAGCGAGTGCAACTCCCATGTGCCTGCTTTGACTCGCTGCAGTAGGCATGAGATCAAAATGGGACAACTTTTTGAAGTTTTTCAACATTCTGAGAAAAAAATACTAATAAGCTGAATATCCCTCAATATGCAGAGCACTAAAAAGTCAACTCAAACTACCAGTGCCAGTCTGATTTTGGGTATGTGCCACTTAAGGACAACCTGTGGTGTCACCACTTTCATCTGCTTGGACCCAAGTACATCAGGGAACTCATTAGTACGCCAGTCTTTCAAACCAAAAACTCAGCAACCCTGTTATCCAGTCAGGGAAACATCTGCACGATACCCATCCCTCCAGCACCACCATGCCCCTCCCAACAACCCAGGTTACTAGGTTAATTGGTATCCAGGACACTAATCACATGTGGTAGTGACGTGTGATGTAATCAATGGATTTATTGACTTCGTTTGTAATATCTTGCTCATTATAATTTAAGTAAGCAGCCATAAATCGAATGTCTGTCTGTACAATTCAAAAGATAAATATAGTATTTAGTAGAATTTATTTTTTTCTTAGATCAAGGCATGTGGCTCCAAAGTGTTTGACACAGACATATTGAGGATGCACTGGGGGGAAAAAACTACAAAACACCTCCATAACCATGAATAATGTTGAAAGGTAAACAGAAATGAGACATCTTATCGCTATTCTCCAGTGAGGGAGGTAGAGAGTGGGCTACAATGAGTCAAAGGTTCAAGATGCATTTAGAATGTGCCAAATGCAAGTTTGTTTTATTATCAGTTTTTGTCTGAAGCTATATAAACCTATCACAAATGTTATGCCTTTATCTCTGCTGTTTGGATATACATGTGAGCCCGGAGGATGAAAATATTTATTCTCTTGCTAGCACTGGATAATAGGTTGTACCCTTGAGCCAATGGGCTTTCAGGAGGAGAACAAAGACACACATTGGAGATGAATCAGTAGTCATGATAATATGAGCTGGATGCAGTGAATCAGCCTGGGTCCGGGCTTTGTGACCTGTCACATTCAGACATAAACCAGTGACTCCAAAGATTAAGGGGAGACTCTGGCTCTGCCTCTGTTCTCGGCCTGTAACTTAAATGTTTTGGTTGTCTTTAGATCCCTCCTGTATGCCACGAATCACAAACCAGTTCCTTAAAAAATGGCCGTGAGCAAAGTCCTTAGAAGTGGATTGTGGGGAAACCTGATGTGAATATGTGCAGCTGGCAGCTCATGTGGTTTTGTTCATTCAGCTCGGCTCGCGAGTCTTGTGCTGAGAGGTACAGTATGAATTCCTATGAAAATAATCTTGCCTTACGTTTTTTTTTTTATTTTAAAAACTCCGTTCGAAAGTTAACCTCTTGAAAAGTGCATTCACCATCTGAAAAACATTTAAATAAGTGCTCTCTGTATGAACTCTCATAAGTGCTCTTTGACAAAATGAAGTGACTGAAATGGTGCAGGGTGTCATAATGTGCATAAGACTTGAATAAGTACAACTCATGTTTGGTTTCTGAATGTATCAGTTCATCCGGCGGGACGAGGCGCACACTTGAAGACTCTGATTGACATTTCTTGATATCACAAATAGTGCAGTGAACAAAATAAGGCTGCTGCGATTGGACAGAATAAACACCTTTCTTCATGGAAGCTTAATCCACGGTCTCTCCAGGTTTAAGCAACTGTGCCAATTTAAAAATAACAAATACAGACACAGAGCCTACAGGGACCTGAAGCTTTTGCTGTAAACTGTAACAGCCATAGCTGTGATATCACACCGATGATAGATTCTTCCAAATAAGATATGAGACATGGGTTCTCTTGTGTGTTACCTCATAACCTTTCAATTATATATCCTGATAACATTTCGACTTTTATTGTTGGATATGATGTTGATAAATGCCACATAAACTGCAAAGAACATAATGGCTGCAGTCGCTCAGGCTCTGCTTAGACAACAGAACATCCAGACAAAATGAGGTGGTGCCAGAGCACAAGTTAACTGAAGTACTGCTACATGCATTTTCACAATCCACAGTTTAAATCCATGTATTTTTAACAACCACTTCATTGTTTTGTTGAATATAAATTATGCATAGGCCAAATGCTATCTAGTTCACACTAGTTTGACTCTTTGAATGCCTGTTTTCCATCAGATTCCAGTCTGGGATAGTTGGGTGTGGAGATGAATTCTAATAAGTGAGAAACACTTACGTCTAGGCTATTCCATCCACTTTATGCTTTCGAAATTACCTTAACCTTTTTAGACACAATTTTCAGAGGATTTTGAAGGTGGCTAAGTATTGCATCACTAATTGACTGCTTAGTAGAGGAAATGTGGTGGAAAATGACAAGATTATTTGATACAGAGTGAGAATGTAATGGCGTGCCAAAGAAAGGGCTCGCTGATAGCACCTTCAAAAATGCCAACAAATAACCGGAACACTGCACTGCAATACCTTCTGTGTGAGGGAAAAAACCTGAACCTTGCTAACACACAGGTATATTCACACACACAGACAGGGGCAAAGTCATAAATGTACACCCACACAAGGTAAGTCCCATTTTGCATGGAAATGTGAACAAAGATGACTATCTCAGTGGTTCAGCTAAATCTACACTCACGCAGGCCGTTAATGTTGCCCCTTCCATAAACATGTTAAATTCAATAAAAGCTTGATACTATTTTAATAAGAGGAAAGGCTTGCGGCTTAAATAACTTTGTTTTTCTTCCACATAGCCCCCCCATATCACATTTCTCAATTTCAGGCTTTTTCTAATATCCCCCATCCCCTGCAGGAACACTTACATGTTTCAGTCAGTGTTCAGGCTGCACGGGTTCACTCCTCTAACTCTTACCACATGTGCACCGACTGGGCCCGTGCTGCACGCCAGATAAAGCGTCTGAAAAACACGGCCATGCTTATCTTTCCATTCAATTCTCCCAATTATTACTAAATAAAAGATCAATCCAAAATGTATTACTGACATGCTGTATGACAGGCTTGACACAACACACTCTCACGACTTTAAAGCAAAATCAAAATCAATTTAGATGAAGTATTGATAAGGATTGGGTTTGGGGAGGAAAAAAAAAGAGGTGACTGATATACAGAGTGCATACGAAAGTATCGGAGTAGATGATGAAGGAGAGATGTTTTTCATCTTCTAACACAAAGGAATCTATGAAAGTTTGCTGTGCCGCATGACTGCCAGACAAGACAGAAAGATCTAAATGCTGCATATTAATTCTTTATGAAGAAATTAATTGTTTTTGTCTACGGGATCTGGGTGTGCTAGATTGCCACACATACATGCCTATACTTTACTACTGTTAATCACTATAAATCATACTTAAGCATAATTTACGATAATTTAGTGGTTTATGTTGTGACTTAAAGACTTGTTTGCTTATTTATACTTTACTCTCATTACTTCAGCCACATTTCCTCTCACAGAATATTATTGAAGCTACCCAAATGTTACACAATAAAACAACGAGGAATGAGTGTAATTACAACTGCTCACAGCTCCAGCCTTATTGTTTTACATGGAACACTGCACAAATGCCTCTGCTTATTACACAGTACAAACACTGCTGCAAGTGTAGATTGGCTTGAACATATAAAGATGCACTAATTCTGAAATGGGCCATGAAATACACAGGACTGTAGATTATTGCTGGTCACAGAGAGGAGCTAATCAGCTTGCCAAATGAATGATGAGGAAAGCTGAAGAGAGGGCTCGCTCTCCCCATTACCAGAGCAGAGAAGCCACCCCGGTGTGAACACACAGACTTCATGCCTGTGCAGTGGGCAGTGGCTCATGCTGGGCGTCCCGCACGCATCAGATAATTGGTAGAGCACCGCCATGTGAAGCAGTGTGCCAAGGGGACAGCATGCAGAGAAAAACACACAACTTCAGCAGATGGTTTGTCTGATGAACAAACAGCACGCGGACAGAGATGGAGAGGTAGAAATCATCGAGAGCATCCTAAAAATATAAGAAAAAGTGGTGGAGTTAGAGAGAGGAAGAGCAAATGTGTGTGCGTCTGTACCATAGGTCTGAGCACATCCTGACAATATGACAAAAGTGGAAAGATCTAACGCTGACTGACAGCAGCTTCGTTCATTATCACACAACATTGGTTTCTATCAGTATTTCCTAACAATCCCATGTGTCAGAAAATCAAAAGGCAGTTGAGCAGCCATGCAGAGAGGAGAAAAATCAAATATGTCACAGTAATAACAAAACACCATATATTGAGCTTTTGACAACACAATAAACAAGCACACTGAGCAAAAGAGAGTGTAGACACTGTAACAATAGCAAAAAGGGATATCATTACAGCCCTTCAGTTGCTTTATTCCACAGTATGGGTCAGAAGAAACAAGCTAACAGAGCTGAATCAATGTGACAGGGTTAATGACTGTTTCTCTCTTCTAAACTCCGGCTGTGGAGCAGCTGGGCCTCAGGGACCTCAGGTGACAGTTAGACTTTCTGTCATATCCGCCCAGTCACACTCCATTTCTTCACCTCACTTCACCACCATCATGCCATGACGCCTCCTCCCCTGACACCAGCACTCAACCACAGCGCCCGGGCTCTTCTTTGTGATTCACACATTATCTGTCACTACCTGTATGCACATCCTATTCGACCCTAGTATGAAAATGGTAAGGCATGTCAACACCATATGTAGCACAACAACACACACATTTATAAGTGATAAGTTAATGTATTACATTTTTTCTTTTTAATTGTATCCTTTATGTTTTTCAAATTATTTACTCATTTTCTAATTATTAGTATTGCACATTAGCCTTTTAGCACATCTTCTTGAGTACGGCATTCCCACATTTTATGGCATATATTGAAAATATGAGTATGTGACAACGAAACCATTGAATGTTCATTAACATATTTGAATATTCTTCCTGATTTCAACAACCGTCAATCAAGTGGCTGACATGCATGAACTATTTGTTGAGGTGAATTTATTTATTATTATTTATTTAATGCCTGTTTATCAAATTTACTCTGAGCATTTAAAAAAAATCCTAGTTATCTTATTTTGAAATAAACCTTGTCAAATAATAAAAAAAACTGTTTTCAAACTGTGTTTGAGATTATACAATCATGATGAGATTCAGCTAGCCAGAAAGCCAGCAAGGCAGTAATGCCATGGGCGTGTGTTGTTCAGGGACTCTTGATGTGTGTGTGGCTGTACATGACGTTGGGGTAACAAAGTGTAAGTGGGTTAGTGTGTGAGCCAACTCAATGTGTGAGTGTTTGACCACACTTTGGAAAAGTTGCTGATTTAGTGCAAAAGACCATCTGTGCCATTTTCCCTGACCTTCATGGGGCTGTGACTGTGACAACGAGCAATTCCGTCTCTGTAGGATGGCTGTGTTTATATATATATATATATATATATATATATATATATATATATATATATACACAT
>NC_060164.1:9271119-9444718 GCF_021292245.1 Micropterus dolomieu | reverse complement strand
TATATACACATACTGTTTTGATTCCATGTGTCTTTCACACACACACACACACACACACACACACACACACACACACACACACACACATATATATATATGTATGTGTGTGTGTGTGTGTGTGTGTGTGTGTGTGTGTGTGTGAAAGACACATGGAATCAAAACAGTTTTTTGTGAGTGTAAACACTTCACAAGAATATATTTCATTATGTTCTATTTGTCTGCAAGCTGTGATCTTTACTCCACTTTGTATAAAAGGATGAACACAACAGCTACCACAAATAAATTTACTATATCAAGAAATTTACTGATGAATTGAACATGCCCAAAAAAGGCTCCTTAAAGTGTGTTTCAGTGGTCTAGTGTCCCCTAACAGTGAGGGTGACCTCCTGATTTACTCCTTTTTGCCCTGGTCACAGCACTTTGTCAATATAGCGTCCACCGTTCAGGAACACATCAACACCCAAGGACAGACCACAGGCCTGGCTAGCCAGCCTGAACAAAATCCAAACAAATAACCTTCCATGCTGTCACAGATTTACAACCCTCTGACAGGTCTGCACGCCAGAGGACGACAAAAACACAGCACAATAGGGATGAATCATCCTTACTTTTTCCTCCAAACCTATTGGTTAAGTGGTGATAAGAGCATTGTGACTGCACAGAGCTGGAGCTAGAATAGATCTGCCTGATGTCTCAGAATGTTCTTCACAAATTGGTATTGAGTTAATGTCCTGATACTGAGCTGCGATCACTACTGCAAGAGATGACAGACATTAGTAGGCAGAGCGACTCTTGCAGATGTGACCAAGTTGCCCCACTTTCTACCATATGCTCCTCAGAGCTTATCCTGCCCGAGGAGCCTCTTTCTTTTCTCTCCTTCCCTTCTGAGGGTGAGGGCAGTGCCAGCTACTAGTATGGGTTGTCCAGGGGATGGTGGGCAGACTGGTTCCCAGCTGGACTGCTGTTGCTGAAGGGGCTGTCATTGCGATGTCGCCCTGAGCACAGCAGCAGGACAGAGCTGCTGGTCCCTTGATCACTGTGGTAAAAGCAAAAGCTCATCTGTAAGTGTGCTGGGGCCAAAGAGGCTACTCATGCCTAACCACTAACACAAAAGCAGGCCAAAGAAGATAGGGTTTAAGTCTGACATTATTATAGAATTTTTAAACATGTGTAGCTCACACCCTGTATCACTTAGCTTTTAACAGTATATTACAGGTACCTACAGCATGACTTGTTATTTGAACAGACAGCTTACAGTGTCTACTGGTATATGATGCTGTAGTCTGTTATGGCAGCAAAAATGTTATGAAGATTTTTTGAACGAGAACCCTGAAATCTTTCTTTTCCGAGCATCCTATTAGGACTGACAAACCGCTAAATAAACATTCAGACTAACTGACAACACTTAGCAACACGCACACATCTATGCTCCGTGCCCACTTGAATATTAGGTTTGGACTGGAGACACTGTAAATTGTAAATGTCTTGTAGCTGTGGAGGTTGGAGAATTACTGCTCAGGGTCAGCTGCAATGATACTGTAATACTGAGTTACATAACAGTTCTCAGTTAAAAGCGTATTCTCTTCATTGTGTCTAATATTTTTTATGCTTTATATAACAAGCAAAAATTTGTTTTTTGCAGTCAGTTAAACTAGCTCTGTTTTATACTGTATTTGTACTTATAAATGATAAAAAAGCAATTACGCTGTCCAGAAAATTTACTCTAGAGATCCCTTCCCCTTTTCTCCATGAGTTCAACTCACATAACAGCTCTTTCTTGGAAAGGCACCAAAATTGAAAAAAGACCTATAAAAAAAGATTCCTCAGATGCTTCACCTAATTAAATTTTCTGGCCAAGTTAGTTGAGCATATTTTTACATTTTGCCATGGCAGCCAGAAAGCACCTTAATGCATTGGGTGTTCTCTTAAAATGTCACCAAGAACCACATTTTAGTGGATGTTTATGATTTCATGTCTACCTTGACAGAAAGGGAAAAACAACTGTATCCTGTCAGCTGCAGCAGATGAGACTCATCCTCTCTATATCAGACTTTCTGTAGCTATAAAGGGGGGCAGTGAACGATGTCGTCTGTCATTCTATCTCTGATATTGCCATGATTAAGCAGTCTATGTGTCTCTGAAACAGCTATCGGCAGTAATGCTGGGAAGCTGACTGAACAGACTCTCCAGCTCAGGGACGAAAGTACTGGCTGATGCGGAGGCTCAGCTCCCATGGCAGTACAACTGACATTACATTAACACTCTGTGCTCAGACACAGAGAGTGGCAGAGAGGAAAACAACAACAGTGCAAAAACAGTACTTTGGTCAAGTCACACTGTGCAAAGGCAAACTTTGTGAATAAAATGACATTCACGGGAAAAGGCATTTACTGTGATGAAAGCAAGAGATGAAATTTTAAATCAGATTTGTCACTCTTGACATTCAACTCAATGACGGCCTTTTATTCGCATTCCATTTTGCCCAATTTGCCCATTAAATGAAGTGAAGGTGGAATGAAAATCAGGCAGGCTTTTTGTCAGAGCAGTTGTGTAAAGTGACATCATTGTGAATACATGTCTACAGGCATGTTCTGCTAATTTACAAAGAGAAGTGACGGGTAAACCAGTGCATGATAAAATGAACGCAAGACATGCAATAATGAAGCGTATGCTGTATTCTAAACAGCACTTAACACACACCATGCTTGGCAGGGAAACATGACTGCAAATCCAATTCATCACACGGTACCTTCGTCACAATCACCTCAAAATGATGTGATGGCTGTTGTACAAAAACTGCATACAGCTACCACTATGGGTTCCTACAAATGTATCCCTGAAAACAATGTGCAGCAATGCTTTCTCACATTGAAGAACTTTGTTGAATATGGATTAAAATTGTTTTCTGAAATTTCTGAAACTTGCTTTCAAAAAAATAAATATTGGCTGCATTAGTCAGCTTCTGCTTTTGTCTTTGTTGTAGACTCTATATTAGACTTTAATATTCTGTATTCTTGTATTTTAAGTCTAATAAATCTAATTGATTGTGTTCTATTTCTCACTGAGCCTTAACTGCACCATATTCTGTTTATTTTTGATGTAGACAAATAATTTATAACAATCAAAGAAGAATCTTTTTTTGATCCCAGCAATTATTTTCAAATCATTCATTATTCTTAAGCAAACAGAGTCTAGACTGCTAGTTGTTCATTTCTACAGTCAATAACAATTTGATTATGAGACTGTTTTGGACGAAGCACAAAGGCCGGACGAGGTGATTAGGATGCATACTGATCGGAGAGCAAGAAGTGGGGAAAGCTTTTCCCAGTTGGTTTTGTGAGAGCTTAGTGTAGTCTGGAGAGTTTCCGCTTGCTGTCCCAGGTGTATTCAACACACTCTGTAAACTAACAGCATTCAGGTAGCATTATTCTGTACTCTGGGCTGGAGACAGTACGAGTAACAGTAAAGGACAAGACAAGAGCAGGCCTGCAGGTCCTGCTGTCATGGTAGCCATCCTCTCTTTATCTCAGTCTCACCGGTGTCCTGGACAATTTAATCCATCCCACTCCTTGTGGCTTTCCAGAGTGACATTCGATTAGTGGCCCAATTAGAAACAGCATTGCTTCAAGGCCTCTTTTTCCCCCCCTTGTGTCAGGGTGAGAGGCCAAGATGTAGTCTGAGGAAGTTCAAGGCTAGTGAAAAGGCCATAAGTAGCAGTGATGTTATTGCCGGGTTGATAAAGTAAATTGATTCTATTTATACATGCACACAAACATGCTCTCTACTGTTAGAGACAGACAATGACCTTGGTCAGCTCTTAATGTTCCATTTACGTACACAACAAGAGACGTTGTGGGATGTTTCACACCAAACACTAGTTCAAAACAATTGTTGGTAAATGAGTCATTTGCAGCTGTTGTTAAGTCCTCGGAGAGTCTGCACACAGATGCTTCTGCTAAAACGCACAGGAAACAAAAGATGCCACATTACTGATGAAAGACATGTTTGCCTTAACCTATTTCCTCTGATAGTTGTATAGATTTTCTTCAAAGAGGGGTTAATGCTTATGTTGACTGGATCCTTGCCTGCTAACGATGCAATTAGAGAGGCAATGGTAGCAGCAAATCGTTTTCATGCTAGTTAATTGATTTCTAGTTGTTGTAATTATGAATTATCAATTGCGAGTCACATCAAGGAGGGCACTCCGCCCTGGCTCCTGTTGTAATTTAGTCATGCTAAGTGGGTTAAATGTGATGGTGGAAAAAGGACCAACCAAAGATCTCTCTAACATGCACACACATACATACACGCACACCTCCTGATTGGTTCAGTTTCTCACCAAATTCACAGGGATGTGATTTGGCATATGTTGCTGCTACGGCCAGGCGTGTGAACAGGTGGAGCAGAAGATGGTGTGAATGGCTACAGACACAGCAATGTAGAGGAAGCACCTTCTGTCACAATCTTGGAACCAACTCGGGTCTGATCACCCCCGGGGCCACAGCTGACTTCTGGGTCATATTGATGAGAAGCTGGGGTTGGTTAATCACAGAGCTTTCACAGGCAGCTTGAGCTCCACCGACTCTTTCTTCTGTCACAGCTTTGTCTTTGAGGTGAAGAAAAGCTGAGCACTGAGGGCTGCTAATGCCATGTTAATGCAGTGATTCAATTGGAAGAGACATACTGGTTGATGCCTACGCAGAGCCTCTCCCTTGACTTCTTTCTTTTGGAATAAAGATTTAATTACGGTGTGATGAAACAATTGCCCTCTGCAGTTAGCGTCACTTCTGACATTAAACAGACCCTAAATTAGCAGGTGGAAATCACTTCTTATGATGAGGGAAAATAGGAATGAAAGCACTGCTGAGGGCAGGATTCACCCACGAGTATTCTTCTCCATCCAGCATTACAGTGACGCAGTGAAGGACCTGTACGAAGCAGGGGAATTGATCTTTTCCTTCCACGGGCAACAGTAGCCGTCTCTAATTGTCCACCAGAGCGGAGCAGGCCTTGGTGGAGGCTCTGCACGGGGAGCCCCTTGTGCACTGTGGGAGAGAACCTTGGGCCCTCATGGAGTGACAGGAGCTAACACACACTTATGCAGCTTGCTCTGAATAATGCAAATCATGTCAGCCCTCACACAACTCTACCTAACAAGACTCTGGTGGTTTCACATAGCATCAACTGTAATGGTGACAAATCCCAGCGTGATGCAAATTAAAACAGTGTATGAGATTATTTTCACTATAGTGTATGACCTCTACTGAATTACAAGCCAATAAATTTAGCTCGACAGAAACGGCTCCGAGCTACTACACTGATGCCTGTTAATAGGATTGTTGGTCTAATAGCAAACATTACCATACATTTTCTGACACTCCATCACACGTAAGTGGCATCCTGATTTGAATTTACAAGCACAGACACATATTCAGACACATACATTTTAAAAATGTATGAAATGCTAATACTGTTTTAGGCCAGTCCCATCCCAGCGGCAGGTCCAGAGTAAGGTCTCTGGTCTTGGTCACTACTGAGGTCTAGGGCCGCCAGGCCTCATTCATCATGCCTGCTTCTGTCTGGAGGTCTGGATCATAGCAGGGCTTTTTTTTCCTGCAGACTCTGCATTTTAAGTTGCCCACGGGGAAGGGAGGCGATGATGGACACACCAGTCAGGGTATCTGCAGCAAACACACTGCGAGCCATACAGTCAGGGTTAGTCTCCCCGACAGCACCACTCTGACACCACAAACTCTGACGAACACATAGTGCGCACCTGGCTGTAGTCAGCTAAGAGAGCAGTGCCAGAGGGGCCAGTCACACTCCTATTCCGAGACTGATATATGTGTGCCACTGTTACTGCTAGAGAATAGATTGGCTTGGCCAAAGACTGTCAAATAAATATCGAAGTGTAATTCCATCTTCTACAGCTACCTTTAAAAGAACTCCTTGCCATAAATTATTTCCAGTGACAGATATGTCCAAAAATATCCCATTATACTCCTGAATGTAAGACTGGCTTGTCCCTAAACCAAACGCACTGGTTGTGGCTGAAAGGTAAACATAACAAGATGATGTATTGTGTTGGACAGTAATTCCAGTTCCTCTCCATCTCCCCTGGGGCATTTGGGAAGTCTCAGCCTCACTGCTGTGACTCACCCGAGGCCATTTTTACACCTCGACACCTTGGCCTGATGAGACAACCCATGCATGATAATTACGTGTGACTCAACAAGCTGCGGGGACACAGTTAAGTAAGCATGGCGTTTCCGCTTGCATGTTGGTGCATCTATGTTGTGTCTGTCATTACTGAATTCCCATTTAGCTGGCCGCTGACATCTTTGACTCCTGAAATAAGCATAGCAATGACAAACTGGGTGGCACTGGTATTAATAAAGTATGGAAAAGGCCGTGTTTGAATCTAATTATTGGTCTAATGCATTCGATGTGATCACACAGGCTCTTCAGCGATGAGGAAATCATCTCGCGTAAGACTCCACACTGATAATTACAATAACATTAACCTCTGCCTTGTTAATTTAGGCCCTCATAGCAATTCATCTCAGGTCAGAGACCGTTACTTCACACTAGTTTTGCACCACACTGATGTGGTGTGGACAGAAATCAAGCTGTAACGAGCACACAGTGTTTCCTTAAAATTAACAAATGAATGGCGCTCTATTTGTTGCCTGCAGGACAATATTTTCTTCTTACCCTGTCAATCCTGGGGGCCATGACAAAAATGGGGAACAGACAAGCAAATGCTGACAAATTTAAGTCATTAATTGAAGTAAAGAAAATAAATGAGAGGCAAATTTGTATGTGAGGTGGTGTTAGTTGGGGACATCAGAAATGTAATTGTGGATGTGTGTGTATAATGTAGTGTAAAGTAAAGCCAAAGGGGTCACAGAACTGGCAGGTAAGAGAGAGACACCTGCTGGAAGCTGAGACCTTTATATTTTAGAGAGCACTGGACCCAGGTGCTCCAGATCTGGCTGGCCACTGCAAGCAGATTCCTCTGGAGAAACAACATCCTCTCTCTCTCTCTCACACACACACACACACACACACACACACACACACACACACACAAGCAGACTATGCAGGGGCCGTCACACATAGCTTTGAGTGAGGATTCAGAGGAGTCAGGTTTCAAACCGACATTATAATTAGAATCTCACAGTGGCAAGAAAAAATGACTTAATCCATTCATGTCTCGCACTTAATGACTGTCTTTTCTGCACTCACGTTGTGCTATTTGGATGCTTCTAATGATGTGTGTGTTGTGAGCAGAAAGAAGATGATATGAGAGTTATACACACACGCAGACTGCCTCCTGCACCTTCTCTCCTGCCACACACTCAATCTCAAATGAGCTGCAATAACAGATTCCCAAAATTAATATGGATACCGCAGACAGTAAACACTTGATAAGGCAGACACACAAATAAAAACATAAAAGATGCATGCACGCACACACACACAGACACACACACCAGGGAAGATACAGATCACACAACGAACTCTAATATTCAGGTAACACAGCGGCTATATTGGATTGTGAACACTGGAGAGGTTTCAAAGGTTCCAGGTTTCTGTTCCCTAGACTGCATTATAGGGGCATGAGCAAGAAAATCAATTACTTTTTCTCTTCATTGCAAGATTAGCTTACACATAAAAAATATTAACTTCTCAAATAAAGGTTTTAAAATATCGTAAGAGGTCTCCTGACATTTCTATGATGTGAGTGCTGTAGGTTTGCCGTGGTCAATATAAACCGTCTCCCATCAACATGTTGTTCCGCATATATTGTTTTTCACTGATGTGGAAGCTGAAAAGGCGGCTGTCGCTTCACAAGGTGTAACGTAACTAAAACGGCTTATGCTTTCATGAGCTGGTGTTTCAAAGCTGCAGCATATGGCATGGCAAGTGTCTCATTATCCTTTCAGCGGGCAGAAAATCCTTGATGTGAAACAGTGGGAAAAAAAGATTCACTTGTCAAAATAATCATCACATTTGGGATTGACACAACTGCGTGATTTGGCATGGGGGGTTATTACTTGCCAATCACTTGGCTGCGTGGTAGGACTTGTTCATTCTTCAGTGCACTTCACACTCTTGCATCTCTAAACCAATGATGTGAGCTCTACTGCCAGTACGAATACATTATATACTGTATACCTGTCTGTTCATAAATAAATTGAATTCGAGCCCTTACATATCAGTATTTAAAAGATGGCTGAAGCTGATATTGCAGCTACTCTTACATGTTAGCCAGTGACAGTGTATGACTACATTCACGAGCATAGAGAAAATATACATATACCAAACAATAAAATGGCCACTAGTTACTGAATGTTGTATTGAGATGACCTTCTTTTGAAATAAACAGAAAGTATTGTTTGGGTAGGAGATTGTGCAGATGTTACATCTCTTGAATTTAATAAAGATTGTAAATTGACAAATTAAATCAACAACTTTTTGCCACTAGAGGTTGATGAGGTACATGCATTGTCATTACCAGACACAGGAGACAAAAACACTTATAATATTTACCATTATGGAGCTGTGGGTTGATAAACAGGGAAACCCCTAGAAACACCTAGGAAATCACTGGTGGAATGTTTAAATGAGTAATGGTTAACATAGAAATGGGAAAGAAAAATAGAGCATTAGCATGAAAAACATTATCACATTAGCATTTGCAATTTACATTAAGTCTTCATCAGCGCTATGATTGTTGTCTCTTGACAATAAGGTAAATGGGCTTTGAGTTTATGTGTGTATATTTAGGCATATGCATGTTTTATTATTTTGTGTTTGCAAAAAAATTTTAACATTATCCATCCTTGCATAGTAAGACTTGATATGCACATAGCACAATGTGCCCTCTGACTTTCCCTGATTTGCATGTATATAGCTTTAATTATGAATAAAAGTCAAGTTCCCCGATTGGATGGGATAGTGGAGAATCGATTGGGAAGCGTGGATAATGACAAAAGGCACAGCACCACGTCTTATCACAACTCGAAAACCATATCACTCTCAATATGTGGCACAGCAAATAACACTCCATTGCACCACATGCTGGAACACTGTACGCACGCTTATTTTTAAAGATTTGTAGCAATTTAATGGCCTTGTCGAATGAAGATGATCAGACATAATCGTTGAATCTGAATGTGGAACAGTAGCTATGAGAAAGCACCACACCTCAAAAAGTGAGAGGGTAAAATTTGTTTTTCAACAGCTGAACAAAATTATTGTTTCAAATATTTCCATTTTGTAATGAAGTACACACAGCATTAGCTCATTGTAGGGAAATTTACTGTAAATGCTAAGTAAATAAAACTAATTAATTTATATCTTTAAAATGCTTTAGACAGACAGAAAATAATTCAAGTAAAATAAAGAGTGTGAGTGTGTTGCAGATTGAAACGTGGACAGTGGAGAGTGAGCTGATAAGTGAGCTTGAAAGTAAAGTGGGATTATAATATAACAATAATGAAAATGTTACTGATGCACAGTTATTAACATAGCTGCTGAGTGTTCATGAGGTGAGAACACTTGCTTTGAGTCATCGCAGAGGCTGCTTTATCTTTTCCTGTGTGACCTGAATAAAATGCAGCCTTTATTTTTCATAAAACACCTCCTTAATTATTGAGCCCTAAAACCAAAAAGGAGCGGTAGTGTGTCCTAGCTCGTGCTGGCAAGACAGTGTGCGTCATCTAAAGCCTTTTGAAGTCTGCCATCCTTATCTATTGAAATCAGAAGAGGGAATCGGACAAGTTGAATGCACATCCAAACCACAACATGTAACAAAGAAAATTCAGACACAGGCTGTCTGGGGAGACAAGAGCGGCATGAATAAAACAAAGAATCTATTTAGCTGTTTACTACGGGCAGTATGGCTGAAGCGTGCTGGCCCACACAGCAGAACAGAGCTCCAGATCAGAACAGGAGATCAGACCATGCACAAAGGTGGGGATGCTGAAAATGTCTAGTGCAGTAAACTGATAAAGGGTGGAGTCTTTGATGTCATCACTTAAAGGGTAACTTAGGTATTTTTCAACCTATTTCCCCATGTTAATTGGGTCAACATTTTTTGAAATTCGTCCTGTATTGCACAAGCGTGCTGCAGCTGGCAGCAGCGAGACAGGGTTGCAATGTAATCCTTGTGGGCAATTGCGCCCTGTTAAAGTATGTCCACTTAAGTTCTGGTTTTTGCCACTGACAGAAGACAGGGGTGCAATTATCCATCGATATGAATCGATACATGGATTCAATGATCAACAATCTGATATCATTGATGCAAATTGAAAACATCAATACAGATCTTCATCTTTAAGATATGCCTATATTTTGAAATTCCCATGGCACGCCTGTGTCATTATTTCCATCCGCGCATCTCCTTCCTAAATAATGCTAGCGGCGCCAGGTTTACGGCTTGCAGCCAAAAAAAGGACGATGATATACTCCCCTTAGGGGTAAAGCACATGCCATATGCAAAAAAAGCCATTACGCGATAAAATACTCAGGAAACATGACAAACCTGGCCTCAGACCTAAATAAGAAACAGTATTTTCCCCTATGCGCAAGAGTTAACGTGTCAGATGCCTGCTCAACACATCTGACCAGATTTTTCCTGCAAAAACTGAATAACAACTCCAAAAGAGTGATGAGTATCACAGCTGTTCGTATTTCATTTGCAAAGACATGAGGCCTTACAGTGCATTCTCTGGAGCTGAGATACGCAATACCATCGAGACAGCATTTCAGTCAAACTTGCATGCCAGGTCTGTGTATCTATAATTTGAGTATCGTCATGAAACTTGATTTACACCGCTACTTACAGGCTCATGTTGTTAATACAATTGTCTGACAACATTATGCATTATGATCCGGATCATCATAACCACTAACTTGTGTTATCATTCAGTGCCATAACGTATGGTTGTATCAACATATGTTATCTGAATGACTGTCAAATAAAATAATATATTATAACAATATTTTCACATCAAAATAGTGGGATAATAAATAATAACTAATAAAAAATTGAGAATTTAAGTAAACTAAAGGCTGCATTTAAAAAATACATGAGTTGTTTTTTTTTTTTTATGTGCATCTGAAAATGCCCCCGCAGCCCTGTACGCAGGATAAGCGGTTGACGATGGATGGATGGATCTTAAAATGCTTAATTTAAGAAAAAATTAAAATAAAAAGTGTAGCTTGAAGTGATGTCTCAAGCAATTTTATAATAAACACACAACACATCTTAACAAATGAACAGCTTTAATACCCCCTCTTCTCTTTCATTCCCTCTTATATAGGCCTACCACTTTCCTGCTTTCTCTTGTTTAGTGAGAAACGTGAGCTCCGGCTAGGATTGGAGATATATGAGATATTCTGGTTTGAACTGCCCGTGGGAAGAATGTACATGCTAGAATCTGCACATTCTTGATTAAAATCCATGTGAATTCTCTTTTCTATTTCGTCTCCTCTCTCCCTGTGTGTTTCTTGCGGAATTGACTCGCAATGCTTATCGGAATGCACAGATTTGATTGGCTGTGCAGTATCACATGAAATGATTGGAACACATGCAATTGGTCTGTGAGTTTCCTGGGTCGCTAAACCATTACAGTAAATGCTAGAAAAGCTACGCGGGTTAAAATAGAAACGCTCCATCACTAGGTAGTTATTTTCAGTAATAAATTGGATGCAGGCCCGGGTCCGGAGAGGACAGCAGCTGGGTCAGCGGTCAGCCAATTAGTGACCTCTGCTTTAAAACACCAAAGTCACATAAAAACCAAACACAAACAAACTAAACAAAATCAACAACCAACCAAGTGGTTGACGAGCAACTTCTGCAAGATCTGTATGGATCCTTTCCACAATGTTGCTCTCTGACAATACACCTGTAACAATCTGAGCCTGTCAGTGGAAAAAACAAACACTTTAGTGGACGTATTTTGATGGGGCACAATTGCCCACAAGGATTAAGTTGCAGCCCTGTCTCGTTGCGACCGACAGCAGCGCACTCGCTCAGTACTGGACCAATTTCAAAAAATGTTGTCCCAGTTAGTTACACGGACACCAAAAACATGGGGAAATAAATACCTATGGTAACACAGCCCTGTATTTGGGCATTTTGTAATCCCATAAACAAATTGCATATATCATCAGCATTTATATCTTTCCGGTTCATTAAGTATTATAAACAATTTCTCCTGACTGTCAGCCAGTAACAGCAGCCACTCCTTTCCATTTCTATCCATCATCACCATTATCACCATAATGTTCTGTTCATATCGTTCTGATATTCTGTTCATATATGTTCATATGATACATTATGTTATACAGTAAGGGGCGGTGTTGCACTGAAGACTATATTTAGCTGCAGCTTCTCATGTCTTTTTCACTCAGATGATTCACCAATGCCTGTCTAGCACTAATGACCTTCCAGTAACAACATTGTAATGATGCAAACATCTTGACCCAGACGACTCTGAGGTCATGCCTCCTCTCGCAGGCAGAGAAACTTTAGAGAGTATTCTTAGCAGCGTATTTGGTTTTCTGTTCTGGCTGTGGGATTCCTGACCTTCCAAAAGCCACACTGGCCATTTTGTGAGCAATTTTTCTCTATCTCTAACAGGGCCGTAGCATCATCACTAGGGCCTGATTGTACTTTGATTGTTTCCAGCCCACTTCATGAGCGTATGGTGGGCCTACCAGTCCTCGTGGACTGAATCAGGGCATAATGGGTTCATTAAAAATCGCCAAGACTGCTGGCATTGGGAGGAATGATTAGTGAGATAAGCAGGGGATATGAGCTTAATGGAACAAGAGGTGGCTCACCAAGATTAAAAGCCTTTTCCACATCATTGCCATTTTCCCTCCAATTCAGCAAATCACTTAATTGAAATTCTTTTAATTTTCTTTTTAATTTTCTTCTCAAACCCCTCCTGGAATTGCAACCCCAAGATGAATGGTCCACTGAGGTGTGACTGTGAGATGAATTCAGTGGGTGTCATCTTAGAGCTCCTTTGTGAACTATGAAACCATTTTAACAAATCAATGTTTTGTCTGAATTATTAGACTTTGATCCCAATATCAGCCAATACTTACTGTACCTACAATCACATAATCCTATCTTGTTACTGATAATGTTTCTCTTTTTGCTCTAAATTCAACAGTGGAAGAAAACTATAAATAAATCATATTCATATTAGAGAGAAATATTCCCTGCTGATCCATAGAGTCATTGCTTAACTTAAGGGCATGGACTGAAACATTATTTTCCTACTAGTTGCAGACTCATAATCTCCCGTAACATACTATAAAATATGACAATATCATAAAGTTGATCAAATATGTCAACAACTTGCTAAGAGCCAGATTTCATAGTGGCAGAAACACGGAAATCGGAGGTTGGCTGCTGCCAGTCAAAAATGAGTGTGAGGGCTTTGTAGTGTGATACCCTGTCAAGAGCCGTGCAGTCTCTGTGGTTTGTACCATGGACCTTCAGAGAAGCTGCACAGAGGATGAGAGACATAAATAAGTCTACTCTGTCAGAAGAAACCACAAAGCTGTCAGATGACGCAGCCCTCTCAGGCCCACAATACAAGGCCCAGCATGCACCCAGAAAAAACCGATTTGTTTGTATGACTCAAATTGACGCTACACTAGCTTGAACTAATTTAGGATCGACTCATATTGCAAATGGAGACTGAATGCCATGTAATGTAATACAGCAGTATCCTGCTGTACTGTGCATAAACAAGCACAGGCACACAAACACGCACATCCTGTACATGCAGGCAAAGGGCCATACTTAAACCTAACCTTGAAAGATGTCTTTGTTAGCTCCATTAAAAAATCATCTCCCTGCTAAAGCCAGACCATGAGCTGCCACAGAGCACTATGTCAGCAGCATGTTTAGACAATAGTATGTCTGAAGTCTCAGTGATGATGTGACAGGCTGAACTTGGTTATGATCCAACCCCTGGCTGGTTGATGAAGGGAGAGAGGATGAATATCAGGTCGTGTTGGGAGAACTCAAATGGCAAAAAAGCTCAAAGCCTTCCAGAGATCTCTCTCAATCTGTCTGTCAGATGAGGATGAAATGTCCCTCTGCTGAAGCGAACCAGTGCTAATGTCATTCAGATTGCCCTGATAGCAACAGACACAAAGTGGATAATTATTTTGCATTGTAGTTTTTTTTTAAACAAGACTTGTGTAAATTGCTTATCTACAGTCTGTAGCAAGAGTTAAATAAACGGAGTGCTATGAAAACATCTGAGGATGCTAGACGCAAAGAGGATGTGTCAGAGACGGAGAGAAGAACTCTTCTAAACAGAGTGAAGCCAGCTCCTCACGAGTGCTCTGTGTGTTCTGAAGGTCATGGCTCAGACAGTTTGTCTATCTTCATTACATCCCGTCTTGTTTTATGATATACAGGACAACATTTCAGACCAAGAGCTTGGCTGAGTGTGAGAGCCAAGCTGACAGCATATTTAATAATCGTTGTGCTTTGAACTGCCAAACAAAGCTAAACTTTTCATTCAAGTTTGCATTAAGAAGCCATTAGACCAGCATGCTCACAAACAACAGCACAGGTGGTGACAGGGATCTTCACTACACTTCAGTAACAATCTTAGACATAGCCATACGGCTGATTACACTTCTCTACAATCAGTCACATTACTATGCAGCATTGATAAGTACTGGTATTACTGTATCAGCACCAGCTTGACAATAGGTTTTTACCTGCTGACTATGGATACTACAGTACAGGCACTTGTAATGAATTAATCATTCCAATTCTCAGTATCACTATGATTATCAGTATATCCAAGATAACTCATTATCCCATTTCGCTCAGTGGAGTCCATTTATTTCATCCGCCTTGATGAACCTGCTTTATCTAAAGCTTGTTATTCCATGCCTGCAGTGCAGCGCAATCCTGTCTCCTTACAGGGCAACATTTACAGCCAAACAATGATCACAAGATATGTAATTCTCTACCGCACTCCTTTGACTACTCTTCAAAAAGTGGTGGGAAATCATTCAGATTTTGAAAAACTGCAACTCTTTTAAGAAGCATTATTTATAGTTAAGATCGTTTTAAAAAATAAAATCACAATGCACAATAGTAGATACAAAGTGTCTTCAGTAATTCTGATGGGACGTATGTAAATGATTACACATTCAAACATCATTAAAAGCTTCCCCAATGCAATTAATAGAATATATTTTCTTCAAAGACTACCATTTTCAAAAAGGTTGTGATTGATCACATTCAAAGGACCTTTTTATTCTCTTTAACGCATCTTAGGGGAAATAATCATTTAAATTTCCTCTTTTTTTTGACATTTCTAGAATGTATGAGACGGTTGAATCAAAAGATGGCCATCCATGTGCCATCTTGCATTAACGGCCTCTAGCAATAATGCCATCGACATTATACTTACAACATGGGGGGTTTTACAAGTAAGGACAAATATCTGACAGAAAACTCTGGCATGAAAGTGCTGAAAACTCCCATTGTCAGACGGACATGTGAGATAATCAATAGTTGCCGCTGGAGAATGAATGTCTGCAGTATAACCTCATTCTTTGAAAAAATCTTGTCTGCTCAGTTTGAGGTTTGCTCTCTTCAGATGAGAAAGCAGAATTACTGTGCATCAAAGGCAGAAAATCTTACCAGATTTGCCAGAATACTTTGGCTCTGTATTCTTCAGATTAGATTTGATGTCCATCAAAGCTTTTATGAAAAACTCTATCTGTGGTGTTCACATTACAGAGTGAGAGTGCTTTTTATCCCATAACTGTGAACAAATCTAATCTGATGACTTCATGAAGGAGTACATTTTCATTTCAGCACTCAGGAGAGACTGTTAACAGTGATTAAAAAACAGGCACAAATCCCATTGATTTGTTTCAGTTGAATAAACAATCTGGTACTGGACACCAGATTTAAAGATCACCCAAGCTTAGTAAAGGAACCGGGTAAATGTTGAGGGTGTATCAGAAATAGCAATTTTTTTTTGTCTTTCTCGTTCCGTTTATTCAAGGCACAGCCTCAGATAAGCCTAACATAACAGTACTGTACAGGTCGCATACATTTTACTCAATCCCACTCCACTCCAGTACACCTTTTGCTTAGTCAAGAAGAAGTCATAAAAGCAGAAGACAAGTAAAACTTCATAGCAGCACTGCTTTAGCAATACTCGTTGAGCAGGACAGACTCTGGTGTTCTGTCAAAGTTCAGCACATAAATAGTAATTCAGTGCTCCAGGCGAAGAGAACACAGGAGTGTACTAGGGACCGTTCTACAGGATGACTGCTTCTTAACGGCCTCCACTGAATAAAAAGTAGGAAACACAAAGAACACAGTGATAGAAAGGGCTGGGCGCATCAGATGGTCTCTTTAATATGTCTGGGATAAGGAGGAAGAAACTTTTGTCAGCCTATTAAATGAGAAAGAGGAATTTAGGCAGTCAGAGATCGAAGAACCTCGAGCCCTGCACTGCAGTCTGCCTGTAATGAAAAGGCAGGTTAGTGTACAGGATTTACGTAGGTCTGTTTATCAATTTAAAATTGAAATAAAGTTTATTACCCCATTTAAAGAGTGAGATATAGGCTTAAAATAAATATGCAACACAGGTACGGCTCACAGCTAGTTCCAAAAAAATGAGAGCAGCTCCACAGTATTCAATACATTACCGACATAGTAATGCCCAAATTTGGTTGGTTCACACTGATTTAAGGTTCAGAGAGGAAACCCCAGCAATATGGAATCCACTAGTGCAAACAGCTGAAATAAACAGCATTACGGAGTAGCAGAGAGGCAATATCTGAGATTGCCCTGAGAGAGTGTAATAGAAAGGGACTTGTTCTGTCACAGCCTCTCATGGTGATAGAATGCCACATGCTGCCTTTTGACAGTGTGATATTGGCTTGGCACAAGCTTGATGAATGTATCAGCCATAAGTCAGACAAACCCCTGCCCTTCCTGGAACAGCACCTTCTAAGATGTTTATGCCAGAGTATAGAGACAGACATTGTGTAATAGGAATGGGGACCATTGTCTAAAATAGTTTTATGGAAAGCGAGTGGGCCCAATTCCAATGCCAGCTATTATTTCAAATAGAATGTTATTACTCTTTGAGGTTGGATGCATTGCTGCATGGAAAATAAGACGGGCATTTGGCTGGGGTGACTTTGGTTGTGGCAGAAGGTGAAGGGAAAGAAAGGAGGGGAGGATGGACGATGAGAGGATGAGAGGATGAGAGGATGAAGGGTGACCTTTCCCCGGGCAGGTGATGACCCATCCCAGACCACCTGGCTTCCTGCCAGGGTCAAGCAATTAATGCTGCCCTCCTTTGATTACTTCAGACAGCCTGGGGATACAGCAGGCCAGCAGATAGTGTCCGGTGCGGGAACGATGCACAAGGCAAAGAGGAGACAGCTCTGACGAAGGTTCAAACTTGGGTCACATTGTTAACATACACAGCCGTTATAAACATCAGAAAAAGTAAGCCACCTTACTTAATTATTTTTGCATTTGCATAGTAATGTGGCATAAACACACTTAGTTGTCTCTAGGCCTTGTCACCCCTACCTACAGCACACCACCCTGAGCTCCTCTGTACACTTAATATTACAATTAACAGAGATCTGTGAACTGTAATATATATTGTGATCGGTCTAAAAAATTCATACGGCAGGTGATGATTTACTAAGAGCACACAAGTGAATACAACAATTCACTTGTGAAAGAGTGAAAGAGACATATCCAAATTCTAGCCCTGCAGCCTTCACACAGCGAGTGCCTCCTGTTCTATCCATCACCCTCCTCTACCATGTATACCTGACCTCAGTTCCCAGCCTTATCTCAGAAGCCCTGTTGAGTTACAACATGTACCACACAACACGTCCCACAGAGGCAGATGCCCTTGTCAATCAGCAATGTGAAGATCATTTGTCAGTAAAGGTAACAATCAAACAATGACATAATTTAAAGGTGGGCAAGGCAAGGGCTGTGAGAGATAATCCTGCTTATATCTGGCCATAATCACATCTGGTAATGATACAGACCTGCCCACAGCTTTAAACATCTCTCTTCC
This sequence comes from Micropterus dolomieu, assembly GCF_021292245.1. Classification (NCBI taxonomy): domain Eukaryota; kingdom Metazoa; phylum Chordata; class Actinopteri; order Centrarchiformes; family Centrarchidae; genus Micropterus; species Micropterus dolomieu. Next base: position 9,426,587 of record NC_060164.1, on the reverse strand, counting down.
CGCAGCTCAATAAAAACCTCTCGTAGAAAAGTCAAACTGCATGGGGGATTAGTGCTTCAGAACTCAGCATGACTTGAACTGAACCACAGCTCCAACCTTTAACAGAACTTTGAAGAGCATTTACACCCTTTTATGGTTCACTGAATCAATTGGGCATCACTGGAAATATGAACATCTTCATCTCACCTTGAATAGCTTTCAGTATACTGCTGGTTTGAACAAAGGTTTTGGTTTTAAGTGGATTAAAAACGGAATTTCTAGAGAAAGGCAAGTGACTAAGAGCACAGGCACACTGTTTATGTGAGTGTAATTCTGACCAATCTTTAAAGTTCATGCAGAATTACAACCTATTGACTGGATGGGGACATGAGACACACATGTTATGACATATGCAAACACTAGAGCCTCTTTCACCTGTCTAACTGTGGTAGCCCTTACTTCTGAATACAACCTTGGGCAAAAAAAGCCCTGATCAAGTAATTTATGCTTAGAAATAAAACATTGACTTTCAAATGCACTACCGCCTGAAGCCAGGCTTTGAGGCTGATTTGATCCCCCTTTGAGATGGTGAGAGATACGGCCCATTCCCCCTAATCACATGCCAGAGACCGTGCAATCACACAGCAACAGCGAAAGTAATCACTGCGGTGGTCTCCAACCCTCCTCCCTGAACCGACCCTCAACCCTTCAACATTGGTTCCCGAGCTCCCCATACAGAAACAGCCTGTAGCACTGTAGGCCAATATTCACACTGTAAGCAAGTTTGTTGATGGGCTGGCTTATAATGACCAACTGTGAATAGTGAAACAGGCTGCCACTGCAAGAGTAGTGACCTCATGCAGATACTGCAAATATTTACACAGGAAGTTCGGGCATTTTATTGCAGCTTACTGTGAGTACTGCCTTTCATTATGTTACAGTACATTGCTCCATATGTTGTCCAAATGGTGGATGCAACCAATCCTTTTAATTTTTGAGATATTTCTTCTTGTAACTTTCAAATAAAACTTGTAGAGAATTAGAATGCTGGGACTGTATTCAACCTCTCATTTATTTTGCAGGTGCCAGGCAGAGCTTTTGTTGTTGGAAAATAATTCACTGGTTGTGAAACAAGAAAGCATGGGAATTTGATGACTGTGAAAAGTTGAGCTGCAGCAAACTTTAAAACAAACAAGCTTGTTGACTACACATCAACCGTATTCTTCTGCAAACAAACAACAATAACAACAGAAAATGCTAAATGACCAAACATATTCAACAGTTCAGAAGTATCATTCTTGCTCTCCTTGCAGAATATAATTAGCCAGGATCGAATGTAACTTCTCTACATGAAGAGATTTAAAGCCAACTGTTTACTGTAATATTTTTAAGTTTTTTTGTAACTTTTGCCAGTTAAACTGTGAAAAACTAAATTTACATGCATTCCACATAGGATTAAAAAAGTATTCAGTTAACTTGTGACAGGCTTGGCTTCAGATGTAATAAAATGCTATTGAAAGCCAACTTTATTTGTATAAGAGGTATAATACTGTACATCAACTTCACAACATTTAGTTATTTTGTTGTATCCGTCAATAGACAGTTCATTACACTGGCAATGCTAACCAAGGTTATGCGGGTCGAAGACTTTATGGCTTAATAGCAGCACAAGTGAGTGAAAGGACAATGCAGTGGTCATAATGTGTTCGCATCCACTATCTGTTTCTGCAGGCCATAGATAGACTACATAATTAATGGTTGTGATGAGCGTTCTCACGGCAGAGGGTTTTTTTTTTCTGTCTGAACTTGCGGTCCTCTTAAAATTAGCTTACTAGGTCATGCGCTGTACTTACAAGAGCATACGCTACAGTCCAAAACACACACACACACACACACACACACACACACACCTCCAAAGTAAAGGTCTCCATGCTTCAGCGTGGGGTACTGCAGTGTAAAATTGTGTTCAAAGAGTGAATGATCTAGTTGGAGTTTGATGAGTCTCCTGTCCTCTTCTGAACCAATAGCTCGACCCACTCTTGCTTTATCACGGTGTGCCAGCCTACCACTATCTGTGCTACACTAAATCAATTAGCATGCCATTAAGATAGCTTGTTCCAGCACAGTAAGCATGGAGGTGGGACTACAGTATCTGCACGAACGGAGAGAGCTGAACTCAGAGGGCATCGTATCTCAGTGTTCATGTGTTATAGTGAAGTGGGCCGTATTTATTGGTGGGCTCGGTGCATGTGTACAAGAGCACCAGGACACAGAGGAGATATCAGACCCTAACTAAACATTAAGGTCTTTCTTACCATGAAAAAGACTATTTTACAAGTACCACTGATCTTTATCACTTATAAAGAAAACACTTTTGGTGTTTGTTACTTGTTAGTTGGCTCTGTAATCTTCAGTAACAGCCATAGCGATTACATTCAAAGCTTTATTTTTGTACACCTTGTTATCCAAACAGTGTTTCAATAATTTACTTATTTCAGAAAGAAAGAGATGTAATTATACCTGAGTAGAGTTTTTTTTTAGCCCTATTATCATTTATAGTACTTGTCATTCTAAGTAAAGAAAACACATTAACAGAACATATCAATATCTATCCATCTCAGAACAGAAAACTCAAAGTCAACTTACATCAGAGAATAAGGTGATCATTCTGCAATTACCAGGAGCAAAGCAACACCTTGGTCGTTGGACAAGATAGAGAGATGATAGGCTTAATCCCCAGTCGTACAGAGAGGATTTCTCTCTGAAGGTAAGAGCTCATCAAACCATTCTGATAAACATTGAAAATACTGTCGTATTTGCTGCCCATGATAAACTTTTCTTTATCTTTGACAGCAGGGGCGCTTAATCAAAACTGCTTTTCCCTCCACAGATAACTTAAAGTGCTAAAAGTTAAACATTTATAAAATAACTTCCACTGGTGTCAATTCTAATATTGGATCCATGTCATCTTAAATCTATTTAAAACACTGAAACTAGTAGTATTTAAGAAGACCAACCTGAGGTCAGGGGAATCAAAGAGCACACGTCATATTATCCAGAGTGAGCCAGATAATAAAATCCTCAGATCATAAAAGCCATAAAATCCCCATTCTATTGCCATGGGCCAAATGGCTGCCAATAATGTATTAGACTACATGGCATGCATTAGCACTGGTGCCAGAAAAGTAATTCTCTGACAGAGAAAACTAATAAGGCATTCAACACAATCTTTCTAAAGCACTTCTATAGTTAAATCTGCTGAAGCTGAAGAGAGAATATAGTTCTTTCAGGTCAAACTGTGCATCTCTATCCACACGAGACAGTACAATATGTGGATGCGGAGTCGAGTGTTTAGTCATACTCTCAGCTCCTGAACAGGCCAGATCTCCCTGATGCTCTCAGTCACAGCAAATGATTCAAAGGGGGCTAGACACTGACTTCAAAAGACCAGTGCTGGCTTTGAACACCATGCCAGTTGCACAAACCATCAGCGGCACATCAGCATCCTCGAGGCATGCGTGGAGCAAATTTGTGCCTCTCACGGCCACAGATGCGACACTTGGCAAAGTCTTTTCACTGGATACCAGACAATAAAAACACCATGAAGGGGTAACTCATCAACAGAGAGCTAAAGTACCGCTTAGTGTTAGCTTCTGCTCCAGTAGCTTTTGGTTCTCAAAGTGTTTTTCAACAGAGGGCTTCTTTCATCACTCTAAGCTGAGTTTCCTGGGGTTTTCCATCCATGCTCTAATCTAAATGGGTATCTACCACTGTACTGGATTGCAACATTTGCACACACTGTCATTTTAATATAATAATATTAAATATTAGATGTGATTTTTAATATAACAGAGAAAGGGAAGAGAGAATATGTATGCAAGAAAAATAATAACACTACTAGTAATAAAATAAATTAAAGGAAGGATGAAGGCTGGTGTCATAAATTGATTGAATAACAGTTTAAAATAATATCAGTTACATGACCAATTTATGTCTAAACATACATACAGTATTTACAGTAAACAACTAGTACATTAATCAACATTTATCTTGATAGAAGTAGTAAAGTAAAGTAAAGAAGTATTTTTCCCAAATTGACTCTTTCCTGCTTTTCAAATGTATATTTGTTGATTTTCTTTGTCTTTGTGTGATTTATGATTTCCAACTAAAAATATTTGGGTTTTTGACTGACTGGACGTCAACCTTTTCTTCTTCATCTCTCATCTTATGGAACAAATGGTTAATCGATTAATCAAGGTAATATTTGACAGATAAATCGATAACTAAAATAACCCTTAGTTGCAGCATTATGGGTCCCACAGTTTTTCCAAGGACATACACCAGATGCAATGGTTTCTAAACATCCTGTAGTGCCAAATGTCCATGTTGCTATTAAAACCTCATGAGAGATGTTGTTGAAAACTAACAAAATAGTCACTTTCATTTTGGTTATAATGGGAAGGTGATCAACTTTTACTGTCCCTTACAGTAGAAGAGACCACTCCAAAATGCATTATCATGTTTCAGCCTTTTAGAAAGACTGATGAAAGAAACCTTCTATTGAATATACACTAATACTATAATGGAACAGAGGCTCACTCGAAAAAGTAATGGGACTTTGAATCTGTATTCTCTTTGTGTTCTCCGAGGCAATTCATCATCATTTTAACCATGTATAGGCTAGCAGGTGATAAACAAGCACATGGAGCACATACATATGTGGTTTTACTGTGCCTGTTAGATAAAGCTGGTCACAATACTCAAAATTGTAATTCACATTTTCAAAGGTGAATAAATCCATGATAACGGCAACCATCCATCTTACTCAGCTGAATGACAATGAATGCCTCAATGTTGTTGTGTTATAGCTCCATCTGCCAAAATCCAGACAGCTTTCTAAACCGATATACATTCACACAGAAAAACACAATCATACAAAACATACACCGTACTGTATTTATTCCCAATAGTCACTTGACATTTGTCACAAATCACCGTTAAGTCTCCAGCCTTGACTTGCGATGGAATTTATTATCAGGTATCTTACATGACAAATGCTACTAAGGTAAACAGATCATTCACAGAACAGGAAAAGGGATGTAAACACCTGTTTTGGGAGCGTCATCGGCACAGTGGAGTGCTTAATACTAAAGCCCAAACCAGAGTGATGTTGAAAGGTGAAATCTCTACACATCAATTTTGTCCTGAGCAGCGCAGCGCAGCAGAGCTTATTACGGACTCCCAATCTGTCTCAAGTGTTCAGACTGTGTCAGTAATGCTGGGCTGCTGGGCCCCTCGAAAAGCTTCATTAAAAAGCTTGGCCATCCAGAGCACATCCGTGGCAGCCAAATAAAGTGTCAGACCACATTTTTCATCTGCAGATTAAACCTATGTAAGCCTGAATTAAACCAAATTAGATCTGAAAATGAGAAATAAACCACAGCCAGATGAGTGGAGGGGCATGTGTGGTGTGAGTAGGAGGAAACTGCTCCCATACTGTATGGAGAACTGGTTGTTTTGGGTTGACACTGCCTCTACGTCTGCAAACCCTTATGCATTTTTGAGGAGATTAGAACCTTCTGGTCTGCTGTTTACACGTAACCACATATTCTATTTCATTTGTGTGTGTAGATACAGGGAGGTAGAGGCTGACCTCCCTTATTCTTTCATCTATTGTGATCTGAAGGATCATTCCTGCACTCAAGTCTGTCTAGATTAAAGGATCTCCTCTCCCTGACCACGGTGAGGCTGTTTATTCTTCCACAATAGAAGTCTAGGTGCTTTTAAAAGTGAATTTCATGCTGGCATTGGGGCCCTTTATGTGCTGTTGAGTGCATCAGGGCTGTAGTGTGCTGGCCTGGGAGATAAACTCACTGCTAATCAATCACGCAGTGTCCTCTTTTTTTTAAAAAAATTCTATCCTCTCTCCTGCTCACACACAGAGTATACACACAAAGTACTCTGCTATTTGATGTAACAGTGTCCTCAGACCTCAGACCCTCTTCTGTGCACATTTCAATCAGTAGACAATTACAGTCCAATTTCTGTGTGTGTGAATACAAGCGGAGATATTCACATGTATCTCAACTAGACAACCAATGGTGGAAGAAGTACTCATAGTAGTATCTTCTACTAAAATAAAAGTAGCAATGCTACAGTTAGTTACAAGTAAAGGTCCTGCATTCAAAATTTTACTTGAGTAAACGTACAGAAGTATTAGCATCAAAGTATACCATTATGTGCCCATTATGCATAACGGCCCATTAATGTGTCATTAATGTGTCACTTTCAAGTTGCAGTTGGTAAAGGTATGGCTAATTTTAATTACTTTATGCATTGCTGGGTAACTTGAGAATTTTACCCTGGGGATAATAACCTAATAATAATAATTTTACCCTGGGCAGCAATAACCTTCTAATAATACATCATAATTTATTAGGGCCCAAGCACAAAATGTGAAAGGACCCTTTAGGAATTGCTCTGATTAGTTTTTGTATTATTAATCTGATTCTGCAAAGTAACTAGTAAGTAACTACTAAAATAAATGTAGTACTAGTGGAGTATAAAGTTGAAGAGAAACAGAAATTCTTCAGTAAAGTAAAAATGCATTTACTTGAGTAAATGTACTTGGTTACTTCCCATCACTGTGTACAATGCACATGTAAAGAAATAAACAGCTGGACATACACAGGCAATGCTATCAAGTCACTGTGTGTGTGTGTGTGTGTGTGTGTGTGTGTGTGTGTGTGTGTGTGTGTGTGTGTGTGTGTGTGTGTGTGTGTGTGTGTGTGTGCACGCGCGCATCCGTTGAGGGGGTGGCGGTGGGGGGCTGAGGCCTGTACTCTGCCACCCCAGTGTGTTAGATCCTCAGCCAGCCCATTGTACTGAAATTCAGCCACAATAGCACAGTATCTTCCCCAAAGCAGAGCCCTTATCATGGCCCTGAAATGACTCGTCTCTGTGGACGCCCACAACACAGGCTCCTTGGGCCCGAGTGCACAGAGCTGGAGGTAAGCGAGCGGAGCAATCTAGTCCTATTGTTCCATGCATGATAAACTGGGATTCAAACCTTTCATTCTCACTCTGTCTTTGGAAAGCTGCATGGAATATGTGATATGAGCTACTGCAGAAATGCTGAACGTCTGCCAGCCTTTTGAGCATCTCACATCTCATCACTTTGTGAATTCCTCTGAAGAGAGATTGAGAAAATATATAAAACAACAGCTACAACAACCTGCACACTAATTGTCAGCTCATAATTTTAATGAGTTGACACAAAGTTTGGAACAGAATCATGTCAGTTATCAATCAGGTTGATACTGGGTGTGTCAATCGAGTAAATGCTACAGTGACAAAATGTATTTCTAAATATATCAGACAAAGCAGGGGGGATTCATCTTAACATTTAATGTGCAACAAAACGCTACACAGAAAGACATCATACTGTTCCTTTAGGCATTATGAAATTCCATTAGACATTTATTTGAATTCTGCTTAAATTCTCTATTTTTGACATAATTACTTAAAAAAAGGATATTTTCTTACATTATGTATCCTTTTAGAAAATCTGTTTCATGTCGCACCAAGTGTAACTAAGCAACCAACGAACGGTGAATGAATAGAAAACTGCAAGGAAAACCTCCTGCTTCAATGCATGTTGTTCTTTGGTTTGATTGGAAGATTTTCCAATGCAAGGGAAATACTGCTGTGCTTCTGGGTAAAATGCCTCACTTTATTCTCTCTGATCTCGTTAAAAGCTTACTCACTCTTGGACTAGTTAGAGTCGGAGATCCACGGCTTGTGCTCGCAGAGCTTTGCCAAACAGTGTTCAGGGAAGCCTCCGTAGACGTCTACCCCACTCCATGAATTGTAATATTTTCCACTTGATCTACCCACACCAGAGATTGCTATCAGTCAATGCATCACAAAATTGTCTCTTATGTGCAACTGTGCAGCCTCCGTATGGCAAGAAGCAATCCTAGATGTGGAACAACACCACCACAAAAGTCAGCTTTGCACATTAGCTCGGTATTTACAGTCAGCAATAAGCTATATAAAACCTTCCTTATGCCAGGGTGTAGATGGATTCCCAAAGTACATGTTACAGCAATCATCAAGTGCTGCAAACATAGCACGTCAACATCCAGCAGCTCGGAATCATTTGGCGGCCTGTTCACAACATCCATAACACCAGCTGAGGGATGTTGTAGCACATCAAGCTGTGAGCTTTATAAAACACCTCAATCCACAGTGACAGATATAAACAGTGCTGCAGTAAACAGAGATGACCCCTGAAGGTTACCATGACTCGCTGACTCACAAACTGATAAATGCACTGTACAGCCTTTAACAACCTCCTGACAACTGGACACAATTCTATCATCACACGCTTTTAATGAAAATATATAGAGAATACCCTTTTTAATGCACGTCACATAATAATGCTGCAGTAAAAGCCTTGCGTAACAAATTCATATTTTCTTTAGCTTTAATTTGCTCATTACCTCAGTTTCACATGGCGTTTAACCTGGTTAATTAGTGGTGACATGTTACAGGAGAGTCACATATAAAGGTAATGACACACTGGGTGAAGCATAGAAAATGAATTTCAACAGCGTTAGAGTTAGTCTTGATAATCAGTTCTAACCTGATCTAATCGTGGCCATGTAGAAGTCAGTATAAAAGTAATAGCTTTGTAAACTATTACACCATCATTTTTTTCAGTCTAGATAATAAGACTGTAATGTTGGCTTCTCTGTGGTAAAGATCCTTACAGCAGCATGCAGCTCAATCTTCAGCAAAAGCGGCTTTGAAATTAAAATATCCACGTCCATTTCAGTTTCTCACCGGGGAGATATTATGTCTCTTTGTGATGGTCATTTCAAATGATAACTATTTTGCTTCTCCCCCTAATAACTAAAATTGAAGATGATCGTCTGTTTGTCAGATCATACGATTCCTCGTGCTTTTCTCTTTAGATAACTGTCTCTATGTATGTTTTCTGCCAAACAGATTATGGCGGTCAGATGAAATCATGAATGACTGAGTGTTTCCAGACTATATGAGCCTTCAGTCCTTGGAAGACATAATTATAATTTATCTAATACAAAAACCAATTTCAGATTTTTTCATCCGATGTGTTTATGTTCTGGGTTTAATAGCTCTCCCCAGCATAGACCAATTAAACAGTCAACAGACCATTTAAGGCCTGATTAGTCTCAGACTGGCTTTTAATTTGATATGCATGCAGACCACAAACTAGATGGCTGATCAAGCGGGGAAGGTGGATAAGAGGTCTGTCTGATTCAGAGATGTATGAGAATTAGTGTTCTGTTTCTGCGGTGGTCCAATCATCTCCACTCACAGCAAATCAACAAAAGCATAAAATACACAGTGCCTGCACAAATAGAGATTTGGCTTCAGATTGACAGCTATTTGTTTTGAATATGCATTACCCTGGCATGTCCTACCTGATCAGGATTCTCTTCGATCCAGCTCTTTACTGTGTTCAGAGCAATGTCAGCTGCAGGCTCATTTGGAAAGCCTAGGTGAGAAAAAAAACAGTGTCAATACCAGTTGTATCCAACATGCAGATGCAAGAGGGAGACAAAAACAGATAGGTTAACAGACAGAAAAAACGGTATCTCCACAGGTAACAGAATTTTTTCTAAATCAATGGAAAGCAGCACAGGCTGCTTGTCTCTGGTAGATGAGACCACCTGTCTGATAAACTGCTGCATATGTGTGTCGCCAGATGCACAGTGATGAGAAAGTACATATTTTGGGGAAACAAAGTATAGGTAAAAACTACATATAACATATACATATAATGCCCTCACTCACTTGATTAATGTTTTGTCTTTATGGGGAAAATTACAATTAGATGTGTAATCATTCACAGCACCCTATTTTTAACAGTTTGCAAAAACAAACCTGTGTGGCTAAAAAGTAATGTGGCTAACGACTGTATTAATTGTGCCTGCTCAGGACTCCTAACGCTGTGTAAACACAACCTATCAATCGCAAACACACAGATTGCAATTTGATTAATTTTTAATAAGGTCAGCTAAGTGAAGACTGCTGGATGCTGATTTCAAGATCATTTGCTGCCACTGTAGAGAACTTCCCAAGACCAAACACTTAGAGTGAGCTATTGACTATAAAAGCCTTTTGGCCAGCCTTGCTATAGCTGAAGAGTATATGCGTCATTACTAAAAGTGCTGACAATCTGCTTCTCTGTAACAGAGTAGCGTTTCAGTTGTCTTCATTTCAAAGTAATTATATTTGAGTTTGGTCCTCTGTGCCTTTCGCATAACTCGTCTAAAGCTTTTTACTCTAAAGCATCTGTGCAATTCCTAGAGCTAGTCTGGAGTTGCCTTGCAATTACAAGACCAGAAGCCAACAAACAAACACAGTCCATTTCATCAGTCCCAAGGGAAGCTTTTCCATATTATAACCCCTCACCCCCATAAAGGACCACAGGTTGCAGCAGGCACTGTCTTCCTCTAACAACAGAGGTCAAGACCTCAATTTCATCCCACATCAACTGTTACAAGAGCCATGCCCCAGTTGTAACCTGTTGATTATTGCATGGGTCACATTCCCAAATATTTTTCTTTTCCTGGGTCATTGCCACGGCTATAACATTCTATGACCTATGAAACAGGCTTACATGCAAGTACTGCAATGACCTCTACCCTTTAAGTCAGATGTAAAGAAAAATGAAAAGTCACAAAGATCCAGCCTTACATTTCGCGATGTCTGTCATCTCTCACCTAAACTAACTGCTGTCAAAGCCTCTCAATAACAATTCTGTAAATGCTCTATATCAACTGCCTTGACAGCCAAGATGTACTGTATGGAGCTATACCCCCACCATTCTCCTCTATGACTACTGTTGATGTCTCTCTCTCTCTCTTTGTTTTTCTTTTCCTGCCCCATTCTCAGCCTGACAGGAGTAGCTGAGTTACAGTGAGGAGAGGAGAGGGGCTGAAGTGCTGCTGAGCCCTAGCAGAGCTGCTGTTCAAGCCCCGGGTGGAGGGAGATGTGAGCTGCATACCAGGCAGCGGTGACAGCCAGTCTGCTCCTACGGCTCTGTTAGGCAGTGTCGGCAGACAGTGCATGGCCCGTTCACAGCTCCTGCCCTTCAAAAGCTGCCCCCAGAGCTGTGTGCTCACAACCTAATCCAGCATGCCAAATCAGTTTGCAGGTCACCTGACTTCTCTTGTCTCTCCAAAACACACTTAACCTTTTCAGTGATATCACTTTGTCTGGTGATGTTTCCTTTTTGAAATCCGTTTCCACACGTATGCAGGTGTACTGACACTCGCAACTTGCACATCAAGTAACGTAGGCAAACAGATGTGTGGAGGAGAGACAGAGATTAAGCTGAGAAAACAATATCCACGGAGATAGAACCAGCTGTTTAGGAAGAGCATGCATAACAGGAGCAGTTTTAGAGAAGTAAGCACGTAAACAAATGAAATAAATGGGTAAATTATTATAGGAAGTAAGGACCCGCCTTTGTGTTCTTACTAGGTCACCTTAAGAGAGATGAAGAGAAATGTTTCATTTCAAGCTAAAAACAGGTCTTAATCATAATAATAGGACATTCTGGTCAGTGGCTGAATGGCATTGAGTACATTTAATCTATTCAGTGTGCAGTTTCTACAAATGCTCTATTGATTTGAGAGCTATACCTATTAATCACAGCGGAGCTGAAAAGGAGAGAGAGGGGTGAAAAGAGGTGAGCTACAGAACCAGTGAAAAAAGATAACAGGAAAGAAGAATGATAGATGTAAACAAATGTTGGAAAGGAGATGACAGAAAAGGGGGTCAGCGCAGCTGGGGGCAGCCTGCCAGAAGAACTCTGCTCGACAGCAACATCAATGGCCCAAGGTCAAGTGCAGCAGTTCTTGTGTATCGGCAGTTCTCTCTCATCATTTGTCTCCTTCACTATCCACTTTACCTCTGCTCACCTCAACTCACCTCACCTTTCTTTGCTACTCTGTCCCTGTCAGCTTGGCCAAGTATGTTTATATGCTAAATAACAGAAACAATAAAATATCCTCAATCATCACTATCATCACCTCTTTTGGCCACACACAGGAGTCACACCATCGGTGGTACAGCTGACAAAATCCACTTACAGGTGTTCAAAATGATGTTCAGAAAAGGATTGAGTGAGCTGACTCTTTTATATGCTTAAGTGCACACACAATGAACAAGTTCAGTGTTTTACTCCTACTCCTTCTCCACTCAACACCTCCTTCTCATTCTCTTGTGCTCCATTTGCTGTGTGGAGGGTTCAGTGAAAGCTAATCTGTCAGGAGGTGGAGAGCTGGCGTCAGGCGCAGTGATGGTGGGCCCTCCAGGGTCCCTGCACTGCTTGGCTTGGCTCGTCTCTCCCCTATGTAGGGAATATGGTCGGCTCAGGGAGATTTGTCTTAGTGAGGCGCACTGATGGGATATGTGCAGCGCAGCGCCACTGATGAGGACTCAGGTGGTGCAGTGTTATTTCTGCTGAAGGCTCCTCTACTTCATCACCAGGCAGAGCACAGCATCCAGACAGAGAGGGGGAGAGAGACTATGGCACGTGCCATGTGAACAAAGAGTTACGGTGGCCCAGCGCGCTTACATAACATTTGCATAGTACATCCAGTGATGTTGATAGCAATGGTAGTTATCGGTTCAATGACCACAATTTAGACTTTTGACCTGGGAGAATTAAGTTAGATAATCACTGAATCTGACCCGAGAAGACTGCAGGGCAGGTCTTTTCAGTTAGTGTTCCAATAATTTCATCCTTTCGACAAGTTTTAAGAAACAATTAAAAAGCATCGTCAAATTAAGATTACTTGGTTTAACTTCCTTTTAAATGAAAGGTACATTTTCATCCATGTCTCCACGTCAGCCAAGTGTGTTCCGCCAAAGGTAAGATTCATCTTAAAACAGAATTCACATATTTTATTCTTATGATCTTGGGCATGTAGGACCTTTGTTAATATGAAGAAAAAGAGAGCCCACTCTAATCTCTGACGCAACCAAGAGACAGAGTCTCTGTCCCCTCTCTTAGGCATATGTAAAGCACCTTTATGAACACTTGTAGAGGACCCAGAGTGACTTTTAAGAAATATGGTGTCATGTATTTTATACAAAACTAGAAACCAGAAACAAGCTACTGCTTTGGACGTTGAAGCCCTAAAATACATATAGTTGCTCAGTTGCTAATGAAACAGCTCTCTATCACAGAAAACTTGACTCTGAAAGTTCATGTTCAAAAATATCCACTGAACTTGACCGTAGTATAAAAATAATATAAATGTGCAGAAAGAACAAGCAAGCCCATTTCTTTCTCTTTTGCCAGCATGGCAACTCTTTCATATCCTAAATTTACAGAGTTAACTTTCACAACAAACTTGTGTAGCTAAGGTGTTTTTCTCTGATGAGGAGTGAGAAGTAGTTGCATCACCTGGTAAAGTCACTGGAGGTAAGTCAACAAGTTGAATACATGTCTGTGCAATGATACATTCCCATTCTTTGTTTGCAAATATATGGGTAGGCTTTAGGCACATACTGCAGACCACACCAGTTTTGTTTTTCCTGAGTGAGCTTATATTATAACAAGGATACCACAACCTGCTGTTATTTTAGGGCTTTGTAATTTCTAGCGCTGTTTTTTTCTTCTTTTTTTTTTGGAGTAAGGGTATGTGGCCTAGGTTTGAAAACATATGCTGACTGAATTTTTGAAAAAGACAAAGTACAGCTTTTCTCCCTTGAGGCAAGAATAGTATAGTTTGTCCTACTCTACTTGCCTTCAGTTGTAGTTGGTCAATTCACATCTCAACACTCGTCATTCATTTTGAGCTGTCTACCTTGAAGCAGCATATAGCCTGAGGCTAAGGTATCTGGCGCTCGTAAATTCACCTCAGGTGTTAAAACAGCAAACGGTAAAGATGGGAAATCTACAGAACAAAATCATAAAATGCCAATGTTTATTTGTTTTTGAAAGGTCTTTAACAAATATTTAGCCTCTATTTTAAAAACCACACATTTAAAACGTTTTATTTTTTTAATTTTTGATTAGAAACGTCTTTTTTAGTAAGAAATCTTTCATATGTGGTGTTTTTCTTTTGAGTTGATTCCGCACAGAGAATGTGACTGCTGCCTCTTAAGGATCTTGTTATAACAAGGTGGAATAATTTCACTACAATATAATACAAAGTAGATTAGTTGATTGTGGTGTGGACAGAAAGAAATCATTAAGTGCAGCACAGTTGAGGGCTGCTCTAGTTGAGGGCAGCAGTCCTGTGTGTTCATCTGGAAAGTGGTGGTGGTGGTGGGGTGTCACCCCATCAGGGCCCAGAGGAGAGGTGAGGTGACCCGGGGTGGAGGACAGAGTAGTGCCCCAGGACTCTAGACACCAAAGCGTGGGTGTCAAATGGCCCGGAGCTCCCCTCTACACCAACACTGGGACACAGCAGGGCTGTGACCATGACCGACTTTGCAGCCCAGAGAAGGAGACAGAGACAAAGAGGGATGGGAGGGTGCTATGTGAGGAAGACAGGCAGAAAAAGAGGGAGGAAGAAAGAGAGCAGCCTCCGTGGCACAACAGATGATGACCTTCCTTGGAAACATTCCATATAGGTGATGCCATGCTTTGTCCTACATGCTAAAATTAGCGCCTGGCATTTCACTTTTTAAAGAATGTATGATATACAAAAGTTTAATGCTCAACCAAGTTTCTCAAAGGCTTAAATCTATTGTCCTGTGGGTGGGAAGTATTTTTACATTTGGCTTATCATCCATGAAAACGCTAGAGCAAGGCTAGTGTTGAGTACAATGCACACTGTGTGACTCAGTTAAATGGGCTACGAAGCTCCTGTTCCCTCTGAGCACACACTCTGCTACCCACTGATACGCCACGTTGCTCCTATGTACCTTGAAATTTCCAACCCAGCTGGGCTAAGCTCCCCGTAGTAAACCCTAGGTTTTAAGAGAAGAGGGAACCTGCCCAGGCCATCTCTGGCAAGCCAGCAGCAAGCCATCACTGCCAAGAGATAAGGTGCCATGAATGTCTCCAACCTTCCTAATCCTAGACAGGGATGAAGAGCGCTAGTGCATGATGCTGGCTGGAGGGGAAAAAATCTTAGCTGCTTGACACTTTTGATCTGGACAGTACAGTAGAATGGCAGTGTGGCCATACCAGTAGAGCTTGGGTGGATTACATCCGCATATCTCCCACAGCCACCAGTCAGTGCTAAAACTCCGCTGTCAACAATCCTCAGATCAGTCACAGAGACAGATGAGCTAAAGGTGGAAGGTGGGGAGTAAACAAGGAGATATTTGTCCACAGAAGAGCAGCTGCATTGCTATGTTGAGGGCCTCTGTTTGTTTTGATAAGGTTATAAATGCATGTGTGCCATAGCATCTGTCAAGTTAGTGGTAGACTTAATGTTCATGTCCTTGCTTTTGCATTGTGCCAGCAAGCTCTTTGCTCCATGCTAAGATTGATCTTAGGAGACGACTCCTAAACTGTACAGCTCATTACGAGGCTGTTGGAAAGTGCTCTTTCAGCGCCAGCCAAGATGTGATCTCTACAAGGCTAAATTGTCCACAATGCATCTTGAAATGGGATTTTTATGTACGTGGCTTTGCTTGAGCAAGTATCTCTGCCTGTGTGTGTGCATGTGTGTGTGTGTGTGAGAAAAAAAGACTATGAGAGACAGGGGAATGTATAGGAGGGAAGAAAGGACAGAAAAGGTTACAAAAAAACAAAATGACCTCTCTAAGTCTAGGTAGTTGGACTCTTGGCGCTGATCTTGTGAGACATTGAGGGGTGTCTCTTCCTTGGAAGTAATAATCCATTTAAACCCGGGTCGCATGGCTGTGATTGATGTGCAAACAGGAGCAGCACTTAATAACCTCTATCATGCTGGGTGACCTCGTGGCCCTCGGTGGGCACCAGTTTGTTTATGGGTGGTACCTCCGACATACTATCCGTGCAGAAATTCTGTTGTGGCTAATGGGCCGGACTGAGGGATTGGACTGTCAGCGCAGTGTGAGCCCTCATTTTTCTTTCCAAGCATCTAAGGTACCCCTTGTGCACCCCTGCTACACCCAGCCTCCCTGTTCTGCCATCATCTGTCGATGGTGACTGAGTCTCCTGGAATATGGAGGTGAGAGAGAGACTGTCAATTAGCATTAGCTTTCCTGACAAATTTGTTTTTCTCACCACAAAGGCCTCGGATAACTTGTTCCTGATTCTTCTCTGTCACAATGTTGGGGGCACAGGATTTGTTTTTCTACTACAATTGAAGCGTGAAAATGGGTCAAGCATCGGTGCATAGGTATAGTACCTGGTTGCATGACTGTGTACACATTACAGTACGTATTATACAGAGAAAGAGAGAGATAGAAAGAGACACACAGAGAAAGACAGACGAGTGAAACTGGGAAGATGTGCCTTTCATACTAAAAGGCTTTTGTTTACAGTGTTGAAATGGAAGTTGACCTTAAGGTTATCTAAAATGTACAGAAAATGTCAAAACGCCTGACAAGAGAGCAGGGCCTCTTTCAGAATATGGCAGTACTCAGGGGGCACAGGGGTGAGTCACAGAGAATAACTTTACAGCACTGTACTATATTGTAGTCCCTCCTCTATTTGCCCTCTGCTGTTTGAAGATCTTCAGTCTTAATCAGCTGTATTGTTCTGTGGAGATGCAGTTATGGGAAGTGCTAAGCTGTTTATTTATTGAACAGGCTGTTTAATTCCCCCCTCCACGGCATGCTTGGCTCTGTACAGGCTACCCCTTTGATGTTAGGAGTTGCTGGTGGAGTGCTATGACGGGCTCCTACTGGCAATGCAGCACACAGCACCACAAACAGCACAAAGCAGCGCCTCTGTCAGCAGCATACAGTACAAACATAGACCCTCTACCTCCTGCATGCATTTGGCCTGCCTTTGTGTCACTACAATAGAGCTATTTAACTCCAAAATGCCACATATGCATTTTGATATTAGACCTGCATGTATCCATTACCATTAATATTCTTCATTTAATTTCTTTAATCCAACATATAAAAGCGTTGTCACGTTTTATAATGAGGCAGACATTATCTAGTCAGGGACGAACAAGTTTACTGTCGATTTAGGGCAGTTTACTTTTTTTTTTTTTACAACAAAGGTTTGTGCTGGCAAAATAACAGAAAAGTAGGAATTTAGGAATACGCAAGACAGGACAATATGTGACAAGGGAATGAATTTTACAGGAATGACTGCTTAACTTATCACAGCTGACTGTAAAATCTGCAGTGAAATAATCAGTGCTGAGAGAAAAATAGTGAGACAGAAATGACAACTTTAGCCCTTCTTATCATTAACACTTCAGTAATAGCCATTTAAGATGTGTGCAAAGACAGGTGGCAGAAAACAGACAATATAGCAGAGAGAGAGATGGTGAGAGGAAATGAGGAGTTGTTGTGCAGTTAACTGTGCAAATTGCAGAAGTATCCCAAGAGAGAAGAGTTCTATCCAGTACAGATTATAATTATAAACATCTAGTGATTTATAAGCATGGAGGCTTTCTTCAGTAAACACACTGGGCTTCACTAACAAGTATATGCTATGCTGGATATCAGGACAACTTGTACCCATTCAAATGCATCGAGTTTAACAGTGACGACTGGGCATTTCCATATAGACCTGCAGCTGTATGGTTTTCAGGCAATGATCAATAAAAGGACAGCTTGTTGAACCCCTAACAAGAGCACCATAATTACTTGTCTTTTTTAAATCCAGTGAGCGCGTCTCAGCTACTTCTCCAATCGCAATTAAATCAGATCACTGGATTTTAATAATGTGGTTGATGCATTTTGCCCAGACACTAGAAGTTATTATGTTACTGTGTGTTCATGGCTGGTTTAATGAGCACAGCAACCACTTGTCGGAGTCTATAATAAGTGATTTGCTAATCAGTAAGTGCAGGGTGTGATGTTATGTATTTTAGTGTGCAACTTGGTGACAGCTGCCAGTTAGTCATAATACAGGGTTGATAAAGGAGGAAGCATCACTTTGTTATGACTTTTCAGATAAAGAAACAGATGCAAGGTATGTCAGTAATTCACGTGTGCAAAGAGGCTTTTGTGACATTTTCCTGTTGCTTTTTAAATGCTGTATAAACAATCACAAATGAGTAAACTTACACCTATAAATAACAGGCATCTGATATTATAATTTTTTTTATTATTTTTTTTTTTACACCAGACATCTGACATGTCTATTTTCAAATATGCTTCCAGTACTGCGGTTTTAGGAGCTTCTGTGTTCCTAACTGATGATCCTAGTCATGGTCTGGGATTGTGTTATTAGTCAAAAACCTCTTTTAGAGCTGAGAGCCTTGCTTAACTCTCTTCTTGTGGGAAGAGGAGTGCATGATTGCATTTCCAAAATATGTTTATTGGATTCTTCAACCAATATGTTATGTTCAGCAGTAGAACACTTACAGTTTCTTTTGCACCCTAAGCCAGACACATCTTTCAGCACTATGCAGAGATATATGTGGATTAAATGCACAGCAAACCACAAGTCAGTTGTTCAGCTGCCACTGAATTTCACCTATTTTTGAAAGATAGACTGCAGTTGTGCATAACGTTGGGCTATGATTGGCTAGTTGCATCACAGAAGTAACACATAGTACTACAATCTTTTCCAGCCAATAGGAAGAATGCAACTCACAGAGGCAAAGCTGCATGCCATGCGTGATAGTTGTAAAAGATCAAATCAATAATGGTTGAAGCTTCACTTGCATTTTGCTATTCAGCTGCAAAAGTACAGTTAAACACCCCAGTATCAAGTCTTCATTAGACGCAGTGCATTCGAATAATTCAGCTGTAGCTTTGCTCATTTACACCATCAGTGTTAGAAAGTACCCCGCTAAATGAAAAACATGCAGTGATGAAAAATTTGCAGCATTAGTAAATTAACAACCAGTTATTGCATTTGTTAAAAGGTTGGCAACTTTGTTTTGATCAAAACCTCAACACAACGTAAACCTTATGTAGATGTATCGGCACAGAATGATTTAGCTCAGAAACAAGCACAGGATGGACAAAACAGATAAAACATTTAAAATGATGTGAACTGTTCTGCATCTGAACAGAATTGGCCACCTTTTGGCTTCAGAACAGCTTCAATCCTTCTTCTGTTCTGACATGTTTTTAGAGGTAGATTACATCATTCTTTCATTCAAGGAAGGCCTCCAATCTTTCAGCGGTGATGGAGATGTAAATCAATAAAGGATAACTGTTTCATTTTGGTGACTGGAGAGGCCATGGACAGGTTATTAGTGTTTAAGGATCCATGTTTGAATTTGTTTTACACTTGGCCCGAGTGCATTATCATCCTTATACATGTATGTGGGAAGATCTTATAGAACCACATTGCTGCTGACTTGCTGTTAGTGACAGCACATGAACATTTGCATGTTAATTAATCCTTATATATTTGGAGCATTTGTGCAAATTCTGTACTGTATACAATACGCCAGAGAAAATAATTAGTTCTTCCAAGCAGAGGGAATGTATAAACTCCAGTAGTTTCCCTGCATCTAACACCTTTTACCATCACAACTTCAAAGCCTGTTTCTCTCAACAAATTTGGCATGTTTTCAATGTGACTTTAAGTCTAATGAGCACACTAGCTCTTTGCCAATGATGCCTTGGTCCATATCAGGCCTGGTCCCATGGGGAAGCACAAGCATTGTCCAGGTTCTACATTTTGTTCACCTTTTACTAGGCTGTGTCTTTGTGCAACAAGGTGTAAGGTGAACTTGTTGGTATGTTTCAACATACTATATTCCTCTTCAAAGACAAAGCCTTTAAAATTATTATTTTGTCTATCCCCTCCCCTTGATGCAGAATTTTTGAACATAAAGGCACAGAAATGACATTTGCAACATGAGGCAGATGCACAGTGCACACAATGTGCAGATTGTTATGATAAAACATGTATGTACAGGAAAAAAAATCACACATCAAAATCAACTAAACAAAAAAAAAGAGACATTAAGCTTACCATAGATGCCTGTGGATATACATGGGAAGGCCTGTGCAGGAAAGACAGAGAAATTAAAGTCAAAACATGTTCACATAGATTGAATAAATGGGACAAAACAGTTGCTTTTATCAATCTCATTAAGCACTAAATAAACTACATCTGAGGTAAAATCTCTTCTGCCCAAGATGTTAAAATCCAATTAGCTTTTTTGTCCTTTATTTAATTTCCTTTCACAGTAAAACACACTCAACTTACTTTCTTGTTCTATTTAACAAGCTATGATTAAAACCTACAGCAGATGAATTAAAACACTCACAACTTAAAGTAAATATTGCAAGATCATTGTTGAACACCGACTGTTTACCTTTGTATGTTTACCTCTACTGCTTCACTTGTTTATTCCCACAAGGAGCAATTTACAGTACCGTTTGCCCAAATCCCTGCATTGCTAATGCAGAACTGCACTGTAAACCATGCTCCAGCTCCCATGCACAATGAGCAAACACACACACACACACACACACACACACACACTGTGCTTTTCTGTTCTGACTTCCCACAACAGGCACATTAAATTCATACTGGAATCGAACAACCATTTACATAAAAATTATATGGATTATCACAATCACACTGCTACATTAAAGAGGTTGTAGGACAAAATTCTATCTCATACCGCTTTACTTGAATGAATTTAGAATTTAGCTTTGTACATAGGACAGATTTCATTTCACAGTGACTCAGCTGTGTCTCAATAACAACACGTATATCCCAGCAGGAGGCTCTTCAGGGCATTTGATTCAAATGATGACAAAAATAAGTACAAAATCACAAAGTCACTGTTGCCACATTTGGGTCAATAGCAGGAATCAATAATATCCCGCCAGCCACTTAAGTGCAGGGACACATACACAAAACAAAGCAGACATGCAGAGAATCAGAATAAATACAATAAATATAAATATTTTCATAAGCTAAAGAGCAAAAACCTACACATATTTATGGCTGTCTTTTCCATAAAGATTATAAAAAGTAACCACCTTGTAATAGTTATTGCTTTGTAGCACTTTGCAGCAGACATATTATTCAAGCATGGCTTTATAGCTGAAAATAGTTTCATTATTCTTTACTTCTGTGAGCAAATATATTATGATACATAGGCCTCGCTGTGAGCTTCCCTATTTCACATTCATCTTTTTAAGTATATTAATAAACTGTAAAGAGAAAGGATTTTTTCAAAGGTCCCATTTGTCCTCAAAAGCAGCTGAATACGTGCTTTAGTCGCTGCATTCATCAAAAGGCGTGGCCACAACATTAATATAATAAGAAGACAAATGGAAAAAAAAAAAGGAAAACATTCCCACTAGCAACTGGATGAATATAGAACAAATAACTATAGAGATCTATCAAAGAATAGCACCCATATGTCAAATTATCCCAGTGCCAAAACTGAGCCCAACAGTTTGTTTTGCCACACTGACCCTGTCAAGTTGTATTTAGTAACATGCTGTTGTTAGCAGCCGTGCCAAGATCACTTCATTTTAGAAGTGAAAACACAATTAATAGATCTGAAAGCGAAAGACAGCTAATTGATGTCTCCTCGTATGATGATGATACAAACAAGAAGTCAGGGTTCTAAACTGAGGTGAGTCTTTTCAACGGAGAGAAGAAACATAAATCACAGATTAAAAAAGCAAATAAGTCATTAAAAATACTGATAAAATATATAATTACAGTTTGTCTGTAACACATCACATCCTATGACACCCGCTTTGAAATGCAATGGCCCGTTTGTCCTTGCTTTAAGCAAAGAGGAACGAGTCTCTGTTTGTATTCTTATTTACCAGTTTTCAGGTTCCGCCTGTCAAGGTGAATCTTTCTTCTGTGGGGTGATTTAAATCTTTTACCGAAGCGCTGACCTTTCCAGATGACTGTGGGTCTGACACAAACCACAGATGATGAAGAGTGGAAAAGCATGGCCATTTTTAGTCCTGTGCCAAGCTCTGCCCATCGCACATACACAGGCATATTGAGATTTAGACAAACAAAATGGTCAAATATCCAAAAGAGATCAACAGTATCAGAAGGAAATAATAACTTTTTGCAAATTTGATGTTAGATTTCAAAGTTGTACTTGAAAAACCTCAAAGGATGTCTAAACAACTTCACAAATTAAATTCAGCTCTTCATATATGTTTATTATAATCCATGGATTCATTGGCAGTATGTTGGCGTTTAGATCAGTGAAAACCTCTATTATTTTAGCTACTCTTAAATTATGCCAGTTTTACATTTGGCAAGTCAATACAAACAGGAAGCAAGATTTACTTTAGCAGGAGGAATGTATTTGAAGCCATGTAATAATAAGGAGAAAGTAAAAATGAATTTAATCTTCAGACAAGATGAGCATTATTTCCTGTCAAAGCCTCCAACTAGTCTCCGCTGCCAAACTGACCCTGAGCCAGAAGCCTTGTTATCCTCTCTCAGCTGAATGGCAGCGATGTCAGTCTCTTAAACTTAAACGTCTGTTCTGATGGCAACTAAAACTTAACACGTCACAGGCTGGGGCAGCCATCAGCATAATCAATTAAAATCTTTTTTATTAGTTCCTTGGCTGTTCCATTAAAGGGTATTGATCTTTGTGGTGTGAAAATGCAATGAGTAATCACTTAACAGGATGCTGTAAAGATCTGACACCGCTGTGGCACATGCAGATGTCGCTTACTTGTTTAAAGGAAAGTTATTGCAAAAAGTGAAGTGAAGTATATATCCAATAAAACTGTAAAGCCTGGAGAGTATTTTGGCGCATCTCCTTTTCATCCATAAATCAGCCTCACAGCAAGGCATAAATTACACTGAGGTGTGCACAAATGATAAATCTTACTGAAAATAACAAAAGCTTATTATTCATAAACTTCGGGAATTGTTAAAATCATTAAAGGCTTTATCTGCAAAATAAGACTTTCTTAATTTAAAGGTGAACGTCAATACCCGTTCACTGCAGTAGTACCTGCTTTAGTACTGCAGTTATTCACATGCAGAGTAGATGAGTGGTTGCCGTCAGTCCAAATGGAACTGGTCATTATCAAATAGAGCTTTAGCTCTGTAAGAGACCAAAACAAATGACTGCCAATGTCCTACAATTTGTTAGAACAGCATGCCAGTCAAGAATACTACAACTGAACACAATAAAAAGCTACAGTAGCTTTCAGAAGCAGCCACAGCATGCAACCCTGCAAGTGTAGCAAAGCACAGCCTATTTTCCTTTTTCTTTCCCATCAACCCTGGGCCACCGTAGAAGCTATTTTGATAGTTGTTAGTGTACATGCCTGTACATCTGCTTACACTGAATAAGATCCAGTGTTAATTAGGACAGTCAGCAGTATATAAGCAGTCGTGACCTATGATTCCTGGTTTAGGTTATTATTTCTATCTCTGGTTGCTCATTAGAAGTGAGTCAGCATGTTCGCCTGCACCCTGGCATGAGGCTGTGCCTGACATGTTGGCTTGTTGCTGATTTTCTTTGCTTAGGGAATGTTCTGAAATTGGTCACCAGGGAAATTATTCTGTTGCTGGGGATCCTCCCTAATCTATCACATCACTTTAAAGTAGAGCACCTTTCCTCTCAGCATCTCTGCACACTTATTCAGCTCACAGTATATTAAGTACAGTACAGAGTGGCTACAGTGATTATTGTTGGAAAACTATAATTGTGTTACAATAATGTTAATTCAATTCACATACATTTACTGTAATATTTACATAGGGAATTGGAATTAAAACATTTTAAATTGACACAAGCATAGCTTATTAAAACAATGACTCATTAACATCAAAGTGTGACTAGAGTTTTGCAAAGGCAGTGCTCATAACTGTTATTCCACTGAGAGCACGATAGCCTGCAGCTTTCAGTCATTTGCTAACCACCAGGAAATAACACAGTAAAGATGGCTCAACCTGTGGCAAAATGTGGCTGCCCTGCTGTAGCCGTCACCTTCCTATGCTGCAGGCACTACAGAGTAGCCATGAGCAGACAGGTAGAGGTAAGAAAACCATGCATGGGCACAATGACTGCAGGATGCTGCCGGGGGAGCACCTCGTCTCGGCTGGCTGAGTAAATAGCACTGGACCCAGGGTGCTGCCCCCGTAGCTTGAAGCCTCCTAGCCTGTTTGCAGATGGAAGCTATGCTTATAAATCACAGCAGAAAGGGGAGACCTTGTGCAAATGCGACTACAAGTATGTTATTATTCACCACTGTTGCCACAGTGTGGGCTTACATCAGAATATCAGAACATGAATTCAAGAGAATCCTCTTTGTTGACTGCTGTAATTCTTTAAGCATGTAGGTCATGCCTGTTTTTTCTGAATCAGCTACCTGCTGCTGCTGGGACGAGCACGTCATGGTTACTGATCAGGATATTCAAATATGACACATTAACACCCTTTTATTCTGCATAATACCACACTCCATATTCTAATGTGAGGGCTGACTGTGTGAGTGTCATTTTGCTAAGTGGAGGATGGAGAAAGGCAGAGGGTAAGAACCTGAAACCTAATGGCCCGAGACCCACCTCTGTTGTGATCAAGTGTAACTATTATCACAATAATATCTCTGCCCATTAAGGACTCACTGAGCATCACTGGCTGTGTTTACATGCAGGGAGTAGCTTGCTGGCCATGATCCTCTGGAAAACAACTTATTAAGGATAAGCTGCTTGCATGCACCTTTGTGATGGAGAATCCGTGTTGTTATGAATAAACCAGAACAGAACATTCCTGTCCTCCTCTAGGGTCCTGCCAGCAATAAAGTATGAAAATGTGCCGCCACCGAGCAAATCCTTTCCCTGTGCAGCAGCAGGTAACATCTGACACAGAGGAAAGAAATGACAATCTGAAAATTGTAAATAGTGCTTAGCACCATAGTTTCCTTGACATCAACATGTATCTATCGTGCAGTGCGGAGGCACGTTTCTAGCAGCAAAGAAAATAAACAGTGAAAGGGGTAAGCTGTTTACCTCACAGTAAAATATTTAATGTTGAAATATACCATCCACCATAACCTGGTCTTTTATAACCATATTGTGGTTAATTGGGTTATTCCAATCCAAACTTAATTTTCAAGCAAGATTAGTTAAGGAAGGATTACAAGAGTTGCATGTTATATTGGCATTGTGACAATTTGTTACATAATAAGAAACATTTTAATAAAAAAAGTATTTGTTTGTTTTTGTCTGGTTCCGGTCTCCCTCTTCTCCTCCATATTTTCCACTTTGTGCTTCAGTATTATGTTACAAACTACAGGTTATTTGGTCAAGCAGTCTCTAGGACTCCAGACTTGAGGGAGGTGTGCATAAATGGGCTCAAAAAGTTCACAAGAGAGCTCTTAAGCACTTGCCACTTCTAAAGTGAGAAAGAGAGTGCACAAGGGCAGGCATTAGAATTGGACCAAAGATAGACACATTAGCTGGACTGTCTTTGGCCATAATGAAGCTCAGGGTGATTCAGGCTGAAGCATGTCCATCAGCTAAATATATGAGAGAGGTGAGATGAATGGGTAGAGAAAAAAAAGTTGTAAATGCTGCAGCCTGTGGATAGGGCAGAGCAGTGGAGCAAATACAAGCAGATAGTGAACTGATGGCTGCTTGATTCATTGGTCCATAACCAGCTGCATGGTTGATCAAGCACGGTTCACACTGAAGCCCAAAGCTACAGCGCACTAAAATGTTTTTTTTTAATACAATACAGTCATTACAATGGGAACTAGAAAGCAACTTTAAACATAAAACTGTAAAGTACCTGCAAAAGATATATATATATATATATATATATATATATTGCACATGAGTACATATACATATAGTACATATGTACAAATACCATCTTGTTTGGGTAGGAAACTGTTCCCCATTATTATTCATACCACGTTATTTCCCACAGAGGTCTGCTGGTGACACCGATTCCCTTAGTGTTAAAGATGAAGCATTTACAGAGGCATAAAAATGATACTGTTCTGAACTGAGGGCACAAGCAACCAGACGTCTGCTCATATTTATGTATGAGGACTCCTGCTCACTATCAGCTGAAATTATATCACTGACCACTGAGCAACGGAGAGGCAGAGACAAAAGAAAGGAATTCACATCGGTGAGACAAACTGACTGACCTCTTTGTGACCCGCTCATGATTGACAGAATTCAAATGAGTAGGCGAGGAACATGTCAGGTAAACTCAATAACAAAATGCATTCCTACTTTTCCAACCACTACTCTGTAGAGCTGCAGGCACACTTCTTGTCAGATATTTTCTGTTTTTTTAAGTGTAACTTATTGATTAGATTAGCATGCTTGTGGTGGGTGACTCAAGACTTCTCTGTGGGTTGATCTGAAATGCTGTGCAGCGGAAAGAGCCTCAGACTAAGAGTTGGGGTAATAGGCCTGTGGCTTTGTCATCTGATGAGGAATCATCCGTCTCAAATAGTGGTTGGGGCCTTTATTTACCTCAACTGAAGGGAGAACCAGGACTTTATTTGAGACAGGTTTTTATTAGAGACAGACCTTTATGTCTATTTCCCCCTGCTTTATACAGTATCATATTTTAGTTGGAAGCCTCCCTGGTTTTGATCTGATGTAAATGGAAACTCAACATTTCATTTGTCGATCAGGAAATATATTTCACTAAAGAGAGAATATGGTATGACTATTGGTGAAAATAATGCTGCAAAGTTGTATATTATCCTGAATTTACCTTGGGAGCTATTATAGTATAGGTAAGTTTAGTTTTTTTTCTTTATTGGCAACCAGACTTTTTGTTCCAAAAGTTTTCTTCCGCAGTCTCAGTTATTATTTGAATATCGGCTTTTATTTCAGAATTTATGGTGTCTAACATCCGCTTCTTTAAAGCCTTGAACTTAACTTTGATTAAGATCCTCACCCTGAGATGATTAGAATGGTCTTATGAAATTTTTATTGTATTTATCACAAGAGCCATGACATTATAAACTGCAGGAGGCATTTTGATTGAACCCTGAGATGGAAGCAAAGACAGCAGTAAATGAAGGAAAATATATCTGTGGTAATTCTGAGCAAAACGTTGGATTTGAATATCTGAACCTCAATACTCGACAAGACGTCATTCAATATGCAGTGGAGAATACATCGTTCTATATGCCTCAGGGCCTCTGAAGCCTTTGATTATTCCAATGAGTGCTTAAGAAATGTAGAGTATGGTGTGCATGGTGTAAATCATTTGCATTTTGGAGGCCTAAAGTACAGGTGGGCATAAAGAAAATGATCAAAGCAGGGAATAGGAATATATCAAACTGCTATTTCATAGGGTATGTCAAAGTGAGAAAGCCTCTGAAATGCTCGAGATAAAATGAAGCAAAAGAGACAAGCCAAGCCATATATCCCTCTATGGAAGGTAAAACCAAAACATGTGGATTCTCAAATATCCATACCCCATGTCAAACTGTCTCAGCAGGGCTTAGCAGCACATGGAGCTGGGAGTTTAGAATTATCAGTAATCCAAAAATATAGCTCATGATTCGTACCATAAGAGCAGATGATTCCCAAGTGGTTCTAAATGAATAGTATAATAATCATTAGGGAGCATTTTTTTTATGAAAAAATTATGTTAATTTCCATTCAAAAATCATTTTCAACAGCACATTTAATCAGAGAAAGGGAAAATAAAGGTTCTGGTCTTGGAATGAGAAATCCAGCCTATGGTAGTCTTCCAACATAAGGCTACTAATTAAACATTTTTTCCCTTTCAAGGACTCCTTTTCATTTCACATTTCAAAAGCACCATATCAAAGGGGCTTCAAAGTCAAAACCCCACTCTGAATTTTGAGGTGACAGAACAGCATACATATGAAGACAACTGACTTGCTGCATGGCCTCTGTCTTTGTAGCAGGACCACTGTGAGACAGAACTCATGTCTGCTGCATATTGCATACTAATGACCACCGGAATACCTAAAAAATAAAGGCATGTCTATACAAAAACTGAGCAAAGCAGTTTGAACCGAGCTATTAAGCAACCACCACTGCCATCTAAAGAGAGCATGGATGATTAAGATGGACCTTTATTTCGTTCCATGCATTATTTATAGCATTAAAGGTTTATTGATGAGCTACTGTGTGGTTAGGGGTGTGCTAGTATTTTGGCACTCAATGTAGTAGGCTAAGAGCTATTGCGCAAGGGTAACAGAGGAGTCAGAGTAAGAAGGTGAAATGGAGAAAGGGCAATACAGTAGCATGTGGTCAGCAGGGTGGCTGGAATTAAAAAGGTTGATGTGAAAGTAGAGATTATTCTTGCTTGTCACCCACAATAAAGGCCATCATTGAAGGATATCCCTCACAGACATCAGCGGTTTGGATGGATGCACAATTCCCAATAGATATCATCTCCCTACAGTCTCCAGGTCATTCCCACCGTTTCAACTGTACACAGCCTTTGAAAGTTGACTGATTGCACAGTGACAAAGTCATATTTTGTCAGCACAACAACCATATACAAGACGGCAACAAAGATTCCCTGCAGTTAAAGTAAGAAATCTATTACAAGACTTTATCAAAATTATGAAAGACATTTATGTAATGGAGAAACTGACCTTTTCTTTAAAGCTGCAAGTAAGTAGATTTCAGTCATATTGGGTTAAAAGGATGCAATGCTCTAGTGCCACTGAACCCGGCTATTTTATTTTAGAATTTTTTAGGGTGTAAATACTGGATGAAATCATTTCCCTACCATTGCCATCTAAAGGAAATCAATGAATGTGATGCTTTCTATGCTGTAAACAAGAGTTTTTTTGTTGTTTCTTTTGCATTGTTTGCTTGTTTGTATGTTTAATTTTGCTTTGTAATTTTTTTTTTTTTTTTTTTTTTTTACAGTTTGTGCTAACATGTTTGCAAAAATATATGAAAGAGTAATGATGAAAAAGGTCTATGGTGTGAAAAAGTTGATGATTTTTTATACTCTCAATAAAAACTATTAGTGTGATTTTATGCCGATCATGTTTGTATTAAAATGATCTTAAGAAATTACACAAAGTTGCTTACTTAATGTTACAGCTTATTAAAAGACTCCACAACTTATATTTGTTGGACATTTTGTCTAATTGTATAAAATGGAAACGCTAAGCTTTTATATCCCAAATGCATGTAGATGGGTCTGCACAGAATCATACCGGATGATAAAATAGGTCATAACCACATTTCCCAAAGCACAAAATAAAACATTTGTTAAGACACCCAACCTCATTAACTGCAAATCGAACTGAGCTCTCTGCATTGGTGTAGCAGTGACCCTTTAGAAGCATTTTAAGTACATAATTATTATTGAATCATATGAACACATTTTCCAATTAGAAGAGTGAATGTTTGTCTTTTTCCTGTATACTGTAAGGCAAAACATACAGTATACCACTGGGTAAGTCTGTTTATTTTGATTGCTTCATCGGCCTTGTGCTTTAGGAATAATTACTCCAAGACTTGAAGCATGGGATGTTTTTGTCAACTGGGAATTTAATGGACTTAATGAACTCTTTGTTAACGAAAGCTTAAGGTGCTCTGTGATTGCCTTCATCGCACTAGTTCAGTTCTGCAACACTGATGATGGCTCATCCCAGTTGCACAACTCCACTGATACATAGCCTGTGTGAACTCCTGTGATGCAATGTTGTGGGGGAATAAAAGGCAGACTGCAGCATGTTTATGAGCCAAGGTAGGCTGGGGTGAGATGAATGGGTATGAGAAAAAAATAGTACAGCCCTGGATAGCTGGAAGGCTTTCTTTTCTGTTGGAGGTTAGTGATTTCACTCTGCTGCCAGTGTTTGTGCTAGGGTAGGCTAAACATGTGATTGATCCATCTCTCTACTGAACGTGCAGAAATAAAATTATATTGATCTTCGCATATAATGCTCAGTAGGTCTCCCTTTAAAGTCTGAATAAATTGTTCTATAGATTATACTGTATTATAACATATAGGGCCTTGGATTGTAAAGTACAGAACAAAGAAGTCAGAGAATAACGATATCTCTAAACTCTACACTATACTACAACACTAAGACATGATCACATAGTAAATGATAAAAATCCATTAGCTTATTTGAGACATACTTATTAAAATGTGGGTAGATTTCAACATCACAAATTATACACAGACTGTATGCAGTTAAGGGATCTACAGTACATGTATACCAGAGCTTTGATTCAGAGTATGAAAGCCTGTAGTCTGTGGGCAGACTAGACCCAGCAGCACACTTTCACTTTAAAGCTCCCCACAACATAAAGCCATAAATCTGAGCTTGCCCAGAGGTAAGAGCAACCAACACTAATTAACAGTACCCAGATGAGAGGTCAAGGCCTGTGTCGTATTAGCGTGAGAAAACACTATTTTTCAATTTATAGTATATACTGGTCTGGTGCGCTTTAAGTAATAAAGATTTAAGCTTGCAGTACCATGGGCATGAATACAAATATATTTGATGTACACACAATAATGCATGTTTCTGACCTCAGTTTATTCTAGCTGTATGAACATAAGGGCTTTCTAATGAAATAACTAAATTGTCTTTATACAACTGACACTTTAGATATGACGACTGCCTCAGGGAATGTCCACAAAGCAAAACTGCTGATCCAAAGTAAAGCACAATTTAGGCACACTGCACAGAATTGGTTTTCAATGAATATGTCTAGCCCTGAAAAGGACTTTGGTCCAAGGACATAGTAAGCTCTGAGGAGGTCAGCTCTCCCTATGTGCAGACCTGTGGGCCATTCTCTCACACTTTGATGTGAGCTCTGATGATGGCGTGGCAGGCGTAGACTCAGGAGTGGAAGGATTAGGGACAGGAGGGACACGGGGAGTGACAGCTTCCTTTGTATTCGTTTTATCCTCATTTTGGGTATAACGGTAGACAGCATGCAAACCACTGGCTTCTCTAAGGTGTTTCTTTTTTGGGGTGTAAAATCCTCAACTCTTAAAAGAGAGATCAAAGGCGCAGCAAGCTCATTGATAACTGTATAATGGCTCACTTAAAGAGAAGAGGCATTTGGTGAGATGGGCGCGTGGTTCAAACTGCAAGCTATTAGTCATGCTGTCGGCTCATTTCCATATGTGTTTTATTGTCTCATGGGCAAAGGCTACTGCACGTACTTGCATTTATTGCACTCATGGTAGATTTAATGATATTCATACCTCCGGCAAAAACAAAGAGACTTGTATCTCTTTGTCTCCATATGAAAAGGCTCTTGAAAGGTGACAATGTGAATGTGCATTTTTCGCATTTCTTTGATAAGCTTTTAGCCTTGCTTGTCTGGAACCATATGAAGCTACATAAAAGCACAGCTGTCACAGAAGTCAGGATTATTACAGACTGAATATGAATAATGCAGACATATTTTATATATGTACACAAATAGGATGCTTGTTTGGGTGCTTCTTTTTCATCTCAGCAGTACTGACTTTACCAGCTTTGAAGCCACTTATAAAACTAATCATTAAAATAACATACAGTTAGTTTGAAGTGGCCAGTGCTGTTTAATTAATTAATTTAGACTTTTATCAATCTATAAAGGAAAACTTCATACTTAAAAAAATTCACAATAATTGGAGATATGTGGTTTTCATCGGACAGCAAAATAAAGTAAAAATGCATGCCTGATGTCACAGAAGGCAAAGTTCTTTATGTTTTTGTTTAGGTGTATATGAATTCCCTGTTAATTTGTGACTGTAGAGTTGAATTATGTATCAAGAGACACTGAATTTCACTGGTTGAGGTATGCACGTTTATATTTCTGGAACTACAGCATCACTAGTGTTGCCCTGTTCACTCCATCCACTCTGTTTGAGAATCGGGAGGACACAGACTTCTGGGATGAGATGAACTGTGGTGAGGATGCCCTAGGCGACCTAATCTCATCCCCTCTCCCAACACATTCACTCATCTGAAAATGTACGCACGCCAAGCACAGCAGCTGCCATCTGAACCTCATGGTCTCTTCTTGCCAACCTCAAGGGGAGAGTACATAATACACCCGGCTTGTCACGCAGCAGACTTTCGTTATTCATGGCAGGTCCAGGGATACGGGGGATCAACAGATGTGAAAGTGGTGGTTGGAGTGCTCCCCAAGGCTTGTTGCCATCTTCAAGTAGCCCTATCACTTGTACCCTACAGTGCAGGGTATGGATATAAAGTATGAGGCTGTAAAAGCAGTGTTTTGAAACATTGGGGCGTTAGTGGATTTATTGAGTGTAAAAGCCTTCTGAAGGATTGCCTGTTCAAGTATCAGCCTTTAAATCCCAAAGGAGATTTATTTCACCAAGTGTCCAAGCCTGATCAAATTCTCCCCTCAGACAGTAGCTGGATACAAGTCAGACTCCTTTGTACAACCATGGTGTAGAGAAAACATTTATTCATACATACAGTTACATACACCATTTAAAATATACACGGAGATTTGAAGGAGTAAGGGTGTATTATGTGAGTGCATGAGGCTGTGGTAATCATTAAGGTGCTTAATAGACCATGACGCCTGTAGGACCTGACAGGCAAGCTGGGCAGAGTGGAGGATCCAGAGAGAGGGTCACCTTCATCTGGAGACAGCGCTGTCACACTGGGGCCTTGAAAGGAGCCACTCTGCCACCGTGGCCTGGCCCAGACAATACATGTCTATGACCAACCAAGCAGAACAACAAATCCCCCACCTCCTCTAGACTTCAACAAAAAACAAAAAAGAAACAGACTCAGAGAGAATTTAGGCACTAGATAGAAATGCTACTTCCAAGCTGCTTCATGAGGTGACTCCATGAGGTGAATTTCTTTTCTTGATGCAAAATAATCATTATTCCTGGGAATACTTACTTGAACACAATTATACAATATTTATTTCTATATGTACAGTAACCATATACTGTAAAAAAAACAATAAATTATAGGAGTAAAATACTTTTACTCCTATAAAGAGGCAACCACAGAATATGGTACAAAAAACACTAATTATATGCAACAGAAGGCAGAAGTAATGAAAAGAGCATGCAGGGCCTACTATCTGTGTAAATGCGATTTTTGTTAAATGCAGTCAAATCCCAGAGCCGCATCGCAAAGTGGTGCTATCTCGGTCGGAGCACAGGTGCATCTCTAAATGAGAAGGAATGAGGAGGAATGAGGAGGGACCCAAAGCCCACCAACATCCCAAATGAAAGAGAGGGGACATGCCACTCAAGGTCATGGTGAATTGCAGCTGGCGCTGCAGATTGATTGGGAGTACAGGGAGCAGCTGGCTGAGAGGAAACAGGAAGGTGACTGAGGGAATTACCAGGTGGCCCACGTGAATTATGACACTGTCCATCCAGCTCCTATGCAGACTAACTGCTGGTTTGAAGTGGCCCTGTCATGTCTGCCTCTGGAATGACATCTGATTCCCCCGTGCAAAGTAATATCTCACTCTAGAGTATACCATTTGGTCAGAAACTAGAGTTGTTGCTGTGGTTTGATTTTAACTATATGGATAACTTTTTTCACAAATGGCCAGAGGATAATACAGCTAATTACAGTTTTCTAAATGTGGAGTTCATCATGAATATTGATAAAGCATTAATTAGTTACTAAAACTGGAAAACCATTTTCTCTGCACCAAATACATCACATGTTTTTGGAGCAAAAATGTA
Organism: Micropterus dolomieu; assembly: GCF_021292245.1. Lineage (NCBI taxonomy): Eukaryota > Metazoa > Chordata > Actinopteri > Centrarchiformes > Centrarchidae > Micropterus > Micropterus dolomieu. Next base: position 9,392,877 of record NC_060164.1, on the reverse strand, counting down.
CTGCATCACTTTATAGGAATGAGGATTCATATTCTACTGCAATAAATAACGTAACCTAACAATTCTGTCATATGGGAAATTTCTTTGCTTTAGTAACAAAACAAAAACATTGGAGCTATAACATTTTTTTAATCAATAATATAAGTACAAATCAACCCAGAGAAGCCTGATTAGTATTTAGTGTGGATCATAATTATGCTTGGATAAGAGACCATCATGTAGGTCATCATAATTATGCCTGATGAGCTCTATGCCAAACACATACACATTTCCTTATGACTCAGCCTTCTTCTGGAAAAGCCAAGGACTCTTGCAGAACTGTGTTCAGGTAGGGGGCCAATAATTCCTCGCATTAGGATTCTTAGGATCCTTGATTAAGCCAAAGCTAAGTGATGGGTATATTTATCTCAAATCATCACTAGCTGCATCACTCAATGGTAAATACTGTAGGGCACTTGTTCTTTTAATTGCTCAGTCCAGATAAAAAAACGCCTAAAGCAAATCTGTTTAAACACTTGCTTTTGACATTCCACTAGACACATCTAAAAATGATTGTATATACACTTATTTTGTTCTCCATGTTCCCCATCTCACGCTCTTTGCTCTCCTGTAAGACCCTAACGATAAAGAGCCCCAGATTTGAGTTCATGCAAATTGTCATTACCAGGGGTTTATGGATGTGACATTAGATATTAAGCTGAGTAAGATTTGGAGGTTATCTGGCATTTCAAGCTGTGTGCAAAAAGTCAAACCATGAAACAAGATTCACCCGTGGGTTCGCTCCGGCAGGCACTTCATTCAGCATGTGCCATGGTGACTAAACCTATGGGCTTTCTAGATTCATCTGTATGTGAAATACAAAAGGTGGATACACTGTAGGTACAGTAATAGCTGACTTAAATTTAAATCTGTTCTATGGTCCTGACAGTTGTGGCATCATTAATAAAAGGATAGAGCGACATTTATGATATCAAGGTCACTGGCTGACAATGAAAGAAATGTTTAATCTGCTAAATTACCCCATGAAATGATTACTTCAGTAGGTCTACTTCATAATGATTTAATGCTAACATGTCGTATAATTTTTAATTAACTTCGAACAGGAGAGAATGTGGAAGGTGGGGGAATAACTCGAGACCAGCTGCACATTCAAAATCAGGTGTCCAATATTCAGCTGCTAAATGCTTTCTCTATCACGAATGAAATCACAGAAATAATAAGAAAATTCACGCCCACAGAGAAATGGCCTGTTTCTTGCACACTGCAGATAATTCAGGTAAATGCTAAGTGTAGGGTCAACAACAAGACCACACCTCAAATATTATTAACCAGTAAAATAATCTTGGAAAAGTAAATTTGAATTCTCAGTCGGAAAACAAATGTCACTGCGGGTAGATGGGATAAAACATTAGCTGGGGCAGAAATAAGTATTTTGCACCTCTGTGGCAATCTCCAGCATCAAAGCAAGACAATCCTGCAGTTTTAGAGCTAATATATTTCCTCTCATAAACCCGTGCAAGGTGCTGCATTACCTACTGAGTTGCTGAGTAAGGCTAGATTGAGCCAGTTTAAAATTGTGAGTCAATCAGCTCAGGCCAGGCACAGTGCGTCAGCCCTCGTTAGCTGTGACCTTGGGAGATAATAATGGCACTAAACTGGGTGTATGTGTGGGGTAATAGCACTGTGATTAAAGAATTATGTAGGAGAGCATAAACATTGGCGTGTCTGCCAATGCACACAATCATTCACCTGAGCCTGTGGGAAGACGGCTGTGGTTTTGATAACAAAATGATGAGGGGGCAAGGCTTGTGTAAATTTCCATATACAACTTAATTCTTAAGAATTTTGTATTGAATCTGACTTGAGTCTGACCTGATGTTATGCATAAATACGGGCTGGCCAATTGGTCAACACAACATGGACTGTTCCCAGTTTCTTGTCATCAAACCAAACAATGCTGATCATAAATATGTGCCAAGCAGATCGGGACCATTATAAATATTCATTTCTGACTTTATACATATCCTGGGTGTAGACATGCAGTTGTGTACTTCTGAACCACACAAAAGAATGACAAACATTCCCAGAGCTCCCAATAGCTGTCAGTCCTCTGCCTTACGCATTCTCTTTGATAAAACACACAGGGACCAATGCATTAACAAAACACAGGGAAGAGTTATGCTCAGTATGTTTTAAGTTTAGGAAAGGCTTGCTATGAAAAATCTGAAGAAAACCTGCAGTGAATAACTGTAAATAATCTCAGAGCAGAGACAAGAACTAGCTGTGCGGCATTATTCAAGTCCCAGTTTGTGCTCAACAACAAAAGAAAAAGAAAGTAAATAAAAAAACAGGCAAAAGAAGTTAGAAAGAACAAAATTTCAACAACAAGATAAAGTTTAAGAAGATTAAAACTTATTTAAGGCGATGATTGAACAAAATGTTACCATCCCTTTTTTTAAAAGAGGAACAAAGAAAATGCTTTGTTCCCTCCCTTTTTTAATTAAATCTTCCTCTCATCACCCAACACTAACAAAATATCATCCGTATCGTCTGTATATCATTCATCATTTCTGTCTTATGCAGAGAATTGTTATTTTAACTGTAAATAATAAATAAAATAGTAATAATAATAATAATAAATAAAAGCAATACCTTGCATTAATTAGAAGGGGGTCGGATTTAATATCAGTGCATTGGGGAGTCTAATAAAGAGCTGCTGATCCTATATGCTGTGCATAAACAAAACATTAGGAGAAAAGTACAACTTAAGAAAGAGTAGAACAGTTAGCAACCCTTAAGTAGCCTGACAGACTACTAATTTGTATGTCTAGAAGTGTTAATGTAATTTACTCTACTGTATCTTCATGTTTGGTGCCAAACTCATAAACCCATTGCTACTTATTCAGCGAAAAAGCTACAAACAACCACATAAATTATTTTTTGGGTGACATTATCTGCGATTCCATTGGATTTCTTCCCTTGAAAACGTTTCATGTATACAGCAACAGCGAGAGAGAGAATGTCCTCTGTGTGTCAAACCACGATAGAGAGACCTTGTACTTCAACCAAACACATGTGTACGACCGAGGGACTATAACTGAAGGATAATTGGGTGTGAGCTTGTTGAAATGGAACCCTGTGATAGACCAGAAAATTCCAGTTTCATGGACACGGCCCTGGCAAGGTCGACACTGGGTTCAACACCTGGCTTCATAAAAGCCACAAATAAAAGACTGGGAGAAAGAGCTTTGAGGCCAAAGAACTAGATTCAACACTGGAGTAAAAATACGACTCACATCTGTGGTGGAGCTACTCACCCGATTAGTGCTAATACATCACATGTTCACAATGTCTGCTTGCTCTATCATGTTGTGTCTTTCTTGATACATAACCGTCCGAGAAGCTTATTTTCTGATGAAGACTCATGTTAAACGTCTCGCTGTGTAATTTTAATTAAGCACATTAAGAGGAACGCTCAGATTCAGTGTTCTCATATTCACTCAATAATAATTAAAATATCCATCTGTGAGTGTTAAATTGAAAATGTTGTCATGCGTATCACAATTGCAGTATAATGTGTCAGCAGGATTTGTGGACCAGTTGGAGGAAGAAGATGACTTGCTTGATTTGAACATGACCAGATACAAAAGGCTTTACCTGGTTATTAATTTCTACTGTATATGCTGTTTGGATAATCCCACCCACTGGCACAGACTCAAAGGGACTACAAGGATGACCAAGCACATCAGAGCAGCACAAGGCGTTACCTTGGGCATAGTGCTGCATTACTAATGAGATGACTGAGAGTGTGACAGCTCTGTCCGGCTTCACCGACACACACACACAGTACAGGCGCTGTTGCCTGGACTGATTCCGCATGGTAATTAACCGTAATGATGTAAACAAGAACTCATTCCACCAAGGTCCGCTGCCGATGAACAGCAATCTGTTACAGTATCTGTGAGAAAGCTCTGTTGAGGAGCAACTGTCAGACTATGAGAGAGGCCTCCTTGGCATGTTATGTATTTCACATCCTGCTTTCCTGCTCAACTCCTTTGATCAAAGGAGAAACATTTATCAAGTGGTGGCAGAAATGTTTGATGACACCACTGTTTCAGACTCAAGCACAGCTCTAAACAGATGGGAGCATACTAGAGGAAAAAAAACAGGCTTTCAGGTGTACAGCAAGGACTAGGTTATTTTTGTTGAAATTTTGTATGCATTGTTTTAGATGAGGAGGCTTCAAAGCAAACAAGATCCAACTGCCCATGTACTGTCACTACTTAAGTTTTTCTTTTGTCAGAAACAGTGTGATTTAAAATTAGCCTACCTCAGGCAAATTGCTTGAGTCTTCTTTTAAAAATCAATGTTGCTGGAAATGACTCATTCCCAAACTGCAGTTTATCTGAATGAGATGTTGCTAATCCAAACTAATTGCCAATAACTATTCTTTCCTTGGGTAGCTCCCTAAGCTTTTCTCCTGTTTGCATTCTAAGTCAAAGCAGACGTAAAAAATGGCTTTTTTATTCCTGTTGTGAAGCAGAGACAAAGATAGACATAAATGCCTTTTGTTCTCCTGCATAGCCCACATTCTTTAAGTATGTTTAATCAATGCATGCTTATTGTGGTGTTCTTGTCTGATGGCGTATTGCAGGAACAACATCTGTTTAATCAACAACTTCCTCCGACAGTCCCTCAGTTGGGTGCGAGCTGTCGCTTCTATTCTCAGATGGTACCTCAGAGGGATATGAGTCTCATAGAAATTCACGAGACCGTCTCCAGGAGCGCCTCACAGTCAGGTACAGCAGCAGAGAAAAACATGAAGTGAAACCAGCCTGAGTGCTGAGTCTGAGTCTTATGCCGCTTGACTGTGCTTTAGTACTTTACTTATTTGAAGAGCCTTTATTATTGTCAGAGCATATTAATCTAGAACAGAACTGCTGCCATTTCCCTCACAGAACATCAAATGTAGGTAGAGTAGCCTTTGTAGGAGACAGGGTCTAGTCTTTCCTATGATTGCTATGGCTTCCTGTGCTTGTAATCAAGACACTAGCATGCTCACATCAGCCCACTCCACATAAACACTCTAGAGATTACCTTTTCAGTCCCCATCAACTGTGATTACCCCTCTCATGGTGTGTGGAAATGTCACATTTTACATATCCTAATATTTCACCGCACATAAAGTTCCTACAGTCTTCACTAGACCGAAGGGAATGTCAAGGAAAGGTGATGTGGTAGGGCTGTCCTCTTTCCTTTTCCTAGACCTGAAGCTCTTCTTGCTGTGGTTACCTCCTTCTGAATGAGGGTGTGTGGGTAATCGGGGTCCAATGGCCATTAACTTAGACTATGTGGCAAACCACCACAACCACTATCAATGTAATTGGATTTAATTGGCCCAGTGTTGCCAATGATTCGGATCAGACAAATAGCAATGGCTAATTTAAATGGAGCTGTGACCTTTTGAAAACTTCATTCTAATTAACCTTTGGAGATGCATGCAGGTACTGTATGGGGAAGTGGGCTACGAGCAACTAGCGGCTGACTGGCCACAGAGAGGTCTGGGCTATAATCACACATAATGGCTAATCACTGATTGGGGGCACCCTGTTAAAACCTCTGCGACATATGCATTTAGATCTCATTCAAGCTACAGTAGGTGTCTAGTTCTTTTCTAGATCTTCAGTTGGATTAACACTGTGATAAACAATGCGCCAACGCTTACATCTTGACAAATGGACCCAAAACAAATCTAAGTAAAGCATGATTTCCAGGCAGAACAGAATAAAAATATTGTGCTTTTACATGTGAGACAAAAAACTGGTCAAAGAAAAACCTGTTCACCTGACATTCGAAGCAAATAGTTTTAGCATAGTCTCTTTCTTTCACAGCATTTAGCTGTCATGCTCTTTTGTGACATGTGGGGGCTCAGCAGTACATGTCAAAAGTGTGCAGCCTGCTAAAAACTGATATTTAGTAAATCTTGGTAATACCTGAACAATATGTGTCATGCATGGGGAGTATCAGTCAAATCACCCTTTTTTCTGCACTTCACAGAGTCTACAGTCGACCTACAAATAAAGTTCTCCAAATATTGTCGTAAAGAAAATGAGCTTTGATTCTGTTGTGGAAGGAAAGTATGATCTAAATGGTGAATATAGACAAAAAGACCAACTGCGTTGTGTAAGACCAGCAGTAAACTTCTCAGTCCTCTATCCCAATTAATGGTACAGTTTTCTTTTCTATGATCAGAAGCCAAGTATGTGCACAATCAAGCCTCTACATTCTCTCAGCTATTATATAATTAAATCTGGAGTTGCTTGCGCTCACGGACAAGAATTTACGAGAAAGGGTAGAGAAGTGGATAAAGACAAAGTTTGTGCGCGATCTGTTCAGTGCATCAATGAAAATTAATTAATCACTTGGGGAGTCGGCACACCAAAATGGAATAGGGTGGAGTACAAAGTCGTTAAGTTTGATATGGTAGTATTTTGAAACATAAATAATGACAAAGACCCTCCAGTGCATTTAAATGCAGTAGTAAAAAACACATTTTCAAATTTCACCAGTGACCTACATTAACAAAGAGTGAACAGTAAAAGTCATTTACAGCATATTTCATATTATTCCTGAAACAGAGGAGATCCTTTCATAACTGGTCAGCCAAAACAGAATCTAAGATGAGGTTAAAGTTGAGTGGCCCTCCAAATCCCAGTGTATTGTCTATCTCGAAGACACCTTAGGGGCATGGTCCCTTCTCCCACTGATCCAGTGTTTGTTTGTTCTTCACTTGCAGTCCCTGTCATGTGAAACAGATTATCTAGTAGGGGCTATCAGCTGTCATCTTCAAGTCAGGTGTGCATGCTGATGTGTCACTATAAGATATAGTTTGCAGGAATGCATTTTGGGACCACTGTTGGGCAAAATGAATGGGAGCTAATGCTCCTAGCAGCCTTGGAATGAGCCCACAGGGAAGGGTGGCTAATCCTATCATTCTACACCATTCATCTCCAATCCACTTGGCTTTCAGCATTTTTCTCAACGGGCAATTTGTGGCTTCCCTGCTGGATCTCCTCGAAGCCAGTATGTTATGACTACAAAACACTTCCAGGGCCCCCTGGGAGTCAGAGAGGAGGCCACTAAATGCAGTCTGCGACGTTGTCACTGTCCACACTGCGCGTTGCCAGCCCACAGCGCGCTGCCAGAAATAGCTTAATGACAGATCCTTTCGGAAAGCATCAAATTGTGGCCTGTCAACGTCAAATTAGGAACAAAAAGAAGGCTCAATTGCCCACAAGATCATTATTCAACAACTAAAATGCTCGCTGTATCTTTATGCCATATACCCTCAAGACTAAAATCCTATTTATTTTGTCTCAACAGAACACTCCCCAAAGACTCAAAAGGAAGGCTGAATTCAATCAAACAATAATGATGTTTTGGGTAAACATGGCTATTGCTTTATTCTAAAGGTCACAGTCTAAGGGGTGTTTAATACTGTCTCCAAAACGAAACAAAGTCTAAGGCTGAATGGCTTCCAGATGGTGGCGTCCCCCTCCACACAGTCTGTCTGTTTCTGCCTGACAGATGCTATGCTTGCTTCCAGGGAAGAATCTGAGCAGTCTTCCATGACTAACCAAGACAGGGGACCTGAATTAACCGTCTCCTCAGTTCCATGTACTGTATGGCTTTCCAGCTCTTTGGAGAGGAAGCCCCTCGGGGTCTGACTGTACACAGATACAGTACACACATACCCACTCAAGTGCATTGTTAGAATGTGCATACACACAGGTAGTAATTCTTCTGTCAACAGATATAAAAACCTGATTGTGATTGCAAGGAATTATTCTTTCAGTTAGAAGATCATTTGATTGGCAGGTCTCAGCCAGTAGTTAAAAATCTGCATTTCTTATGCACTACATGGCACTTTAGCACACAAACAAATTACAGAAAATTCTGTCAGTGCAATAATGTGCTACTGCTGAGTAGCGAGTTTCTCAACAATCTCAACTGTTTCCAAATAGACCATAATAACATAGGATGCTCCGTATATCAGAGCAACCATGATGAGCCCTATTTAATATGTCCTGGCTAAAGCAAATATTGATAGCCTGCTAGAGTACCTTCACACCTATCAGCCAGCAAGGCAGTGTTATTATCACAATTAATGTCTGGAATCAATCCACCATAAATCCATATTTCTAGCTATTATTCCTCTATGGCTCCTCACCTGTGCCTCCTTTGGAAGCAAACAACATACTGTAGTGTAACAAGCAATGAGCAGAGGAGGGGGCTGTTTGACAATGCTCATCAGCTCAGAGCTGCAACTCTACTCACAGGCTGCACAGCTCCCATGCCTCCCCTGTGTGATGTTGCAGAGCCCAGCCGGCAGTGCTGGCATTCTGGCTGTGGGCTGTGGTCAGTCAGAGAGCCCAGGGAGCTGTGGCAGCCTGCTGCTCTTTCAGCCGCAGCAAAAAAAAACTAAACTAATAAAAACACTGAAGCATAAGAGTCTGCTAGGCAAAGAAGAAATGAGCGTTGCAACAACACAGGCACATTCACATAAGACCCTGGAAGATGCATGTAAAATATGTAGTGTATGCACGGACATGAGCACAAATACACACCATCACTTTCCAGCATGCACTGCAGCCAAATGATTTGGAAAGCACAACTCAATATGCCATCCAGCCATCAGATATGTATTCAGAGACTAAGACAGTCTGAAAGCCTGAACCAATAGCTTTCAACTTCAGTGTGGGGGTTAAACGGCAGGTTTCTGGGCACAGGTTTATCGTAATTTTCATCTGAATTCCATCAGTAAGACTTGCATCATATATTTACAATATTCCCTGTGGGTCAGGGATAGTCACATAAACAATATGTGCACATCTGCCTTTACATTTCAGCCAATATGTGCTTGGCAAAGTATCCAGCATGTGTTTAAAGCTTCAGATAAAAAAAATAAGCTACTACAATATATATATAATATTATGTAGAGATCATTTGTTTTCTTATGCAACACTTAATTACTAATACCTTAAGCATTATCAAAAAATTTCAATAATGAAATGTACTTTTCCGGGACAGTTTACATAACTTTGCAACTGTAGCCAATTATGTTTCACAACTAAAACAATTTTAATTTTAAAGCCCTCATGATCCACTGTCAAGGGAGACTATGACTTTAGGGAATCAAAAATATTCATTCATGTGGTTACTTCCAAATCAGTTAATTTTAAAGAAACGGTAAGAATACAATTTTGAAACTCTGAAACAATGCCTAAACTCAGCCAGAAATTGCCTTAGGTTGCCTAAAGTCATATTTTCCATCTTCCTTAGTTTTGTCCCAGTAGAGCTGTAAATCAGTGCATCACAGATCACTTAGGGACAGGAAGAGCTCTGTTATCTAATTTCTGACTTCTGGGGATACTAGTAAAAGTTCACTCATACACACTGAGTTGCCCTAAGTTAAAGGAAATGCATTTCCAGTACTGAAATTCAGTGGTATTCCTTGGAATGCTACAGTCACAAAAAGATTTTGATGAGATGACTGTGGTAGCCATACTGTTTCGTAGCCTAAAGGGTGGCTTTGAGCACTAAGAAACGGGGATTAACTACCAAGCTCTGCTTCTTTTTAATCTTTCATGCTCAAGTTTATTTTGTGTTAGGCTTTGTTTTGACTCCTATTCCTTTGTAATGCCCTGGAATCCCCATTAGGGAGCCAGTCGTCTAGGATTCCAAAATGTAGCCCCCCTTATTTGCCCACTTTCTAGACCCACTTGGCGGGGTGCCCGTCTTCGTGGGATCTCTTGTTTCTCTCACACAGCAAAGCTCATAGTGAAACCCTTTCAGATGAGTGAAATGCGTTTTGTTCTAATCAACCAAAAACTTGGGCTCATTGTGCTCTGCACCAAGAGACTGCAAGGATGTCTGTTAAGAAATGAATTAGGACTAGTGAACCCTTAGAGCCTCTGTTGACATAAGTCTTGCATATCAAGGCAGGCTGGAGTAAAACTAAATGAAGGCCATTTCCTTGCTTGAAGAAAGAGCTATTTTCATTTTGCTGTCCTTGCAGCAAGGAGAGACAAAATGGACTGTGGCTAAGATAATGTAATGACCAGGCTCATCCTACAAGGCCAGTCAATCACAGAACACCACTGTTTTCACTGAAGGCCTGTTCAACACAGAACAGCTGTATAAATACATTAGACAGGATCCAGGCAGCTCCCAGTAAAAACAGAAACTCTGTTTCTTATAAATATATGGATTATTGGATAAATAAATCAAGAGATGGGCCTAAGCTAAATAAATCTTTGGAATGTACCAGAAACAAAGCAAGGATTGGAACATTTGTGGATGAAAACAGACCAGCTGTTGATGGTTCCTGCGTTCATGAGGCCTGAAGGGGCCCGTTCTGTAGAGAAGGCCTTCCCTCTGCCCATGAGCACAGCAGAGGAAATTATTCTACTGTGTAAATGACATTCTAATGTAATGTAATGTAATACTTGTGACTCATCATATCTTAGTGGATGCATCTGTTATTAGGGAAGTTCGAAGATCAGCAGGCTTGCTGCTGATTTTGATATAACTACAAAACCCTTACCATAATGACTTCAGTCATTTGGCTTTACAATCCATTTAATTGCTACCTAGTGGTGTCAGTCGCACTCACAATAAGTCATCAACAGAGCAGAAATTTGTCACAATCATATTTAATGAAACTGGCACTCATCTATGTCTCCTCTCTCTGTTGATAAGTACTTCCATTGATTGGCCTCTGATTAGGATGCGGGGCAAATCCATATATCACGCGGAACAGACTGAAACATACGGCCCAGAACAGCCAAGAAGCTGGGATAGTGTGTAAATGATTGGCTGCTGCCAGCTGTGGATTGTGCGGGCATTGTCTCATCTAAAGCTCCTATGAGTCAGCCACATTCTCTAAACCTTTCTAAACCTTGTGCTTTTCTGCTGTTTTCAAAAAGACAGTGCTTCTTGGAGAGGTAGCACAGACATATGCAAGAATCAAAACATCTGATTTGACTCTTTGGGTGTTAGACATTTCATTTCCTGGAAACAAAAAATAATAAATCACAAATCTACGTCAAAAGCCTTTGGAGAATTTAAGAAAGGTCACAGTTTTATAAACTAAAAGTGGCTTCTCAAACAATGACAAAAGAAAATCTGGCTTGCAAAGGCCTGCCTTTCATTTAATCACAAAGTATTCTACATGAAAAGCCTTCATTTGACAAACATGAAACATTACCATTTTGTTGTGTTCTCTGTTGCTTTTGTTTAAATAAAGAAGATTAAGGCTTTTCTGAACGGTATCTAAAATGAAAGATGCTAAATCCTTTTGTTCTTGTACCTTTTCCAAATTTCCTAAAATTTTCAAACAGCTTTTCTTACTGAAGGCTTACTGTCAAACAAAAACACACAAGCATATAATTTATTTCTTTCAAACGGCACACAACAGAGGCACATTTCTCCTCAGATGAGAATAAGTGTAGTAGCATACTATACTCACCACAGTGCTCAAGCCATGCTCCTTCATCAGCCTGAGGGAGTTCTGGTAGCAGGAGGTGAGGTCATTGGTCTCGGTAGGGCCCACATGACCTCTGGCCACCGGGCCCACGGTGTGGATCACATCTGTCGGAAGGGGACAACACACAAAGCTTATTTCAGCACAGCCTGCTTCTAGCAAGGTTACATGGCTGGCAGTATTTCTGGTGGCGCCATGTAGTATAAGGATAAGTACAATGCTTGTAAAAGCTTTTGGCTGTCTGCAAAATCATCAACAAATATGATAAAGTTTGTCTTCACAACGAGACAATGGGGACAGCGTGAACAACCCACTGCCTGGAATGAATGCATTTATTCAGTAAATGAAACGGCAGCTTAGATAGAAAATCAATTACAAGATTCTTTTATGCCATCTACTCAAATATTCATATCTCTCCCTGTACTCTCTTTCCCTTCGCATAGTAATGTCTTTACCTGTCAATCACTGGTCTCCTTGTCTGGCCTGGCCAGACTAGGGAATGCAGCTCCTTAATTGAATCATAGAAGCGATGAAAGGAAAATAAGAGAATCTAAGCAGTGACTTGACAGAAACATAATCTTCCGCATTCTGTCTGACTGCCCTTGGCCTTCTCAATGTTGGGACAGGACAGGTCAACATCAATATACAAGGAGTAACTCGACATCACCCATGGAGCATTCCAGAGAGGTTCACCACAGGTGTTGCATTTATATAGGTTAACTTCAAGGATTTCAGTGACACAGTGAACACAACTTCTTTGTGTGTATAAAAAATGCTAAACACCTGACAATTCCTCAAAAAGGTCATTGAGGTTTGGGTGTCCAATCATACCCTTGTGAACTATAATTCATGAACTGACATTTTTTTCTATTTATGCAAAATAGCAATAGTCTTCTGCTTCATTCAGCGGCATTAGCTGGTAAATCTCAATTCATGACCCATCAAATATAGATCAACTATGACTCATACATTTGCAATTTAACGCATCAAGTCCCCATTTCTGTGCACTAAAATATTAAACTATCTGAAGTACGAATACTGAAAATTCAGACTTAGTTCAGGTGAGGGCATGCAATGTAAAAACAGCAGCCTGTGATTTTAACAGCAGTCACCACATGTGTTTTCTTCTTACACCTAAGCTCACCGTTTACTTATAATATAAAACACTTAGCCTCACTTTCCCACTGAATAAATGTAAGCTATATTACTACTCCACTTGACCATAAATCATTTATAGATTAAATTTAGTTCTCAGTTGTATGTCTGGTTGCTTAATAGGTCAGGATGATAAAATACATAGGGAACCACTATAATCAAGTGGCTTTCACTGGTGTTGCTTAAGGAGTGAGATTTTTGTTTTTGTTTGGGATATGTAAGAAACAAGGAGTTTGGGTGATTCCCAGCTAAGCGGAGGTTGGGCTGTAATGAGAATGGAGCTGTCTGAAGTATTGTCTTTTCCAGAATAGCAGGTGGAAAGTTGCATAGCGCAATGTGGTTATAATGGGACACATGGTAAGTTGTTTTTTGTGTATAATTCATGAAGTTCTTCACTACAAGAACGGCAACATGCCAATTAGAGTGTGGGTAAGCGCCAAAACCCATACGACTGGTGAATTCATGAAAATTTAAACAGTTTTTATCTCATAAGTACCGATGTCTCCATTCGTATCCTCAACACCTCCACATCAAATACATATTTATACAGCTGTGTTTCTGTAAGGTGAAAGACATATTTCACTTTGTAACTAAGAAGGGATATTACAGGAAGGAAAGTTAGTTGCTGTAGAGCTCACTCAGCTTCTTCAGTATCTTCTAAACTCAAACACAATTGACCTCTCTACCCTTGGTCTTAGAGGAACTGAGGTTATTTGTTTTGTTTAAAGAAAACGGTGCAGTCATTATCTAGATCTAATAAAATTAATGAATATTTGCAATGTGTTGTGAAAAGCTGTTAAGCAGCTGTAAAATTATAGGTACTTTATATTATCGCTCATTCAATAATTTTAGTCAGCATGTACTGAAAAGAGGTCTGGTCGTCTGCATGGACACTGAAATACAAATAATAATTGTAATTAGTTAAGTAATATTTATAAACAGGCATGTGTATATAGTGAATTAGCTCTGGGCAATTTAACTTTGAAGGTACACCTGCCTAAAGGGTAGGACTACCCCAAAATATATAAGAATACATTATTTCCCCAATGTGTTTGAAGACTCAAGAAATGGTTATTTATGACTGCTGCGGTTTTCAATACATAAATTATATAGAAAAGCTCTGGCAGATAATCCATCCAACATGGGTCTTTATCATCATTGTTCTTTTTCCCCTGGTAGACCCTCAGCTTTTATCATTACTTGCATCCATTAGCTGACAGACACCTTTCAGTGTATCTGTGTTGCTCAGAAGCACATAGCGACACATGTATACCATTATCTCTCTGCAACCTTCGTACAAGAGGCACATAAATCTCTATCTTAGCGGGACTGAAAAGATTACTAGTGGTCCTCTTACACTTTGGGGAAGGGGTGGCGGGTGGAGGGTGGGGGGGCTTGATTGTGGGGATGATAATGGATGCAGAAAACATCAAGAGAAATGTCCTGATGAAAAATATTAAAGGGATGCTCTTGTTTAGTGTGCTGAAGGGCCATTAATCAGTTAACATCAAACCCAAGTAATACTCTAATGACATGTTCAAAAAAGATGCATTGACTTGTAAAAACTAAAAACAATATGCCAATGACAGGGAAATAAAAGGCCAATCATTTCAAAATGTACCTGTAAAGAAAAAGAACAGAACAACGGAGCATAAATTACTACACACAGCAGGGACTAAATTAAGCTGTGAGCATACAAAATAAGTAATTTAACAGAACTCTTCTTTATCACACATACAATCCCCACTGCACACACCTCCTTCAAGACCCTTGCCTTGTAGTAGTTGATGAGCTTCCCTTCCTAGCTATATTTTTTAGCAGTTTTTCCTCCCAATATCTCGACCGGATTTGTTCATTGTGGTCTCTTGCTTGAGGCTACAAGGTCAGTAACACAATTGAACCAGCAAAACTGATGATTGCCATTCAATCCTTGCCTTCCTTCCACATGAGCCCATAGGCTCTGCAAAGAAAAACAAACAAAAAGAACAACAAAACAAAAACAATCTCACAGGTTAAGTCTTTTTATAAGAGTCTATAGATAATTATGTTTCGCATGTAAAGACCAGATTAAATACCATAATGAAACACATTTCATATATTGTGCTCCACATTTCTTATTGTATTCACAACACAAAACAGGCATGAACAATGTATTTTCCACAGCATATGTCTGAATGTGCATCATCTCTGTTACTATGACCACTCTGCATGGACAGGTTTGCTCCAACTACAAACTACTCTAATAGGGATGCAGTGGAGTCTTTAAAATAATTGACAATCTGGTCAGTCGTTTTCATTCTAAAGGCAGGAAATGGGCCAGTGTGCATTATGCCTGCCTGTTCTAGACTTGTAATGTGCCATGATTAGCACACATTTATCCCATCAATTCATGAAAGTCAATAAAAAGCTGGTCACATTTACTCAAATCCTATTCAAGCAAAAACCAGCTTTAAGCATGTGTATGAGAGTTAATTTTAGAGATAACGGTTGGTGTTTTAAATGTTAAGAAATCACAGTAAAAATGGATTATTAGATACAACAGTCTGTGACTTATCTTGTCCTTTGGTTTACTGGGGAGAATGCCATGCTTCTGTAACAGCAGGGATCCTGGAGATTAATGGTGCAAGTATAAAGGCAAAAATGCTTTTAAATGTTTGCCTATCAGTTACAGAGTGCAATAATAACAACAGAAGTGCAAGTGCAAGACATAATTCTTATGTGCACTTCTCACGCCATAACAAAATCTTTATTTGAACCAAGAATTCAGCAATTTATAGCATTGTACTTCAAACCCTAATACAGTAAATTACTGTCCCACGGTTGTATGTTAACCAGCACTCATTGACATTTGTGGCATTAAGAAAGAGTCATTTTTAGGGCCTGATCACGAAACGTGCAAGGTCCCAATTGAAACTGAAGGGATTCTTTCTTTCTTTCTTTCTGTGAATTAATCTCAACATAAACATACTAAACATACTCGACAAATCACCAAACTTTGCACATAATTCAGGCGGGGTGAAAAATTTCATATTTTATGGGTTTCGTGCATTCTTCTCAAGCATGACAGGAAGTTGTAATAACTTCAGTGTACATGCTCACATCTGCACCAAATTTGATATGTATAATAAGAATCCCGCCTTGAACACATCCACATGCCAATACTCACTCAAAGTCATAGCGCCACCAGCTGGCAACAGGAAATGACACGTTTTATCCTGATATGTACTACTCTCTACTACTCATTCAAAAATCAGTTGAAGACTTTTTTTATTTAAACAGGCCTTTTTCTCCATTTACACTTTTAACTGTGAATATTCATGTTCTCTTTAAAATACAAAAATTTTGATTATTTATGTGCCTGTTAATATACACAAATACATTGATTATATTGATTGTTGCCCTTATAATGTTTGATGCTTATGTATGATTGTGTGATTGCTCCACTATTGTTGTTGCTTTTGTTATTATTGTTATTATGATTGTTATTATTTTTATCATTGTAAAGCACTTTGTGACTTGCTGTGTGAAAGGTGCTATATTAAATACATTTTACTTACTTACTCCGAGCAGGTTGGACATATCAACTTCAAATCTGTCCCAGAAAACCCTTAACACATTGACAAAGCCATGTTGTAAAACTTGTGAGTTTTCTGTTGATGGCGTGTTGGTGGTGTGGCAGCAAAGTTCCATGCTTCGCCATGACACAGGAAGTTGTAACTTGACTGTACATGCTCAGATCTATACCAAATTGTACACGTTTAATAAGAGTCCCGCCCTGAACACATGTACATGCCAACATTCACCTACAGTCATAACGCCACATTCTGGCAACAGGAACTGACCTTCAATGAAGCAGCCCCCGCAGCATGTTTCACCTATATGAAATTTCTGTTAGACATGTATCATGTCAAGGCGTACCAAAAAGCCTCTTGGAGCGATTCCCAAAACCCAACAGGAAGTCAGGCATTTTGAATTTTATGGTAATTTTTGGAGGATTGATGAACAAAGAGCAGAGGGGCAGTTATATAAACAAATCATTTAGTTACACCGGACCCAAAGGTGCGTCGGCCCACCGGGAATTTGCCCGGTATGCCAGATTACCAATCCAGTCCTGCTTCAGTGTACATGCTCACATCTGCACCAAACTTTACATGGTTGATAACAGTCACGCCCCCAACACATCTACATGCCAATATTCAGTTATAGTCATAGCGCCATGTGCTATGTAGCGCCACAAAGGGGACACAGGAAGTGATGATTAACACATTTTTGCAGCGTCCGAAGTGAGTGGCAAATTCACAGCTGCACCGGCAGAGCTCATAATCTGCAATGCGGCCACCTCACACCTCGACGTGCTACACGTGCGAGGGCCCACCCAACACTGCTTGCAGCTGTAATTTAATAGTGATATTTTACTGCACAATTTTAACATATTATTTGGTACATTGTGACAAAACATTTGATTTTGTCAGTCAGCTTACATTATGTGAATACAGAGTATTACATATACTTGATATTTGTTACAGAATTGATAGTTTATCCAGTTTAAATCCAGATCCAGAGCCAATCTGCCATAAACAATTTTATCTGGGCTGATCAAGGCATATTTAAACAGATTTTAAGTGGTTTGTATAAAACCAGATCCATTTTGAATGAGCAGCCATTAGTTTTAGCGAAGATACCAGCAAAGTAAGCAGATCTGTTTCGGGTAAAAAAAAAAAAAAGAATAAAGGTTTTATTGCCTTAATGTCACTTTTTGCAGGTGCACCACACCTCAATGTGTCGCTGTTGGTGTAAAGCTGCATTTAAATGTAAGAATTTAGTTTGAGCTGGAGATGAAGAAAGGATGTCAAGATCCTCCTCAAACCAGCTCCAGACTGATGATATTATAGAAAACACACAAGAAAACCATTAGAAGAAAATTGTGATACAGGACACATTTTCTTAATGCAGACCTATTCAGATGTGAAACATCTCTTGACACATTCCTCTAAATTGCATGGGCCTTACTGCGCACTGTGCAGCTGCATTATGTAGGGAAATATAAATATCAGATGAAGACTCAATATCGGCACATTCTTGATAGTAAAAGGCTCAGATCAGGGGCAAAAAAATAAATAAATAAAACTGATCGAGATACCCCGAGTGGCAAGTGATTTTCGGTAAGCCTGGTCTGCTTGGCATGGACTGGACAAGAAATGACCCCTTACAAGCTGTGGAGCATGTGTGTGAACATCTTAGACAAGCCTACTGAAATACTGCTCAGCTGAATAACTACCAAGGGGACATGCTCACTTCAAAGACGCCACTTTCTTAGCAACTAAAAAAAATCTTTTGAAATATCTAGACTTCATTTAGAAGTGCTGTGCTATTTCAGAGAGGGACTAGCACTTTTCACAGCATAATCAATCTTTCATTTTTACTTCCCTGTGCTTACTTTGAGGCTGCTTTACCATTCCACACATAGCAATTCCAAAAGACTGAAAATACTTTTTCTATAGTGTGACTGCTCCTGAATGGTCCCATTTTTGCCAACAACTCTGCACAACTGAAATATGTATTTGTGGGAGCCTCATTTAGATCTGTTATAATTCACAGGAGCCAGCAGACAATAATCAAACCACTTCCGTGCTGCCCATGGCAATTATCTTCCACACTTAAGAATCAACAAAGCACATAATGACTTACAGTCCATTAAGAAATTCAGCCAAAATTGAATTTAAATGCATTCAGACTTTTTATGGGTAAAGGCAGATTTTGTATGGCGAGTGGACTGTAGCTTTATTAGTTCATCAGGGCCTTGTTAATAGAATTAAATGTCTCTATGAAGTCATGTGACTGATGCTGAAAATCAGCAACTGCATTTTATGTACTGCACTCTTGATTTCACTGTGGTGGCTGAGCTGTCAAACTATTTTAAAGTCAAGAGGTAGCTCAGTGACTATATAAGTCTCATTGTTAAGGGCAGATCAGCACAATGAATATTCTGAAGTTATTTAAATGCATTGTTATATATAGCTTCGTAATTAAGAAAAAAAGTTCTTTGCATAATCATATCAGTAAAAGCGCCATAACAAAGAACGCTGGGTCTATTATGAAAATTGTCCCAGAGGAAAGTGAATCACAGCTGGCTTTGGCCTGAAACCATGTCATTTCTCAAATCTTGGGAGAAGATGCTTGGTGTTGTGCAACAAATGCCTGTCTCCTGTTTAATGACTTGATTTAGAAAGACTGAAGCAAAGTAAATTAAAGAAAGAAAATCAATAAAGTAACACAGCACTCACTCTCTCATCTGTGTGCTATTAACGTTGAATTTCTTTTGTTGTTCTTTCCCCCCAAAAAACATAAACAAAAAACAAAAATTAAAACAAAAACACAAGAGAGCAGGAGAGGGAGTATAAGGTTAGGGTAATTCAATAATGAAGTACATATGGTAGAGATCTATTGCCATACTGCTCTCTATGGCTTGAAATCTTTCAAGAATCTGCCCTAATCTGTGACATTGAAGCAGCTATTTTCCCTTTAAACATTTGGCCATCACAAGCTGTGACATCTGAGTTTCATAAGGAGTAGTGAAGTAGCAGTTTCCTGTCAGTTTACATTAAAACTTTCTCAACGCACATTTATTTTAACTTTTAACTACAGTGTAGTTTAAGACATATCTATTTTTATCATTATTGTTATTATTATCATAATTATTAGTAGTATTATAGCAGCAGCCGCAGTAGTAGTAGTAGTAGTAGCAGTAGTAGTATAGCAACATGCAAACTCTCATTCATGTCATATACAACAGTAAACTCAGTGCAGTAATTTCATGTTCATGCTGCAAAACAAAGCATCAATCTTTGATCTTTTAATCTTTTTTCTATACATGCTGGTTTGAATTAATGACTGCTTCCAAACATCTTAACATGACAGCAAATAAGTGCCAGTCATTGTGAAATGAGAAGACAAGTCTATCCTTTGTCAATCATGAAGCTGTCTCTTCAAAGCGTTCAATGGCCCATGGAGAAGAGACAGCATATGGCTTGAAAGGGCTCTCCAGCATTTCCCATTCCTTCATCTCAACATGTAACTCACTGTCAGTGTGTCAGAGCGATACACGGCATGTTACAGAGTTTGGCAGGTGAGGATCCACATGCGTAAACACAGAGGCTACAACTTTGGTGTAGATTTACAGAGCAATTCTGCACCCAGTTCAGGTTTCTCTTCACCTACTGTGCAACTTAAAAATAAAAGATAGTACAAAGAGTCAGAAAAAGAAAAGGGATATGTGGTTGAGCAGGATTAATGAGTGGTTATATAGTCTTCACCTAAATTACATAACTTAGCTTTCAACCACTGAAATGACAGAAACAAGTTTAAAAATATGAATATGAAATTGGCTCAAATGTTAACAAAAAGCCAAGTATACAAGGGAAAGAAGTGCTTAGGTTGGGTGTTACACATCACAGCTAAACTGTGAGACTAGGGGAGATGGCTGGATCTTAGCATAAAGAGTGTGCATGTGTACAGCATATATGTGTTTCTGTGGATTGCATGGATGGCAGCGTTCAAGTCTTGGCACTAAAGGCGGGTCAACATTGCACCCTGATGGTTCTTTGATTGCTCACTGGTAATAGATTTCAACATTAAAGTGTCATTTTGGTATTTTTAAATCTGTTTAAAAACATACATTGGGGTCGAAATCACTACTAGGTGCAAATGTTTTTAAATCTGTGCAGTAGATGGCCTCATTTTGAACAAGTCTTGCTGCAACAACTGGCCTCTCACAAGATTTTAAAGTTGTCATTGAGCGAGACTTCTGCTTCTGGTAAAAACAAAGGGTAAACACAGAATGAGTACCTCAGTGAACATACTGTTCTTTGTACATACAAACCAAATAACAACCAGTACGACTGTACAAGCTCAGATAAATCCCAATAAAATTGTGTGTACTGTACTATTGCCAGTCACTGCCACTCAAATTGTGATTCCATAATACCCACAAGAGTGACTACATTTCCAGTAATTAAGTGTATTTTGGCGTGATTGGTAGCCTGGACCCTCTCAGCACGCACACAGCTGTTCCCATGTTGGTCGCTGAGGATTACTAAATGAAGAGTGTACACCCACTCGGACATGGAACTGCCGTTGTCATGGTGACAGAGAGTGGAGAGTGATCCCCTAATGCTCACAGAAGCTCCAGTCTGAAAGACTGGGGCTTTTTTGCAGACCTAGAATCATCTGCCGCATGCCGAGCAGATACAGTTGTTAGTGCATTAATATTCCCTTCTTTAAAAATGGATTAGGGGTGTCTTAGTGATTATTCATACACTTGGCTCTCAAAGAGCTTTTCCATCATGAGTGTCATTGAGATTCTGTCACACTTAAACAGACAAAGGGGTAAAGAGCAAGAGACGAGCAATTAAAAAGGATGATGACAGAGCGTCATGCACACGTGCAATATCACAGGGATATATTTGCTAATTGTGAACAATAATTAGCACTAATAGCTAAAACTTTGACTTATATGTTTTATGCATAGATCTTACTGTAAGTTACATAAATCACTTGTGATGTACAGGATGCCGAGGCCCTGTCAGTACCATTTTTTCACTGTGAGAGCAGGTGACCCTGTGAGTGACTCAGAGGCATGACATTTTCGTGAAGCACTGATCAGCGCTTTTCCATACTGTCAATCATTATACCCGCCAGTAAGTTACAATGAAATGTTTCAATCTTCAAGAGTCACACTACAGACATGCACATATAGCTCACACACATCCACACAAGCATAAAGTACAATACAACATAGTCCACGCTGCCTTTAAATGTCAAGAAGCTCTTCAAGTGAAAGAAAAGACTACTTAATTGGAAAGCCATCTCTCAGCCTGCTCCACACATTTTTATTGCTTTACTGTACTGAACAGACGGTGAGAGGTGTGTGTGTGTGTGAGTATGCACTGGCCCCACACTGAAGGACAACAACATTGGAAGTGGGATGACTGTTTTGCTGTACGCATGCTGTAAGAATGGCCCTGGTAGTGTCTACAGGGAAGATGGACCCAGAGTAAAGACAGAGGGAGAAAGTCACTGAGCAGCACCGCCAGCTGCTTCTCCTGCTCTGGGCTTTCATAACATTCCTCTAAGCTTGACTGAGCTGCCAGGTGACATTGCTCTCAACAGCTTGCTCTTTTTACAGTTTTTTAAAGCATATTCTGAATGTGAATATGAGAGCAGTTTTGCTATGCAGTGAGGAGAGACTGGGGGTGCACAAAAGACTTAAAGCTGGGGTAGGTGGTTTACTTTAGAAGTGTTTTTTTTTTAATTTTTTTTTTTAATTGTTGAAGTTCTCTTGGCCTGTGCACTCATTGGGCTTGAAAATGTGTTTTGGGGGAGTGGCTTTGGAGGTAATGTAGCTGTCTCTTGCTACTTTCTCCAACACTGCCTTCCCTAGCTTTAAAGACTACGCCAAGACAGTCGAAAAATATGAATGTGAAAAAAACTATAGAGATGCATACTGTTTTTTAAAGGAAAAACCACACACACGCATCCGTCCATCGATCCATCGTCAACCTCATATCCTGCGTACAGGGTATTTATTTCTAATAAATGACACCTAATTATAGGTTGAGCAAATTGTAAGAGGGCAAAGAAAATTGTAGTCCATTTCAGCTGTGCTGTCACATCAACTACAACTGCAGTGTCTCACTTACTTTGCATCCACAAGTCTCAATTTCTTTGTAGCGTCTCTGTAGGTATGACATGGGTGATGGAGCTCAGAAGTAAACCATGAGTTTTTCCTAAACCAACCTAAACTGAGACCATTTCACAATGTTATCCATGTGTTTATTTATTGTTCACCTTCCGGTTCTTTGGCAGCGAGGTGCTCTGTTATGGCAGAGCTTTAAAAGCAACCTGCTTTTAAATGAGTTTGTTTTGTATTAAAAGTACAAAACAAGCCACATACAGCTTTCAGTATAGCCTTTCATCTCTGCTGCTACTGAACATCAGACAGTGATGTTGTTACCTGACTTCAACTGCATCTCATCATGTCTCTGATGAGGGCACCAAACAGCCGGGGCAGTACATCATAATTCTACGGAGGTCTGTGCAAGCAGGTCCTTGAGCTGGCGAGTTGAGCTTCATGAATCTTTCAACTGTCAGTAATGTTTACACACACATACGTACAGCTGTACACACACATACACACAGTTGTGGAGGCACAGCTGCAGTGAAACTGAAAGTGATGTGGCCTTCACAGATACTATTACCCGTCATTTCAATTAAGACATATGCGCCCGACATGGATTTGATGGAGAAAGACACTGCGGGTGGAGAGATTAAGTGCGCTCTCATTCCAGCAACATGTGCCACATGCTCTCCAAATTATCCTAATGACATTAATTACAAAGGCGCATTCAAGTCGGTGTTTGGATAAGTAAGGGTTAGGGAATGGAAATAAATTGTATTGTGTGCATGGGGGCGGCATTAGCTCAGTCTGTGGGGACTGGGCTTAGGAGCCGGAGGGTCACCGGTTTGAGTCCAGCACGGACCACTGCCAGATGCAGTGCCCCTGAGCAAGGCCTTAAACCTCTAAGTGTACAATGGCTGCCCACTTCCTAATTGCGATTAAATGCAGAGAAAAAATTCTGCATGCATTTTCCTGTTTAGCCATGAAGTCACATTTACTCTCTCTATGATTCAATGTACAGTACAAAATTCAAAAACATATGCTTATACTTTTTACTTGTTTTTTACAGATAATGCTGCTCAAAACTAAATGTTGGAATGTAATTTACTGCAATGTGCCGAAACAAAACAATTCAAAGCTCTAGGCTAGAGTGTGGATCCAGACAGTTAAAATAACTGAAAATGACCTAGTCTCTTTTTCTATTGACACATTTGTTATAAATATAAAATGGGACTATCAAAATGATCCACCAGCTTGTGCTGTCTTTATTGTGCTTTCAACTTTGTCTGCTTCTGTGCTCCCATTTGCCTCTGTAACAATTGATTAAGTATGTTGCTTTATATTATAGCCCGAAGCAGATAAATATTTTTGTTAATCAGATAATGACTTTTGGCCTTCTGCTCTTTCAATTGAATGATGAACTCTACAATCTTGGCAAGAGTAGACATAAGTGTGGCCCTGAAGCACTGAGGAGGAGGACATTTTTTCCTTCTTTTTTTTTGCTCTCTCTTATTTTTGGAGTTCAAAGTAATATGATAATGCCACAAGGCCTTTGAAATACTTGTTACTACATATCAAAAAAATTGTCAGACAGTTGCTAACATGCTGACATTCACAAGGCTGCAATAAGAAAAAACTGCGGGGAGCTGCATCATTTCATGCTGAAAGAGCTGCTTTTTCCCTGGGGCTGGACTGAGGCTTGTCTTCATGTGAATGTGAAATGGTTATTTAATCTGGCCATGTCCTGGAAAGTACTTGTGTGTCTTCTCTGTATAAATAACACTGCTTTTTATAAATATTAGTTTTGTGTGAATCTGATGAAAGAGGAGATGTGCACAAATGTGTTTGCTCTCTTTTAGAAGATACCTTACTAATTTATTGATAGATTTATTCATAGATTTTGGAACCATAAAAAGCATTAATCAATTAGTGATAATCTTGTTAATATATTTAGTTTTTCACTTATGTTGTGGACTAACACACAC
Source organism: Micropterus dolomieu (assembly GCF_021292245.1). Lineage (NCBI taxonomy): Eukaryota > Metazoa > Chordata > Actinopteri > Centrarchiformes > Centrarchidae > Micropterus > Micropterus dolomieu. The sequence goes on along the minus strand of NC_060164.1, from coordinate 9,368,516 downwards.
AGCTCCCTGCACACAGGTAAGCCTGGATAAAATGGGCAGTGACCTTTTGAGACAAAATGAGATGGGTCAGCCTTTTTCCTGTTTCCTTCACTCTGTCTGGCAGGCACGGGTGACACGTTGATTCCTCTTAGCCCAAAGCTCCACCAAATGGACAGCCCACATCAACTCCTTTCACATCCAGGGTGCCACTCATTACTCATGTATTCATAGCCTTTGCTATTTAATTACAAGGCTAATCACAACAAACTATCTCCTTCACTACTGAACCAGCTGCTTGGGTAATGTTGTCCAGAGGGATTCAATGCAGCTAATCAGTTCGGTGTTCTGCACTGCACTGCAGCTACATAGTACTTTGTACGTATTATCTAATTTTCACGAACAAAAAACATTGATGCATTTTCAGAAAGAAAATCTGAATATGTCAATCCTTCACTTGTTTAATAATAATTACAATGAATTATAGGGAAACAGCAAAAGCCAAAATAAACCTTTACAATCCCAGGTACGACAACATTGCAACAACTCCACACTGATAGTACTGGGAGTCAAGGCCATAATATCAGCATTCAAACAAAATCTTATATCTTTATCTACATCACCTGTGGGCACTTCGCTAGTTTAGTGTGACCTCCCTGAAATGAAAGAAGAGTGACTATGGTGGTTCTATTTTTCCCAGAGACTTCAGCCAGCGGAACTGGGGTATGGCCCCATTACTGCTCCATCTGTGAGGGCCACCAGAGCAGGCTCTTATCTGTGCCTGTTTCAGGTATCTCCAGTGAAAAAGCTGTGACAAGGATCCATCCAGGTAGTGCAGTCTCACAGGATCTGGGCACTATAGGATACACTCCTCCATGAAGTCACACACACATACAGAGACGGATTATCTACAACAGTGTCAAAACTTGCCCATCAGTGTGATGCAGCACTGACAAATTCTGCAAAAGGGCCCCATCTAAATAAATAGAGGCCATTCTCACACTCCTCTTTTCTCTCAACCCTCCTCACCCCTCCCTCCAAACACCCACAGAGACAGTTTTAGGGCCTCATGTGAATGAAGAAGAACTGTGACCAAACTCCTCCAGGGAGGGATAAAACAAAAAGAACGCACCTAGCTGGCAGTGCTACACCTGCCACATAATACTTCAAAGCACAGAGAACCCACATACACAGTGTGCTGAATGCTTGCTTGTGCAATGCGGAAGCTATAAGAAACATGCTCTTATGGGAATACATTACTCATAGTAAAACACATGGCAATGCACAGATCAAACAAGCTGAAGCTACCACACAGAGAGTACACATGCACTGGGTGCTGATGCTTTGGACTGATGAAATAGTAAAATCTCATTAGGTGCTGAGTTGAAAGCTGGCCCGGTGCTGTCTCTTTTGCAATTCTCCTCCCTTTTTGTCTTTTTCTCTTTGCTTCTGTCAATCTCTCTTACTCTTCCCTCCACTTCTTCCTGTATCTCTCTGTCTAGCCGTCTCTCAGCGGTATTGTAAATGAAATCTGTTGAACGGCTGAATTTAGCAAAGGTTTATGTCTAGAAAACACAAGGTCATGCTGCTCCCCACCTGCTTTACTGCAATTTCTTTGCCGTGTGTATTTATCATAGATGCAGCCATTTCTGCACTGAGGGCTGTGCCATGCTGTGCATACGCTCACTTTGTTACCCCCGACAGAAATGCCTCACCAGGGAGAAGCCTTTAGTAGAGCACATATAAACTCTTGCCTTTTAGTGGCATGGGAAATGCTGAAATACATACATTTATGGGGTCTGTTTCTGAGCGCTGTACTAAACCCAGAGTTTGACCTTGGCACCGCTTTGCACAGGCTTTTCAAAAATGCTGAAGTGACTGTTTTAAACAATGGATAATTAATGTTCTTTTTCCCATCCTTAGGAGTGGTTTAGATATCTGGTCATTTCATCAGACAAGTAAAACATTTTACTTTTACACAATACAAAAAGGGAGTTTGGGTGGCAAGTTGAGATGTAAAAAAAAGAAACATTTGCTGGAGTGGTCTCTTCTTTGGTTAAGAGAAGCGAAGCTCCACAACTTGTTGCCTTCCATCTGCACCAGTCAGAACCATCAGATAATGAAAGCAAACAGAGATAACAGAGTGCCGCTGGATCTCTCAACAGGCCTGCATTAACGCTACTAATGGCACAGTGCACTTTAGGGTGAGCTTTTGATGACACAGACTGATGTTTCCATATGTCCAACAAACATGGGAGGCCCCGCATAGCTGGGTCAAACAAAAGTACTGTGAGCAGTATTGGCCCGAGTGTAGCAGCATGATGAACGGGAGGCTATCCCTGTTCCCTTCCCCAGTCCCCATAATTCATAGCAGTCCAGCCTTTTGCACAGCAGTCCCTTGTTCTTCTGAGCATTTTGGCAATCAGAGCCACATGCTGCATGGACATTTATCTTACTTTCACAAAAATGTGGCCTTAATGACATAATTTGGGGTACTACGCTAGATTGACGTGGCGGAAGAGCTTCAATGTGTGGTCTCTCCACAAGCACAGTACAGGTCAGGGGTATGAGAACTTGTTTGTTGTGTGCAATAAATGGCACAGGCAGGCTCTTTTAGCTGATGCATACACTGGAGAGCAAGAGAAATTACCGTGGGACCTTTGTGCTGGATGAAAGACACAATAGGACTAAGGGGAAATGTTTCTTAGCTCCATGTTGCACAAGGTGAGCTGAGCAATCAGCCACCAGTTTCACCCTAGCTAAGAGAAATCATTTAGCCTAGAGCCTGGAAGCACACAAGACAGCCTTCCTACCAGCTCCAGCAGATGCTAATGACTACCATAGTAACCTTTAAAATGACGTAAGGAGCCACCAATAGAGGGTAGTACAGAGAAATGAAAAGAGAGAGAGGAAATGAGAGTGATGTGTAAAAGTCACAAAATAATCCAGGTTATACGGTTATACATAGCAGTCACTGTTTTTCTTATCCAGGGAGAAAAATTGAGATGCGTGTTATCAAAAACTTTTGCTTCCAAACAGTGCCATTGAAGCTTAAAAAAACTCTTCATATTTTCCAGGTATCAGAGAACAGTTGAACAAACACTGTTTTCCATTCAGGTGCGTCTGGGCAGTCAGGCTGTGTGGAACAGAAGGCTTGTAAAAACCGAGAGGATTCTCTTTTATCAGAGACAAAAAATGAAAACAACCTCTTAAATCCACCCCAAAGCAGCCAAAACACACACAGACACATCAGCCAGATAGCACTTCTTCAAAGTAAACCCGCTCAGGATATGAAATGAAATGATGAAGAGCAGGTGAAAAACATTGCACACATCAGTGCTGCCGCTCAGACAGAGCTGAAAATAGTTCTCCACACCTGACTGGAGAGACAGAGAGAATCTGAAGGATGGACAGCAATTCGCGGTGCTTTCGGTCTGCCTGTACACTTCAGGATAAATGATTGATGAATGAGTTTTACACTCCAAAGCCTCACAGCTGACAATTATATAACTAGGTAAGGTGAGGTAAAGATGATGCAAGTAGTACGATATGGATACATTTAGAACTTCATTAAACTCTGGCAGTGTAAATTGTCTATGGGCTATCTGAAGCATATCCCACAGCTCAGGCTGTTTAAGCATCTGTCTACCCATGAGTAGTTGAATAGTTTTGGTTTTCTACAATAGGTCACAACACATTCTTGTTGTTCTTGTGTATAGAATGTTTGTCTATATAATAGCTTCACTTATATAGCACATTCACTGCTACCTTGCACTCAAGCAAATTGTCACATAACACGCTGTCACAGACAGGTGAACTGCTAACATTTGCTAGTCATTGGTGCCTGGATGCCAGGTAGAGGAGTTGGTGGGTCACTTTGTCACCACAGAATGTTTAGGAAATTAGAAACCTATCGAAAACTTGCCATTTTACTAAATGTATAAATTTTTTGTTCGCCTGTTGCTTGTAGCCTTCTGGATTTTGTCACAAAGTCTCTACACAGCCTCACTGTTCAGTTAGCTGACTGTTGAGAAACAGTAACACTAGCTAACAATCCCCTCTTGGTTTGCATCACTGAAGTCGCTGGCAGCCATATCGACGCTCTCCTCTCCCATGACAAGCTGTATTATTATGTGATGGGCTGTACGAAAAAGCACTGTGCCAGTGATGATTACAGAATGGCTTATAGCAGATATACAAACGTGATTGGAGAGATCTGTGCTGTGCCCCAAGTATTTAGGAATTTATACTGCAACCGACCTTCAGAGAGTAAATGTATCGAAAGAGTTAAACGAATATTGACAATAGTTCTGATTGTCTGTAGTCTTCCCCCAAACACAGACAAACACACACACATTTTCCTACGTCCATGTGTAGTTATTTCACTTAGAAGGTGTTAAAAGCCTGGCAGCAGGATTTTTTATAAGTTGTTTGGCCTGCTTAGACCAGAAAATAGTGTGATACAATAGTCAAGTCTGGAGGAGATAAACGCATGGATGACCTTTTCTAGATCTGCAAATACAGCAGACCTCCAAAGGGGCATGCATATGGTGTTAAAAAGATCACATGCTTCATTGGAATACTGTGGAAGCTGGCCTCAAGTAGTTTGATAGTGACACGGGATTACCTTTAAAAATTGCAACATAAACAATGAAGATAAATCCGCAGCCTTCGATGTTCAGTACAGAAGCAGCTGATGAGGCAGTAGTTGTTTCCTTTTCCCTCTGCTGCCTCTACACTAATCACAATTAATGATGCAGATATGTAGGCTACATCAAGAAAAATATTATGTCATGTCAATGTTTACCTGCTTAGCATTAAACTGCAGGATCTAGCCCGCACTGATTACCATGTTGTCATAGAAACAGCAGACACAGAAATCACAATCTGCCAACATACGGCTAAGAATGGGATTCATACCTCATGTGGGTTTCTGCACCATACAACATAATCATTCATTTAATATGTGTATGTGGCTGTAAAGATGCAACTGTACACATATAATCATGTATATAGTAGAATAATACTGAATGAAAGGTACTGAATGTTCAGCACTCGCAACATAATTTACATTATTATGCTGTGTCTGATAAAGTATACAATAACAAATGAGGAATTACGGCTTTCTGTAGATCTAATCTTATTCGTTGTTTACAAAGTACCGTTCCTCTGAGACACTTGATCAGAGACTACTTCTTCTGCACTGGCAGTGACATCATGTGTAAACAATGAGAGCTGCAGTAGGTGTGCTTGGGTGTGTGCGCATGAGAGTCTCTGGAAAAGAGAAGACTGGAGGCAGGGGCCTTCTCCCATGTTGAGACTTGGATGAAAATTTTGTGCGAATACAGCAAAAAGCCTGTGACAGCGTGCTTAATTATTTTTGGCTGTAGCAGACCCTGCCACTGCCTGGTTTTGCCCAGCAGTGCCGGCCTCTCAGGGGGGCACAGACATGCTGCCATCTGGGGGTGTGTCTATCCCGGCCTTGTTAGCATAAACTTAACTACGAATTCATGAAATTTCCTCTGAGACGTCTTCAAAATACACACAGATCTGTGGCTATGGTAAATACACTGCCCTTACTGCAGTTCTCATAAATAAACAGATAACATACCATTTTCACCTTGCAGTATCTGCAGTGGAGAAGAAAATGGAAAGGTAACCTCAGTGGACGTGAAAATGAAATATGAGAGTGTAAAATGGGGGTAAATGCGCTTGCTGGTGTTTTCTTTAAGCATCTGCTAAGGTGGGGTGAGACATTGCTGAGGTAGGCTACTGGAAGGGCACAATGTCTCCCAGATGACTTGAGGAGGAAGTTTCTTTTACTTGCACATTGCTCTCCACACACTCAGAAAAGAGCAGTGGGAAACAATATATTTCCTACAACTTTCAACAAGACAAAAATTGTTTGTTTTCCTAAGTCTGCCCTTACTGGAGGTAGCAGCCCCAAAAGAAAAAAGGGGGGAAACAAAGGTTACTGCTCTAGGTTTTCTTGCCATACAGTAAGCAACTCTTTTCCTCCCCCTCTCTTCTGCTCTCCTCCCACTGTGCCAAGAGAAGAGGCAGGTTGCCTGATGATGGCAGGCACCCACCACTGACCTGGGAAATAAATCCTTTAACAGGTGGCCAGCATGGAGGGGAAGGGCTAAATCAGCAGCACACCTTCCTGCTGCCGCGGAGGCTGGCTGTTTTATGTGCCTTAATTACACAGTCCTCCAAAACCTTCACCCCCATTCTGTCTTCCCCTGCACCCACTGCCCTTGATTCACCCTCTGACTCCAAGGAGCAAAACACATGCACAAATGCAACCGGCAGATGCTAGCTTTCCACCTTCTATGTAATCATTTCAGTTCAAATGTCAGGTGTCGGGTTAATACACTGTAACATGGAGATGTAAGAGAGTTGGGGGCATTCCAACTACAGAGAATATCTAACATGATGTTTATAATATCCGCACTGGAATTCCACAGGTAGCTAAAGACTGGTGTGTTATGACATCTATTCCTGTATGCTTCCACTCATTGATCCAGTTTCTGAATGATACCACCACTGGTTTTTGGCCCTTGACTCCATGGGGAGATCAGCCATGTGTAGTTTTGTCAGTCTCTGTAGCTAAGCAACTGAGCATTACAGTGAAAGAGACCAGCGGTTGCGGCGGTTGCTAGGGAACTGCTAGAGAGTGTTACCACTTGTGAACGGCTCTTCGATAGATCAGCCTCTAATGGTTCAGGTCTGATGGAGCTTCGCCTAGAAGGAGATGAGGGATCGGCAAGCAGGCAGCATGCTCCATCTCACCAGCTATACCATATGTCACAGCCGACAAGTCTCTGGAGTCCCACGCATCAGCACACATAACAACCAGATGAAAATGATGGCAGGTTTTTCCTCAATAGGAAACCATTTGCATAGAAGTGGAGACTGAATAATTGAGAGGTGTGGGAGAGAGCAGGGTGGCTGAATTGGGATGAAGGGATGTATGCCTGCCAGCCAAATCCATTAGCCAGGCCTTGCTTGGCTGAGGCAGGCAGCTGATGGGAAGGCTCTGTTATCGGACACTAAAGGACACAAGGGCTGGCCATCACCACGCCTGCCCTCTCTACTCTTTGCCGCAGGGGGAGAGAGAAAAAGACAGAGAGGGAAAGGACAGGAGGCAAAATGACAGAGACAAAAAGAGAAACTGAGGGAGAGACCAGAGAGGTTCAATAACAGAAAGACTGAGGAGGTGTTGCCCTGTTACAGCTTTATAATTGGCCTGCAAGGACGGTCAAATGAGAGGCTACTTATCGCACATAGCAGTTCCACAAGAATACTTGTCCATCTCTATAGCCGGAGCCCATTTAAACGAGCATTAGAACAAATGAAGCATTGAAAAAGAGGACACAATCTTTCCATTTAAACCATGACAAAAAAAAGAAAAGAAAAAAAGATGTCTCAGACAATTGTATCCCATGCAAAAAAAGTAGCCCTGTTGGTTCTATTGTGAGCCTAATTGCCCTGGAGAATATCTGTAGTGAGTAGTAGCCAAAGTAGCCTGTACAGAGGACATCTCTGTAAGACACTATACCAATAGTCACTATACCACTCATTATTGAGGGTCTAAAGACCGAGCGTGCCATGTGGTATAGATTGTAAAGCCCGTTAGTGATTTTGAGATGTATAAAATGAATTTACTGGACTTGACATGACTATAGTGGAGTGCCACTTTCCAACAACAATCAAATTTTGTCTGAGGCAGTGTAGGTAAATAAAGTACAAAGGAAGACATAAACATAAACATTATAACTTTTATGGTGAAAACATTAAAAGCTTTCTTAAAACTCTTGCCAGATGTAAAAGTGTTTTTGCTAAAAAACTTGATAAACCCATTTTATAATACAAGCTCCATTGCCGAACTTATGTTGTGGGGTTTTTCACTTTCTAGTGATCAGAATTGCTTAATACAGATTTAAAATAATAATAATAATAATAATAATAATAAACTAATTAGAAGCAAATAAAATGTGTTTAACTACAGCAAAGTGGAAACAGTGCTGACCTTTTAAGTTCTTTGAGCTGATTTTGAGCCAACAAGTAAATCTTGTGTTGATCTAGTCTCATGGAAAAAGCTTGGGAAAAAAGTTAACATCTCATATTTGACTATAGTGAGCAGAGCAACTGTTTTCAAAGAACCCCCACTTATTCTAACATCTCGCTCCATCTCTTCCCTCACATTTGCCATTTCAATGTGTCTCTGTTAGCAGTTTACACTTAGTATCTCTGCGTGAAAGAAAAACACATTGCTGCAGTGATGCATTGCCAATCAGATTTATGCTGCACAGTCTGGTGATCCTGGAGAGGGACACATCCAAACAAAGAGAACGAGATAGAGACGAGCGCTACCCTGAGACTGAGGCTGCTTGTACAGAATCCAGTACAGCATGACAAAGTCCTGGCTTTGAATAAACACAGGGAGACACAACTCAAAATAATGAGCATCAAACAATAACCATTGACTGGGCATTTCAATGTAAGACACTGATTTGTGGGTCCTGCCAATTCTTTGCTCCCTCAACACAATACATTTAAGGATAAACAAAATGTACTTAAGGAAAACAGAAACTAATCATATTCAGCAATGACCACAACAATGTATAAACCAACCAAACAAAATACAGTAAATAGGGAACAGTCAGGGAAAGACAGACGGAAAGAGAGGCTAAGAGAGAGAGGAAACAGCGTCACAAAACTAAGAATTGCTGTTCGAGGCCTGAGTTTCATAGCCCTATATCATGACAGGAGTACATGATAGCTTACACACAGAGAAGAGGAGGGGACAGCCACAGGGCCTGCTTTAAGAGGATGCAGCTGTATGTGTTTACAAAGCTGGCGTCTCCTAAAGCTCTCTCTCTCCCACTTCTTCTCTATTTCTCCCAAACACACATTAAAAATCAAGCAAGGACAAATATGCACAATTAAATCACTTCCGAGCTCTGTTTAATCGCATCTGCCATATAAAGGACATCACAAAACACAACCTGTACACTTTAAACTACAGCTTCCTGTCCGCACAAGATCACTGAAACAGAAAATTTTGTTCAAGGACATGCTGTTCTTTAATGTTAAGAGTAGTACTATTTGAGTGATCACATTACATATTTATTGGTGGGAAAACCTACACTGTGATTACTCACATAATCTCATATGGAATTTGGTGGATGGCCTCACATAAGTTGCTTTCTTAAACTCTAAGTATATAAATACTTATACTTAACATGCACAATAGGAATCAAACTGCTCACCCACAGTGCTAATACTATGCTCTACCCGTTCAGCTACAGTGTATAGTACATGAGGTACATACTGCCGCTTTAACCCCAGTAAACTTAAAATGAAAAACTCTCTCTTCTTTGAAGGCTAACAAACCAAACCTCATCTGATTTCAAATGATAACTGCAATAGCTGTGCTAACACCATTTTGTTGCCTCAGAATGAGCATGTCTGGAAATCTCAGCACATGTTGCAAGAATAAATAGCAGCCATCGCATACTAGTGGCTTTGCATCTCAATGAGCTTGTTATGGTAGTGCTACAGGAAGTGCATGCCTACAAAGCACTGAAGCCTCATTTGCATGTGTTCATACTTAATTCTGGACAGCAGAGACAGGTCTTGATGTGGCCTAATGTGACACCTGACATTGCCTAAGCCCCGTAATTATTTTCCTGACCTGCCCAACAATCATCGTTCCTCCAGTTAATTGCTAACATAAACAAATCCTCAGGTGGTCCGAGTTCATAAGAGTGTTTTGCATGCATAACAGCTCATAGCAAAGACTACAGCACAACAAATTCTCCAAAGTCTCATCACAACTCGCCTCATTGCTGCTTTATGAAGTGCTAAATTACAGTTTCTCTGAAACAGCATGATTGAAAGACTAATTGATAATGATAATTGTTGGAGATATGCAAATGTGTGATCCTTCACAAGTAGAAACTTGGAAAGTAGTTTGAAAGAAAAATTAACCAATAAGTTCAGAATGAATAATTAATATAATTCTGGCTTGTATTATCAAACTTACTGGGCTATAGAAGCCATTGTTGCTGACTGTTCAATATTTCAAAAGGCATGGGAATGAGGTAAATGTCTTTTTCCTTGGATATGGCTCTATGTTCAGCTCAGATATCTGCACTGGCACTTTTATTGTGGTTCTTTTGTGTCTTGTCTGTGTCTGCTTAATGTTTGGTGTGTTGTCGCTGTGAGTGAATACTTAATGAAGCCATGGCAAGCTCTCCACTGCTGTTCATCTGGGCATCGAGTCAGCGGAAAAACTCTTTCTCTGGTTCTGCCATCTGTTGGAATCAATAAGGGGGGCTTGAAAACCCCCAGCCACCGTTCAGGGCTCCAGCATGTTGACGATTAAAGCTAACCCCTCTCTCTGTTCCTGCAAGTCCTGCTCACCACCAGCAAGGTTAAATGGCAGGTGCTGAAAGAAGTATATTATACCCTGCACAGTAATGCTAATCCCTCAATTAAATTATAGCCCCTAAGCAGACAGGCCTTTCCTGGTGCTGCAGCTCCAAAAGCAAAGCTCTGCGACATGTTTGCGCACTACGGTCCACACTTCATGCTGGGGCTTTGGATGGATTTATGGAGGGAATGATACTCTGCAGAAAGACAACAGTACACAATGTATTTGTGCAGCGTAACTAGACATTAAAAGCTTTGGGATGTGTTTGTTTAGCATGGCAGAAGCATTATGAAGCCCTCAAACAACAGGGACACTCAAAAACCCTCTTTGTCCCGTTTGTCTTTGTCTGATGTTTACAGTATGCGGCTGTCATGAGCGCACAGTAATGTCTGTCTGCAGCAGATGGGGAAAAGACTGAAGCAATGTCCTTTTCTTCAGCCCAGAGGGGCGCTCCTCCTCTAATGGGGAAAAATAAGGTTGTTTAATTGTAGTTTATTTCAGAGCCTGATTGCTTTTATTGAGCTCCATTATTCTTGTTAATGAGCTTGTAATGTGAAGGCTGATAATGTGAGAGCAAGTCCTTTCCTCACGACGTGAGATCCTAACGTTTTCTGGCACCTAAATCCTTGGCTATTTTTCTTGACCAAGCATCTGTTTGCTGCCCCCTGCATCGCTGTCACTGACCTAGCAATCAGTCAGGAGTGAAACTTTATGTCCCGTGGTTAACATTTCTTACTTGGGAACAGCCCAAGATGGAATGAAAAGCACTAGCATCGTTACTCTGACTCACTTCAAGGAATGTGTATAGATAAATTATACTGGACACTCAAAAGATGCGTCACAGCAATTCACAGGAAGATAGTGTGTAGTGAAGAATGTGCACTTCTTGGGGACAGTTTATCAAAGACTGTTTACAGATATTTACTCGAAAGTTTTTCTTTCAGATACACAAACAAAAAGAGCACACATATACACACACACGCGCACACACACAATGTTATGAACAACAATCTCATTTGCGAGAGAGCTACAACATTTTGACTGCCATTGAGTGTTGGGCAAGTAGACTGGCATTAAATTGGGTTATGCACTGACAAGTGTGCTAAAATGTCATTGGCATTTGGAACAGGGAGAAAGCATTAGCATTACACAAAGAGAGCATCATGAGTGAATAATGCACACTGCTACCAGTTTGGACATGCAGCAAAGTGAATGTCAAAACTCATTCAAACACACATTCTTCTGGCCATGCAGCCGCATATCATGCTTAAACAAGGACACAAGGAATCTTGTTCTTCTGCTCATTCCTTTATTATGAAACGACACCAGAGGAGGCAGACGCCAATGGCAGAAATGCACATATAGATGATAGCCAGCAGTCAGCATGGCAGCAACTCGCTCATCACAGGTCATGGAAAGGCAGGAAAACACCCTGTCCCTCACATGGCAAGCACACAGACAAAGAAACATAAGGTGTACACTCAGCTCTGGATACTGGGACTATCGGAGAGAAACTCAGAAAGCTCCACATCAAAAGGACCATAACCAAAGTCCAAAACTAAACCAAGTTTGCAACAATCACCAATATATACACAAACCCCGACACACACCAAATGTTTTTTCTGTTTACACATGATGTCACTATAGTTCCAGTATGCAGATGCATTCACTGATCTAGTTACTGCAAAGGGAAAAGTGCTCTGAGGATAACCAATCCTTAACATTAAATGCTGCTGACAACATTTGATCCTTGTAACACTCCTCCGATGAGAATGTAACAATCTATACAGTTGAGTGATGTAATGTTTGCCACACTTTAACTATTTTACTAAGCACAGTGCTCTGCTTGGCGGACTGCAGGGCAACATAGAGGATCATATCAATGGACAGTTGCTTAGGAAACCTGCCAGCTGATAATGGTGTCGTAATGTAATTACAGTCCTATCAGGGCAGTTATTTCACAGACTTATGAGAACACATTTTGCTTCAAAAGGATCCTGTTCCATTCTCTGAATAAGCCATTAAACAGGCTTCAGACTGTCAGACCCATCAAGCTTAAATCTTCAAAATTATAATGATTAACTTGTCCTTGCAAAATATCAGAGAACACATAACACTAATACTACACTGATACATTTAGAGTGAGGGAGGATAAATGAAAGACATAGAAAATGACTATTAAACTAAAAGAATTACTAAACTATTTTCATTCACTTTCAGTCACTTCCATATAAACCAAATCTTTTATGTAGCGCATTTGCTATTACTATTGCTGTGAAGTCCCAGATTGTGCAATAACGCCCCTTACAGACACACTCACAGCCTGCAAAAAGGAGGCACTTTTCTTTGTGCAGGGGCCTCTATGACTTCTGAGAAAATGTAATAGCTGATATTATCACACATTGCCTCTGTAGCAAGAAATAATGGGGTCCTCTCCATTAAAGACCACATCCACATGCTTCAGCATTTCTTGTTAATGTATGTTTTAGAAACCCATCAGGAGAAAAGTAATCAGTGCCACCACATGAAAACGCTCTAAATCTGAGCCTTTTCTTCTCTGATCTTGCCTCCACCACATTATCTGTTTTTCCTGTGAACTAGAATGTATTCATTTTCACAGCGGGTTTATCAGTGATGACATGCTGTGTACTCATGTTGACAGAACGGAGAATTGTTGCTCTGCATGAGGCCAACAGGGTACGGCCATGCCCAGGCTGGCTGCTTCTAGGCCCAGGAGAGAGAAACTTTTCTTGCCCTTCTTTCTTATCGCTTTCTTCACTTCATGTCTCTAAAACTGTACATGTTTAATGAGCTGGCATCTTTTCTTTCAGTTTTTATATCCTCCCCCTCCACTCCATCACTTTCCCTCCATGCCCGCACTCGCTTTTTCTTGTTTCTCTTTTTCTTCTTCATCCAATGTTCTTCCTGCTGGCATTCACAATGCTCCAGAAGGGACTGAGGAAAAGTACCACCCTTTGCTATCAAGAAACATTTTCTACCCCAGTGCTTCACATTCTTGGTGCTAACATTCACTGTTCCATATTCCATGCCAAGGGTATGAGGTATACAAGAACATTTTTTACATTGTAGTGGGAGTAACAATGGAGTGAATAAAAGAACTTTGCTGAAGTTGGGTTCACAGACCTGTGCATGTAAAAAATGATAATCACATTAAATGGCATATCTTGCATTTCAATTTGAGTACAAGAATAGTTTTAATCAGGACCCTTTCTCGTTTAAAATGAATTCTTTGTGTTTGAGAATTGTAAGGCTGACGGAGAGAAAAGCATTAATAAAAAAAAAGCCTATCTTTCCTGGATGGTTGGCTTTTCCCATTTTGCTACCTACTGTCAAAAGCATCACTCCATAAAACAGGACAAATGAGATTCCATGAATAGATGAATGGTTTCTTCATACATGTTCCATCTAAATCAATCACTAATGAGTTAATTTGTCGAGGGGATAGGATAAAACTTCATCACACAGACCACAACGACTCCATTTCTTTGACAGGGAGAGTAGACTTCAGCGGTCAGCTGGCTGACTGCCTCTTCATGAGTCTAAGAAGGTTCGGCAGCTTCAGTGTCTGAGAACCACATGTGTAGCACTTCAAGAGACATGCTGACACCAGGACTGTGAACCTCCTGCAGTAATTAACCGCATCCTGCTTTCCTTAAACAGGCCCAAGCAGAGATTCTAGATTCTTCATATTATCATTTTGACCTCATTAATATGATGATCTGCGCGCCACAATAAGCACGCAAATTATCTCTACACTTGTTTAAGCACATCATGTGGAAATGTTCAAATTTAGAAATTATTTGAATAAGGGTAAGGCCAAAAGGCAGTTTCTAATGCATTAGTTTCCTCAAAAGACCAGGCATGGTATTTGACTCTCGCAACACAGTGTCTTATGTTCTTACCTGCAACCCAAACAAACTACAAAGCAAAAACATAACAAAAATGTAACTTAGCAGTAGACTTCAATCATGTAGGGTGGGAAAATAAAAATCTGCCAGTCAGAGATGAAGAGAGAAGAGAAATAGGAGGAGCGTAAAAGCAATGAAAGTTGTTGGGGAGAAGGACCTGATTTATCTGCAGTGGTACATATGTGAATAGTGGAGGAGGCAAGAATGCTCCAACAGGCTGGGACTGTCTGCGGAGGCCTTGGACAGTGATTTATGGGTCAGTGGTGGATGTGTTAATGGACTGAGCCTATGGAGCATATCCATCCCAGGTGTAGAGCCCCATACCTGGGATGGATATGCTCCATGGCAGCCTCTCAGAGCAACACAACACATCATCACGCTGACACCGTTTTGGATGTATATAAACACAGGGCCTAATGTCAGCCTCTCATAAAGGATGAACAGGCCACTGGTGACACACGTCACAAAACAGATACATTAATACAGCACAGTGGAGAACAGAGATCACGACAGGAGAGAAAGGGTAAGAACAACTATGTGTATTTTAACTATTTTACTCCAAAAACCAGACAATGAAACTCTGACAAAATGATTGAAAGTGAAGTGAAACATTTCACTTACTAAAGCTAGTAGGTGGCCCAGGCTTGATAAATAATAATATAATTTAGATTCTATAAATATAGAGGTTATGTATTGACTTCTTCATGTGATACTACAACCTTGATATCCCTCCAACCACCAGAATAAACCACAAGAGTTGCAGAATTGGGATAATTAATGATCCTGAAATACTCAAGGCAATCATAATTGATCAATATGACATACTGGACAGTAAAAGGTCTGTAAACATTAAAATGCAGGTGTCATTAAGGTAAAACGGACAACTTTCAACATGCATACCTTCTATTGCTATAAAGCATCAGGAAACGCTGAGACAATAAGTGATTAACCTGGACCAAAAAAGAATGAGGCTAAGTGAATATGGATAAAATGATAATCACAATCATTTTATTTCATTTATCATGAATAGTCCTTCATCTTTGACACTGCATGTACACTTTTACACTGAGTAGGACAAATTTATGAACAAAACTGAATCGAGTTCAATCTTTTTCACATAAAATCAGTGCATTTCCTTAGAGCTGAAGTAAACGTGTTTGGACCCAGTAATATTAATGCCACAACTGCATGCACATGAGTTGTTTGAATGGTAGGCTTGTTTGGCTAAATAAACAAGGCAATCCCTCTTGCATGATGTAAGTGAGCTAATCAGTACACCTTGTTTGTTACACAACTATCGCTTATCAATTATTGAAAATGATGGCAAATTCCAGCACACAATTACCGTAATTGTGCAGCTCTAGCAAATTGCTAAATCCATTTTAAATAATTTGAAATCACAGTAGATTGAGATTAAGACCCCCTTTAGATTTTATCAATTAATTTGTGCATTTCCCCAAAATGTATTAAATGAACAGTTAAGATTGGTTGTCTATTAGCTCAAAGCTAAGCATGTTAGACAAAACAAACAAACAAATGGGGGAGAAAAAACACAATTACTAATAATTTCTCCCTTACAAATACAACACATATTACACAGTGTGGAATTCCAAGGGGAGAATAACCTTTTTGCTGTCAGTTTAACAAGAAAATAACATGCCTCCGTGGAACACAAATGAGAATGGATTGTGGAAGAATACATTTTAATTCATTACACCCCCACCATACCATACTGCAGCTTCCTCACTGCTTTGTCTTGGCAGAAAACTCTCTTAAACTGCCCAATGTGTCAATAATTTTTTATGTTTAATCAAAGCATAAAACAGGTTTGAAGAAAGTTGAGTGCCAGACTGCAAAGACTCCGCAGCACTGGTCATGTGTCTCTGACAGAATGCTTGCATTAATCCAAACCTTGTAAACACCATTAAAACATCAGGGCCTATAAAACAATTTTATGAAGTAAAGAGGCGACTTTACACGTTTTGTACTAAGTCTTCTAAAATGTCTGCTGTTCCTATTGCTGTGTTGTAGATACATAGATTCATGCGATAATGTGAAAATGTTCATGTGAGTGTAGTAATGTCATTCCGTGTGAATTTAGTTATTCTGTTCACTGTACGCTGAAGCAGTTTAACACAGTGTCTCCACACTCCACATTTTCCATGTAATAACTCTGGAGGAGTTTGCCAGGTGGCGCAGAGGGTCACTATTTACACTTTACCAGTGCTGTTAGAGGCACTCTGATGGAAGCCAATATCCATTTGTAAAAGACTTATCACATGGAGTGAGTGTCCTTCGCTGCAGCTTTCTTTCCTCCTCTCCTCTCCCCATACGGTATCTACCTAATCAGATTGGTCAAAAACGGCCCCAATTTCAGCGAATATATAAATAAATAAAGCAGAGGAAATCACTTATACTGTATTTTGGAGCCAACATTCATCATTGTCAGCAGACACATACAGTTCATATGCCCCTAACACGTCCCATTTCCCCACCAGTAGCCATCCCGCCATTTGATAGGACAGCATACTCGCTCATTTATAGAAGCGCCTGTCAGTTTTGTGCTATTTACTAATGTAAATGTCCCCTGGATGAAGCCATCGTAAGGCATACCCTCTCTGTGACAGGAAAACAGGCGAGCATAGCCATTTTGAGTCATATTTGTGTCCATGCTGCAAAGACTTGAATACCTATTGTGCAAAAGTAGTTGAAGGTCATGATGACCTCCAGACAATATATACTGCAGTGCTTACCTTACCCCGTCAGAAAAAGACTATCACAAAGTTCAGGAGGAACAGTGCAAAGATTAGGCTTCATGGCAGATAAGTTGGCACAAGTCCAAGAGCACTGAGGCCTCTTTACAGACTATGAAAACAGTAAAGTCTAACATTTCCTTCATGCCTAATCTAATAAGCAGAGTTAGGGGAAATATTTTTGCGATGCCTTATAAGTTTTAAACTCCACCGACTGGAAATTGTACTGTATACACAAGCTACAAAACATTAGCTCAACGACAACAGTCTAATGGTTCACATACATAAACAGAGTACCTATCCAATAGCATAAAACATGTGGAAGAAGAACTGACTGTTGATCCAAGCAGCTGAGGTTACCTCCCAAATCCCCACAGAGAGGGGACTTTCCTTTTGTTTACAATGAGAATTCTCTAAAAGCCATCATATCTGCTGTGTTCCTATTGAGTTACAGGACATATGAATTACTGGGCATTTAGTGTGGCAAACAGCAGCGTCTCTTAAAGCCGGGGGATCTCAGGACTGAGCCGGAGAGAAATGCCACTGCTGAGATCCATTTCCAGCTACGTAGGAGGGGAACTAAACAGTCCTCTTCCCCTCTCTACTGCTGTTTCAATTTATTCTCTGTTTGAATGTTTCGCTGTGGTCTGCCCACTTGTTTCTGAAGCTGATAATCGGCTCAGGAAAATTAGCTTATCTACATTTAGCATTCAGGAAGACAGAGGAGTCTCATAAACATAAATAAATAAAATACTGCACTATACAACAACTCTGTGCGTGTGCTTTTATGTGTTTGTGTGTCATAGAAAGACAGAGATACGGTGCTCTTATGTGCTTGCATTACAACAAACAAAGTGGGGCTCCAAAGGATTTTTTTAATACTAGTGATTTTTAAATTGCATGATTTACTTTCATTCCTACTGTACTGATGTGGAGGCAATACCTCCACATCAGTACATCTCCCTGTCAGTCAGTTCTGAAGCAATGAAGGAAGGAGTCAGCTCTCTGCTGGGCCTCTGCGGGTGAATTACTGGGAGGGCAAGGCACTACCTGGCCCTGCAAGCACTCATAAAAGCCTGTTATTAGTGACCCATGCACTTGAAGCAACAAACACTATTTAGTTTCCTTCAGTTTGATTGGCAGGGTGGGAGAAGATGCCACAGACACATACAATGAAACATATTTCATTGTTACAGCCTTCAACAGTAGCTGACTTCTAACTGTGGCAGAAAACAGTTTGAGCCACGCTTGCACCATCCTGGATAATGTGTAAGATGCAGGCATCGTGCCTTTTTTGGGTTTTATAGAGCTCATCCATTCGTTTTTTTCACCCAGAGAGCAGAGAGCTCACATGCCTTTGTATTAGGATCCTCACTAAAAAGCGAGTGTCACATCACATTCAGGATGGATGAACATCTAAAAAAGAGGCCGGTGGTGCTACAATGAAGAAAGGCATGGGCAGTCAGCAGACGCTATAACCTCCCCGGGCCAAATCACCATCACATATATAGACAGACCCAAGCTGTCACAACTAATAAGATACTTTCATGACAACAAACAGCATCAACCTGTCCCTGTCTGCAAAAAAGGCAACACGATAGGAAAACAAGATAGATAGGGGAGCATGGAGAAGTGATAGATTTCCATGTTAACTGTTATCTGAACTCTTGCAGACAGCTCTCTTATTAGACAGAATAACCCTTTGGTTAAAATTATGTTGACCATACCTATCAAATATCAACAACATAAATCCCTCATGATGGCTAATGCACAAAATCCATTTAGGCAATTTCCACACCAGTCTGATGATTTCCACTGACACAATAACAGCAAATAATCCCAGATGAGCTCTTAAACAAACACAGTTTTATGTTGTCAGGCAAATTGCCACCTCTGCAAAGGGCTAACTGACATCACTGAGCGAAGCCACTGCACTAAGAGTATGACTGTAATTAATTTAGCCTTGGTAGGTACAGTAGGAGTCATTAATGCACTTAACTTTTACTCGGCACCACATACCTGTAATGTCCACCTAAAAAGGACAACCATAGTGAGGTCAAGACACCACAAAATAATAGCGCCAATGAAAAGAACTTCATAGGTGTTTTATGAATCTTGTCGAGAATTGCTATTAAAGCCATGGGCTTGACAGCAGGAAGGTTTAAGAGGGGAGCCTTGAGGGGCTATTACCTCAACTGTGGGTGATATCTCAATAAGAAGCATGTCCTACACAATAGAGAAGGGCATATCAGTGTCTTGACCTATGCAGCTTTTTGACATGGGTTAAGACCTGTGCAGTAAATCAGAACAGTCACTCCAAATAATTTTATTCCTACAGGACATCAAGGAAAAGACAAGCTTATTCTAAATGTCTCTGGTAGGGGTGGGTATAAATACAAAGCAGTATCTTTTCTTCAAGTGTGGAATGAGCCATGCTGTTTGAACAAAGGCGTCTTTTTGTTATGATGTTATAATGATATAGTGCAAACAAATACATATGATGTAACGGGGTTTCAAAAAGTTTGATAATCACAGTTTTTAGCAGAATTACCGCACCTAAATATGGTAATGGTAAATATTGTTATCTACAGTAGTGAGAAGGACTGATGGGTTGGCAGATGGAAAACAGATTGTCTCAGTTTATGGAGCTGATTGAAATTACATACTGTGAGCCATCCAATACCTCCAGTTTAAACAAAAACACAATCACACTCTATAGACACAATTATATCTCCAGCTGATACTCCAGTCCATTTACAGGTGACGATAATTTGTTGTGCTAGGACATCCCTTCAGGACATCAAAAGGTTTGTGTTTTTTTTCCTGAAAAATGGATAACTGAGTTTGCAACTGTGACTTCGCATTTTACCAGAAGTCAAGCTTTAAGAAATATGTACTTTACTTGCATTTAGCCATGGTATGTTAAATGGATTTTGTTTAAAATAGATGACTCCACTAGCAGTAACTGTACATAATGTCTTGTCTTACATTGTGTGCTAATGTAAAATAAGGCATGAATTGTTTTAGGTGCTTCACACTTCATATTTTTCAGATAGAAAAGAAACTGTTTTAAATGGCACCTTGTTTAATATACTCTGCATGAGAGTGTTTAGGCTTATATACGTATGCACAGTACAATATTTAATCAATAGCCACAGTCATGATACACAGAAAATCTGCCATTGTATGTTATGTCAATAGACATGTAATGGTTACACTCATGCTGGCTCAGAATTTTATACAAATATATACAAAATAAGTTCCTTTCAATTCATAGAAATGGGTATCCACTAAATCTGTTTAAAAATGAGAGGTAGGTGTAAAGACACTATGAAGGAAGGGGAAGATGTACAGACAGGGTTAAGGCGATGTTGATCTGCGTTAAGACAGGCATGAGGTGCACAAGCTTCACGCTCAGCAACTCTGATTCTTCACCTTGGACCGCAGCTTTAGACCCCAGTCTGGTCAGACATTCTGACTAACTGTTTCAGGGTTTTTTTCACTCCAAATGCCTGCATAACCAGTCCTTTGACTGGGATTCAAGAATGATGACAATGAGAGTGTCCCCACACATTCAGCAGATGGCAGATTCATTCACTCACGCCAAAACTACCACAGCAAGTGAGAGTCAAAAATGGCATCGCAAACGACAGATATTTAAGTACCCACACCTCAATAAAGACATTCTAACACTACCATGACAGTATGGACAACATGAGCAGAGCAAGAGTTGTGTGGTTATCTGTACTGTGAGGAAAACTGAGGACTCGTAGTAAGTAATTGTAATACTAAGCCATTTTCTACTGTGGCAGGAGCAGCATCCCATTGTTTATCCTTTCCTGTGTTTGAGGATGGACATGTCAAATAATTTCCTGACGGATTTGGAAAGAAAAACACAGATAATGTTTGTAAATGGACATGTCTCCTTCTGAGAGGTTTTTGTGGAACGTCTTCCATAGCAGAGTGGGAAATGGGGGTAAAAATAAAAGCATAAGTCCATTTAAACAAACAGGCAGAGTGAGAGCAATATATGCAATATTTGGTTGTCTGCACAACTCAATTATAGCAAGATGTGTGTTATAGTCATGGAATACAAACTCGTTACTGGTATAAAAATAAATTGCAGTTCAAAATAGACCCACTTAAACCTAGTAAAACACTGATATCCTTGTTTCAGAGAGCACTTGGAAGCATCTGGCAATCAACTGTTACCGCCATAGTTACCAAGCAGACAAGAAAAACAACCACATCAAGTGTTGGGTGGTGATGTGTTATAGAGACGTACTGGTGCCTAGGGGTGAGGTTTTTTTTATCCATTGCATTTTATCACCTTCTGACATATAAGGAGATCTGGAAACTGATGTCAAACCATATAACATGATATAGTAATGCTTCAAATTCTGGAGAGAACATATGATATGGATACTGTATAATATATGCAGCAAATACAGCTGGGGCACATTTTTTCCAGAAAAAAACATATCAAAGCCATCCTCCAGTCTGCGTGCTATACAAGAATAACAGTGGGAACCAGATGAGTCCCAAAACGGAAAAAATCCTGTCCCTTGCTGGATTCTTAACGTCCCAGAAACTGTCTCTAATCAGTGACAAGGCTGCTCCCAGGGAGCTGATGAGAAATATTTGCGTTTGATTATTTTGGCATGAAAATTAATGGTAGGAAAAAGAAAGAAAGAAGAAGTAAGATTAAATATGGTTCCACTTTGACAAGCTGGGAAGAGGTTTTGAGGGCACCACTAAGGGTCCTCCTCACTTTTTCAGTCATGTTTTTATTGCGTTTGGAATGAATCCTGGTTTCTCATGCCAAACTAGTAGAACACCTACCAGTGAAGTGAATAAACAGATGCTAGTCCAGACTAAGCAATTCTTCACAGCTTTGCCTCCAAATCCAAAAGTTACAGAAAAAAAAAACAAGATTATATTCTTTTTATCCCTTTAAAAACATTCTAAGGCTAAGACTGTCGGATTGAATATCATTACACCTTTTTATTTCTTTTCATTTCTCTTTTCTTCTGTCGACAGCTAGTTGTCATAAACCGCCACCAAACCCCCACGAGGCCCCGTAGTGCAGTCAGACAGAGTACAAAGCAATCATATCTGCTGATTAAAGCTCTAATGCATTCTGCTGCGTGGGGCTGGGCACTGCATCATTAATGAAGAGCAGATATTATATCCTGTTTACAGGGAGAAGGGAGGCAGCTCGTATTAAGCATTAGCACTCCCCTTACACTACTTCCACCCACACACTGAGAGGGCAGCATGCCTCTGGCTCAGCATCGACCTGCAGACTTTGGCAAACAGTTGGCTGTGATCGGTGGAACAAGAATGACGCACACTAAGAAGGCTGTATATCAGAGGGCGCATCATGACATCAGTGAGTAAATGCTGCTGGGAAAAATCTTGTTTGACTGAAAATGTGTGTGTCTGTGTGTGCATACGTCTGCATATTTTTGCAGGTATGGACAGTTAGAGAGGTCACCCACAAGGTTATATGATTTATCTGAGATCTGAGGTCCCCTTCTCATCTTTACTTCCCCATTATTTTCCCCTTACTCCCTCTTTCTCTGTCTCTCCTGGCATCGGCCCAGTGGATGTAGGGCCAAGTGGTCAGTCTCTGAGGAGGGACACCCGCTCGGCATAGTGTTCGGGACAAACACTGCAGCAGCGTTTCCTCTGCTCTACCCATCTGTTGGTTTTGGCCCACTCCTCTGGACCACAGCACAGATCTGGCCAGGCTTTAGCAAACATGCTTGTACAGCAGCCAGACCACTTTACACAGGACTTTTCTGTAAGTACTGTCGGCAGCAATTAAATGTGGGAATGGAACCGGAATTTGGGGCTCTGGACAGTGGGATAGTTTATGCTTTTGCAGAAGCCTTCATATCACAGTGATACATTATGAATCCCACTGGCAATCAATTTACGAATTGGAGGGCCATTGTGTCAGCAACTGATTAATATACAGTGAGTTAATCATTATTGGATTCTCTAATTGGATTATCTTCCAAGAACACAAAAAGGACTAATTATTCATCAGGAGCACTCTTGTGTAAACACTGTTTATTTTCCTCTGATTTGCACTTCCCCTAAGCCTTTCTTACCTCCTGAGCCACAACACTGTCACATCAACATAGTCAAAGTCAAGTAAACAGTGACAATGAAATCATGAGACAGATCATCCTAGTCATCTGAATATAAAACAGCAGCAAGCCCAAGAGCAGTCTGTGCAATGACAATCTAATTACAAAACTTCATTGGAGCAGAAAAGAGGAGAGGAGAGGAGAGGAGAGGAGAGGAGAGGAGAGGAGAGGGGAGAGGACTCTTTCAGATTCCGAGCAGCTCCTTTCCCCTGCAATTGCATTACTTTAAAAAGCCAGGCCTTTAATTTATCTGTATCTTCTAGCACAGGTAATTTCTGAGTGCAGAGCAGGGAATCATACAGACACTCAATCGATAAAAAGGAGCCAAAAGGAGGCAACAGAAGTGATTGCTTCAACCGACTAAAGACAGCTAGAGGATATGAGCTGTTCCTCAGATAATTTTTATGTGAAATTAAAAACACAGTAACATTAGAAACACTGCAGTTGGTGTATGACTTACCTGTATAGTGTTATAACAGAGACAGTTGATTGGGCCAAATTGATGACAGCATGAAAAAAAGAGAGAAGGACAGACATTAGTGACACTGAGGAGGAATGTGGAGGAGAGTGTTTTTCTCCTGATTGTCTCTGTGTCTTTTCTATAAAAAAGGAAAAGGGGGGCTATGAGTGGTTATTAGGAGAGTGTGTAAACCGTACTGAACATTAGAACAATGTTTTAAACAAGATCAGGTGAGAAACATTTCAGTATTTATTGTACAGGTTGTTTTTTTAGGACATGACTTGCTAGGATAAGTGCACTGAATGATGATCCACATTCCAGCTACAATTTGGTCCAAACCCGTTTGAAAATTGGCACCAGATGCCCGAGGGAGGGAAAACAAATCCCAAAATGAGCCTATCTGATTGAGTACCATCTACCCCACAATGTCTGGCCTGCAGAGACACTGAGATCAATGTCCACTGTTATAAGCGTTAAATTCATCACAGATGGTAGAATAATCAGACTTTTTGCCCTTAATTTCCAATAGTTTCCTGTCACCTGAAACCAGCCTTGGATTTAAATAGGGGCTGGGGACTCAAAGCACACTGATTGCTGTGTTACACTGGCAAGAACATTCAATAGCAAAAGTCAATATGGTGCAATAACTGTGGTCAATGAGAATGTAACAATGTGTTCAGAAATATAGGACCAATAGTTATAAAGACATTAAGTACTAAATATTTACTAAAATGTGTGCTGCACTTAACACGAGTTGCTCTCTATTTTGTGAGAACTGGTTCGGGGCAATGCTAATATGTTAAAGGTTAAACTTAAAGGAATAAGGTGTAGGATTTGTCGGCTGCACTTTGTAAACTAGATTCAAAACAGGCCCCTCCTCCCTGGCTCAACAAGCAACAGAGCGAGAGAGAGCGCGAGAATGGGCGGTTGAGCAAACTACAGAGTGAATGAAGAGAGGGAGTGGTGTCAGCTACAAGAAAGCAGTGAATCAGTGAAATAAAATAAATCATTTCAGAATTTACCTAATGGCGGTTACATTCTAAAGCACAAACAGTGTTAAATAAGTTATGAACAGGGATCCCAAGACTAAGCAGAATGCATTTCATCTAAATATATATAAAAAGCCATTGCTGAGGTCATGAATCATATCCGCTTTGAAGATTTACACCAACACTGGTGATCAGCCATGCCAGCCTTTACTGTAGTAGCAGATTAATCTGCAAAGCTTGTTCTCATTTACACGTGTGTTTAACACTCACATCAAGTTATCTAAAATCACTGACAACAGTATTTAATTCATAAAATCCTTCCTAACATAATCAACATTTGCTTCTGTGGTTTACAGGCACAAGAAAGATTAACTCAGTTTTGAATCAGTGTTGAATCCATTCTACAGGCAGACTGGGAGACTCAAGGATATTTAGTTCTCCCTCCTGGAAACATGCGAGAAAAAAAAGACCATACCAAGGAAGACAGGTGTGTGCTTCCCCACAGCCCTGGCCAAGGGCAAGTTTTGTTTTCTGAGGATGTAGTAGTTACGCTTTGGAATGGATTAGGACAACGTGATCCAAGACTACAGTGGGGCTCGGAGGTATCTTTTCTCAAGAGTTTGGTCTCACAGCCTGAGGAGAGCTAGATACTGTTGCCTGTGATGAAGTACGGTTGGTGCACACACACACTGTAACTGGATTAGGCCCTCTGGCCACACGGTATTCTCTGGAGGTCAGCATGCAGAGAATTCATTGCCATAGAAATATGAGTCAAAGCTTTGAAACACTGGCAGGATGTTTTACACCTTTAAAGAAAAAAATCAGAACGTGGCGATAAGAAAGTTGTGCAAAAAATGTTTTAAAGTCAGATGCTCCTTTTCTTAGCACAGCAGATGAGGCTTAGAAACAGATGTAAATGCCTCAACCACCAATTAGCACAAACACTCTATTTTAAAGTCTTGACTTTAACAAACAATATGGTAGCTATTAACAACTACTGGTAATTAGCACCAGTTGATGCAACACACGCTAAAAGAGATACCAACTGAAGCATATCACTGTCATATTTTCATGTAGAAACATACTCCAGGAAAAAAAGTTTTTATGAGTTATATAAGCAGTAGTCTGTTGCCTTTGGAGATAGGAGTGTGGTTGTTTAGGATAGATGGAGGAAATGCTGGTTCCATTTGGTCAACCAGCAGGAGAGAAGAAGTAGCATTACAGCCTCTAACATAGAAGAACAACTGCATAACAGGACTCAGCACTGTTGGATAATACAAAAGTCTGCTGCTGCTGTTTCCACTTATTGTACAGTGGAAAGGCTGACTTCTTAACACTATTCATCTGATAAGTCCCATGCAATTGCTATCTTAATTGGATATCAAGCGCTTGATAGATCATCCATTTAATAAATGTGAGGGACGTTGATAAGAGATGGACTTAATGTCATGCCTGGCACTAAAATAGAGGAAGTGGAGAGTAATGGACAGGGAGGCATTCTCTGTCAAAATGACTTCACATTACTTGCAAGTGTATGATTAACAGGATTTAAAAAAAATCTGAAATGTGAAAAGAAATATCTTTAGCGGTTTCTTTTTTAAACTTCTTTCAAACTGTTCACCATAAGACTGACACTTGCCTTAATCCTGACAGCCAACAGAAAAAAACAGCACATGTGCTACCAGTTGGTTGGGTTAAATCTATTCTTTCTAATGACCATGCAGGCAGCGGCTCAAGAGATGCAGGCCCTGTCCATTCCTGGGAGAGATAGGGAAACGCCAGAGGTAATTAACAGCAGCTGAGGTGCTGAAGGTCTGCATGACATCCAGCACCACATAGTACGCTCCTCTCCTCTGCTGGTTTGTTAATTAGTAGCATTAAACTAATCCTAACCTCATCCTTTCTTTTCCACCATCAAAGTCCACCGGGGTAATGCAATGGCACAGTGAAGCAGGGCAGACTAAAATGAGGAACTGTAACAATACCAATTTGCCACAGCTCTGAACACTGCAGCATTTCCTAAATATATGTGCTTGCGCTCGTCTCCTTTTATGTGGCTGATGCTTTGATAGTGTCCTCTGTGTAAGCCTGAGTGCTGCAGGGTAGAGGTGTGGAGTGAAATGAAAGAGATCATAGGGAGCTGGGGCTTGCTACATAGGTGTGTCTGTATCAACACTGCTGTTGTTATACCCCCGCCTGTGGCACAATGCTGTAGACTGCTATGTGATTTATTAGCCTGCACAGATAGTAGCAAGAGAGCATGGGAATAACAGATGCCACTAATGCAGACTATAGCTGTCTAATAATAGGCCTTCTGCAACACTAACAAAGCAGCAGTATGTTTATTAAAGCTGTATATCTAAAGTAATTACTTGGATAATGCTTTTTCATCAGTGCTTTTGCCTCAATAAGAAACTGGAGGCAGCATACAAAATGCTGAACATTATTTAGTTTATAAGAGCTTTACTCTCATGAAAAAAGATGCTTGAAGATACACACTTAGATGTGAATATGTGAAATGTAAATTTTACTTCAACCTGGCAGTTATGGTAACATGATCGATCAATTCATTCATGAATTGATCGATCTAGAGATTCTGTTGGGACTAGAAAAAAAAAAAAAAAACAAATCTGTGTGTATCTTCACTGGAGGTATAGAAGTATGCAGTTTGCCCGCAGCCCCAACAGTGCCTTCAGAATCTTCCAAAATATGCAGGACCCATGACCCTTTACTCCCTGACTAGTTAAATTATTTACAGGTGATCTCCTCCTGACAAACCTCTTACTGTCCTCACCTCCTGACACAGAGGCACTCAGCTGAATATAAACCACCACCATGCAAGTGCTATATGGTCAGACAGAATTCATGCTAGACAATGTATTAAAACAAGTGTGTAGGGCTCACGTTTATATCACTTAATTTAGAAAAAGTAATCTGTTGTATTGAAATAATCACGATTTTCTGAACAGTTACCAAATCCTAAATCAAAACCAACACCATGCCGTTGGTACAAATCCATATTGTTTTACACTGAGAGAGACAAAAGTGGCTTTGTGATGAAAAGTGACCTTTTACTGACCACAAAGAGAAAAGATGGTTGAAAAAATAGGGGAAATCACTCCCTTGTCTTTTTTCCAACCTCTGTGTTTTATGCTTTGAATCTGACTTCAAAGCAACGTGGGGTGAAAGTCACCCTGTTGTGTAGGTGGGAAGCTTTTCTTTCTTTGTTGGTAACACTGCACTACACACCTGTTAGAACACGACAAAATGCTAATCAGTCAGACCATTTTAATGTGTGTAATTTAACAAACTGGCAGAATAAAAACAAATAAACATCGTCAACAGAACATGGTATGGATGGTATGGCACGCCCTGGATGTTGAGAGCAGCATGTATGGAAAACATAATGTAACTGTCAAGGCGTATTTGTTCTTGTCATGCATTGTACTTGCAGTGTTGTATTGCTCAGAAAGCACTGAATTTATTTTATAACATCTGAAATGTAATCAATGTGAATTTGACATGAACATCATTGATGATCTGTGACTGATCCAGCCACTGTGAACGGCCACACAAGACTTGTTCTTCAAAAAAGCAAATAAAAAACAGCTACTTTATCAACCAAAGCTCTTCTGACAACTGGCACTTTTAAAGACGTGCATGAGTTTGGGTGTTTCATGTCACTGTCAAACCAAAATGTTTTCTTTATTGATTTTCCGGTCTGATCTCATCACAGCCAGAGAGGCAGGGAGGCAGGGCGGACACATTAGAAAGAAAACATCAGAAAAAGTAATGTAATACTGGAAGTGTTGAGGCTCAACAGAAGCAATTCTGTTAGTGTCTAGAGTAGGACGATTGCTTTATGAAGCTCTCTTATCCTTGTCATGGCTGTCAGTATGTTAATGAAGGTGCTGCAGCAGTAGGAGGCAGCGTTGGCTGGTATCTGGCTGGGAAGAAGCCCCCCTTGGGGACTCACATCCCTCTACCAGGACATGTGGTGGAGGAATGGGAGGGGGCCCTGTTTGTGAGCTCCAGTGGGTGCCAGAGAGATCACAGTGACCTGGTCCAGGAGCATGCGTCCCACTGACAGAACTCCTGAAGCCAAAATAGACTCTTCAATCAGTGTCTGCAGCAGACTGCAGGCGATGTCATTACTATCACCAGTTTTGTATTTTTCTCAAAAGAAAACCACATCAAAAGCACAACTTGTATGTGCCTCGCAGGAAGCACAGGAGTGCTCTGATGAAACATACCTCTATTAGGCAGACTGACTGGAGACTGCTACAGCTACTGACCTTCAGAAGATATAAAGGTGTTCTACATGATCTTTCATGATTAAAGAAAAAAAACAAGGTGGATGCTAAACAAAGCAGAGCTGGAATGAGAAACAGTAATAGAGCTATAATGGAAATCAAAATTTATCTGCTTCTATTTACTCTGTTATGATAAAATGTCTATATTATTGTGCAAAAGTCTGGTAGAAATGAAATAGCTTTATAAAACATAAAAACGTGTATTCACTACCGTGCATCTTTTAAACCACTACACTAATGTACAACATATTGAACTCCTGTCTCACATCAGTTTCTGCAACATTTAGTTGCAAGAAACAAGTGGTGCAATTACACAGAATTGCTAAATGGTTTCTTGTCATAACTGTGGCTTATTATCATGTCAATCAGAATTAAATGCAAAAAACATCTTAACAACACACTTAATGCAATATTCTGCCATTAAACTAAATTTTCCCCAAGATAAGAGAACAATTTGCCAGTAGGGTGAGTTAATTCTACTTTTTCCCCAGTTTTGCAGGATTCAGTTCTTTTTTTTTTTTTTTTTTAACAAACGAGAGCCACTATCTTGAAGAAAGACAGGATAAGGCACGTTGTTCCACTCGCGTTGAAAAAATGACATTTCATCCTGCTGAATTCTCAAAACAACTTGATTTGTATTGAAAGCAGATCCAATTATTATTTCACCCCAAAAGCAGAGATTTATCTTTGTTGAAGAAAATATACTTTTGGAAGTCAAAAGAAGTCTAACTGTAAATGACTGGTAAAAAAGAGATTTTTTTGCAGTGTTACAGGAAAACATCCACAATAAGTGCATCCCCTGGCACAGCGCAAATGTTACCATTTAGTCTGTCTGAGCAAGTGCTTTTAAGCTTGCTTTGAAAAGTAGTGCATTACTATTCTCAGACTCTTTTCAAAGCACAACTTTAACATGAATGAACAATGTGAGGAGCCTCAGGACACTTTAGTGATTTGAATATTAAAATGGAACTTTATATCTGGACCACAGGGCTCAATTAGTTCACACAGGTTTTTGAGAAGACTTACACAATTTAAAGCTTTGATCCTATAGCCTAAACTGCAAAGGACAGGGCTGAAGTACTAATAAATGACAGCATGTATACAACATTTTAAGCAGATTTTTGTGCATTGAGTAAAATATATTAAATACAGTGGTGTAGAAAAAGAAAGTTAAGTTTTTCTTCTCTACAATATATTCTTCCCTGCACAGTAGTTCCTTTTTTCATGTGGGTGTGAGCAGCTTTTCCACCTTACTGCAACTCTATCAAGAAATATGATTAATATGTTGGGCCAGAACTCGGGTCCATGGCACAGGCAGATAATTGAGTTCTAATCTTCACACTGTGGTGATATCATTAACTAACTCACCCCTACAGCTCCATAAAGAAGCAGAAACCAATTGACAGTTTGGCGGGCATGGGTGCAAAAGCCACATTAAAATGAGACCTGCGAAAAGCAGCCTTTCATATGGCTATTGCCTGAATCGATAAAGGCTATTAGGTCCAAGTCCCTAGGGCACATGTGACAGAACTCAGACCCTAGGAAGACTTAAGAGGCCAAAAAAATGTCCAGGTAACTCTGAATAAGACACATATTAATTGTCTTGGTAGTTGTGCCAACAATCCCATATCAACATAAATTTTAATATGAATTCTGCAATGAACTGGAACAAAGAGGGAAAAAAGATGTTACGGTATATACACCCAATAGATGATTTTAGATGACCTCCCTGTATTTGTTTATAGTACGACATTAAAAGCTTCACTTTACTATCACTTAATTTTAGACACATGATGGTGTGCTGAATTGTACCACTACTCATCTACTACACTATTTATAAATACTGTCAAATAATGTATTCTGATCACAGGTGTTCCTATAATCAGCTGTCTCATCTGCACCTCACCCCTCCGCTGTCTCACCATCTCAGGTGATTTGTTTCACAGTGGCTTGAGATTGACAACTTCCTAATTTTGACAGGAAATGCAAACAACGTTGGCAGGCTGTAAAGCAAGGCAGCCAGCACTGAAATATCTTCAATGACAATCCCTACGCCTATCTACTTCGTGGTCTTTATTCATCCATTTTTATATTCTAAAGCAGAGAAAGGGTATTCAAACAGACAAACACAATACATGACTAGACATACATGATATAATGGTATTAAGCAGTGAATACAGAGCCCTGGCTAATTTTACATAACTTGCAAGTTCAAGAAACAAGTTTAAACATATTTTATTTCAAAGACTGTGAATCTAATCTGCAATTTCAGTTAGTCTTCAAGCAACTCCTTGTGCCTTAGGTTACTTAAAGAATACCAACAGCACATTGAAGCATAGCTTGAACACACACACACAACGCTGAAGTCAACATAACAAAAATTATAATATTATAAAACATGTTTTAAATTCGGCTTAAAGACTTTACCTCGGTTCAAGCAGATTAAGTTTGACACATGGTGCTCATAAACATTCATCTGATATGTTTGCTCTAAATGGGGCCAGGTGTTCACTTGTACAACTTGTCAAACTACCTTTTAAACAGAACAGGAACTTCAATTAAGTGTCCAGTTAATGAAGTGCTGATTGTGAGAACAGAACAGTGTCCAGAAACATAATGAAGTCATTAATGCTAATTTATACAAAGTCTAACATTTGAGCCCTTTGTTTATTTGTGAGAAGCCAGAAAACATCCTATGGGTTCATTATGATCTGGAGAGCTTCCGCTAGTTGTGTGTTGGACATGGGGGTCAGGACAGGCATGCAATCAGCCAAGTGCCTCATCTAGCGAATGCAGAGCCATTCCTGTTCTATGCTAATATCATCGCGGTGGGCAGAAATGAGAAAGTAGTGATGCAAGATAATTACCGGGGCACACCAGAGACAGGTGGTGCCCTAACTGCGGTGATTTAGCATTTTGAATTCCTCATTCTCATTAGGCCTGTACTATTCCTCAGTCAGGAAGTAAACTTTGTGGCACTAGGCACTAAATCTTCACACAGAGCCTCTGAGCAATGGCAGATCCCAAATGCCTTCAGAACATGCTAATGGTTGTGGCTATTATAAAGAGTCACAAACAAACCTGGTGTTTACCTGCAGCCAAGGTCAGCGTGCAGGTTATCAGTGATTCTGGATGGCAGACTCATTCCTCAGGGCTATCCCTGTACACGGTTTCAAAAGGTCAGTCATTAACCATGCCATAAGAACAGAGCTTAAGTGCCCCTTCTTCACAGTTGGGTAAAGACCTATTTATATCACTTCCAGTGGTGAAGCTCCTTAAAAGCTAAGGCAAACAATGGAAGCTACGCTATTAAACATGCCTCTTAAGGGGTTAATTTTGTACTGCCCAGGTTGAACCAGGTCGACATGATGTGACTTCACGATTCATGACCCCTGCTGATGCTTAGTCGAAGCAGTAATTGTCTGCTTATCACCTGAACAACGTGAAACAATGGGTGGCCGTTGCACCAAGGCAGAAACACTTGCTATGGTTTCGGGTTGAAGTTTCTCTAATGACTCACTATTAGCCGCCTGATGTATACCGTTGAGTTATACCTGTTTAGCTCAATAGGGACTGTCTGTAGCTGCAGATAAAATGGTCTGTCACGGGGCAGAGGACGCTTTGGTTCCTACCTTGAAACAAATGGATTTCACACTCCACCTACAGGGATACTGTGGAAAGGTGTGAATGGGCACTGAAGAACAGCCATAGGACAGGACTCGACAAACTATGAGGTGAGCCAATTAGACGTGGATCTGCAGGGAAGCTCACACTCTCTCCTCTTCACCAGAAAAGCAATATTGACACCACATGGCATTCCATTTTGAAGGCTATATTCAAAACACTATTCCTGTAACATCGATGAATATTATGCACCTGCAGAGCCGGAGAAAGTGAGGCTCTGAGCTTTTAACAATGGACAAAAAAGTGTCAGTGGCTGAACCAAGCTGAGGTGAAAAGAGGGAGAATATGTTCTCACCATTACACATTACCAGCAGTGACTATTTGTTCCTGGTGCCAAGCAAGTCCTTTTGTGCAGACACAATATTAACAGCCAGAGCTTATATTAAGACTCTAGTGCACTGATAGGCAGGACAGCTTCTCTAAACACTTAATCATAATAATGCTTCCACGCCTGCCATTTTCCAAATCCCGCCTTGACCCTTCTTGGTGACAGCAGAAACTTGAACTTCTTCCAGTGGGATTTAGATGAAATGACATTAAAAACTGGAAGTGACATTTTCTAACATGACTCATTTTACTCATCAAATGGCATTAAAGATAATTGATTGTGGAATACAGAAAGGCATAACCATGTAAGAGAAGAAAAGAAAAGGAAAGGGAAGAGTTAAGGGGTAGGCACATGGCGATGGAATGGATGAATTTAAGCTGTCAAGAAATGGAGGAATTGTCAGCTAAGATGGTTAAAAGCTAGGGACTCTCAAAATCCTGACACTAAGATTCTGTCATGCTGCCCAGATGGAATAAGAGTGACAGTGATGTGAAACAAAGAATTCTCGCCCGGTCTTGCCTGCTAACTAGTACAAACCCACCACAGAGAAAAAGAAGTGCTTAATTCAACCATGGTAATATTAGAATAATTTTTGAACATTGAATATAGGTATTTACACAACATGGATAATGCCAATTTTAACTTTTGAAAATAAAAGCTTAGTCAAAAGAAGGAAAAACCTACACATCCAGCCCACATATGCTGAATAAGTAATATCTAAACCCTGAGACGGTTGGTGAAATTCCCTGTAAAAATGTATTATATACCATATGAACAGACTTGGCCTCTTGGCAGCTCTAGATTAACATACAAATTACTCATGTTGTGCTGTCTGTTTTATTACTGCAGTATGCTTTATGAAACCATATCCAGCCTAAGCTTTACTAAACCGGACAGATTGTTTTCCTTAATAAGGAATGAGTGAGGACTGAGTGAGAAATGACCGGATAATAAATGAATAGTTAATAAGTAGTCCTTTACTATCTGAGAATTGTCATACTTTCTTTATGAGTTGTTCCTGTTTAACTTTGAAAGCTGCTGAGCAGCACAAACCCATTAATGACTAATTCCTTTATCATCAGTTACTCTTTTTGTGCACCCCCTCAAGTAAAGTGATACATCATACTAAGTAGTACTAAAAGAAGAAGTAGAAGTAAACCCTTGTTACTTCATGACTATAACAAGTTAAAGTACTTAGGCTGTGTTTGCTAGGCTGATGCTGATTAATATAAAATTCTGTTTGGCTGGGACATGCAATGCATGATAGAATATGCTGTCACTGTTGGTTATTACATTTTTTTTTTTTTTTTATAATGTGTAAATGGCAGATTTTTAATATTCTGTACTAGTGTATGTATGAATGCTATGGATGCAGCTCCTGTCTTATATTATAA
Source organism: Micropterus dolomieu (assembly GCF_021292245.1). Classification (NCBI taxonomy): domain Eukaryota; kingdom Metazoa; phylum Chordata; class Actinopteri; order Centrarchiformes; family Centrarchidae; genus Micropterus; species Micropterus dolomieu. The sequence goes on along the minus strand of NC_060164.1, from coordinate 9,334,091 downwards.
TCACCATCTTCTACACAGATTCAGTTTTGCTTGATGAAGAGCATGCATCATGAGTGAGACTTCAGGCGCCATGTTGACCTGTATACAGTCTCCATGGCTCTGTAGACAGACTTCAGAGACAACTGGGTTGACACTTAAGGGCCTTCCCACTGTCACCGTGCAGCTACACAGAGATGCCTGTATGTGTGTGTTGGGGGGTGTAGGGGTTGATAGTGCAGGCCACAAATCCCCTGCTCTCATCATTAGGCCTCGCTGACTTCTTCCCCTCCGGGCCCAAGTTTCCTGACCAGACTCCTTTGTGGCAAAATCAAATCTAAGGGACAGCCTGGGTATCGCTTCAGGCTACAGAAAACAGGGTCACTGAAAGAGGCAAACAACAATGCAGTTGTATACCTGACACATAGCTGGCTGAGCAGTAAAAGCTACAAAAACTCCCCTCAAACAAAAGTGCGATTTGGGCTAAATGAACTGTGATGACTGTGAAATGGCTCAGTCAACATACATACAGCATATCAAATCACCTCTCTAGCATACAGCTGGAAGCATCACAGAGTGACGTGCACATACAGCAATGATTCAGCAAGGAGGAAAGTCCTCTTTCAGTGCAGAATTAGGAAATCAAGAAATAACTGTGCTGTTCTGTGCAGATGTGAAGAGTGGTGTGTTGTTTCTTTCTTCTGGTAATTGCACAGCTTGAGTCCTCTTGCCCTCCCCCTCTCCAGGATTATTACTGAATACACACTCAATCCACTCTCTGCCCATGTATCTTGTTGCAAAGTGTTACATCCAATTGCAAATGGAATTACCCGACGTTTTCATTGTGTGCACAGCTTTTCTTTTCTCCACATGCCTAAACCATATGCTGGTCCAACAGTGAGCTTTAGAAAGTGTACCCCTTGGTCCAATGAAGTCCTTGGCCCAGGGGGCACTTAAGTATATTTACCTTTAATCATGCCTCTGTGGAAAGAAGGCCCACATGTGAATCGCTGATAATTGAGCTTTTCTGTTAAATAAGACGTAGACCCCACAAGTATTTTAGGGACATCAAAGAAACTGGTTTAACCACATTGATATCTACACTTCAGAACAGCTATGTAACTGTAATTTGTTTTCATAAGGTAATAACTACTTCTGTTACCGTCTTTCCTTGTGTCTTACAGAACCCCATTAGGGAAGATGGCAGAGATACTGCAGTGACTGTTAATCTTAGTTAACATTTGGGCTCTCTGACGTCTGTTTCACATGAGGGAGTAAAGATTCAAGTCCCAGAAGATGTCCAAATGGTTGCTCCAAAGCAGAAATACCAAATGAAAATTGCAGGAAGGACACATTCAAATTATTTCTGTGCAAAACCAACTTTATACGGCCGGTGCATGACATTGCTGTTGATGTGATTTAGCTCAGCCATGTCCAAATATTCTCTATGGCTATGGCTCTGGAAGGACCTCTAGCAATATATTCAAGGTCTACCCTGTTTCATTAACATGTGACTCAAGTCTCAGTGTGTGATTTTCCTTATGGAATCCAATGGTCAATAAAACAAAATGAATGACTTAAAGGCAGCACCCCTCTAGTCATTACAGAGGCCGCCAAGATGGATTTGACATTTCCAATACGCTGAGTGATTCCAGAAAAAGACCTCATTGATTGAGGCCAGAAAACTGTACTGAGAAAAAATATTAATTTTCTAATAGCATTGTGTTTTTGCAAGAGCAGATGCAAGCAGGTACAAACACAAAGCCCACATATATGAATAAGCTAAACATATCTGTCGCAATATATCAATATGAACTACTGTAAATGTTAAGTATAAAGTTGGTATTGTCAATATTTATAATAATATTTAAAATGAACAGCTAAGTCTTTGTCACTGGAGATGGGCCTAATAATACATTTTATCAGATGTCAGCTACTATTATTTACAAAATGACAGCCCTCTCAAGTGGCAGTCCAAAAGCCCTACTAGCTCTGCTGGCAATGAGAGTCAGTATCTACTCATGATGAACAAGATTCCTCAAGATGAACAACAGCTCATAAATCTTAAAAATCCACCTGCAAAAGGCAAGAAGGCAACACATAAAAATGTCACTGATACAAAAGTGTAATCACAGTTAAAAACAGCTATTTGTATGGTTACCCTGACGGTGAGATAAAAAAAGAAAATCAAGCTTTCCCATTAAAGCCAGATCCATAAATTGACAGAGCGTTACATCATACTGCCTGTCTATCCCCCTTTCTCTGACAGCATTCAATCACTCCCCCCCATTCATCCCTTTCACTTAAGAGTATTTTCGACTTCCCCCAAGGGCCTCTGCAACTGTCACATGACTACAATGTTGCTTCAAAGGTGCTCTCTGTTGCCCATGTTGATGTTCCTTTTGAGCAAAGGCAGTTGGTCTCCATCAGTCACACATATGTTGTTTGTAATGATGTCTTTGTAATGCTGGTTAGTGCTGAGTGCTGTGGTCAGCAGTGTCCCACAGGGTTAGCAATAGGAGGTTGATCATTTCCTGTTCCTGCTAAACTGAGCCAGAGGTAAGTGGGATGTACAAATTAGCGCATGAATAGGAAACACGACCACAGCAGAGTTGATCAGACAATGGGCTGTCCTTCTTCTTCATTGTATAGAAGGGTTTCAAGGGAAACTAGTATTAACTATGAACTTTTTTAACTTCCACCTGCTGTTAAACTCACCATGTGGGGGAGGGACATAGGATTTATGTAGAAGACCACATACAGTATACTGAAGTACAGTTGGATACACCATGGGAGGTATGGCTAATGCTATGTAGCATGACCAAATGGCCTGACTCTGAGGTGATTGATACAGGGAAGCAGAGAATGAAAAGCCCCTGGGAGAGAGCAGCTGAGGAAGACGTCCTCTGTCATCAGTTACACTAGATTAGGAAGTTCCATGCCAATGTAGCGACAAAGAGTAATCTGTGGATCTCCACCCCACTGGCTCACTATACTGTACTGAAGGACCATCTGTTCCAGCGTCCTCAATAATGCCATACATCACCACCTCCTTGGCCCATCACACCGGGATCCAGCACCAGAGTTAAGTGAGGCACGTCTCTGGCCCCGCTGCAATTGGAGCAAATCTTTGGTGGCCGTCATTTGTTACACAACATAACTTAATATTCACTGACTGACAAAAATATGAAAAAATATGTTTTCCTCAAAGAAATGTTTATATCTAAGCTTGTACTATATCTCCTTTGACATCTCAGCCACATCAATTTCCAGTGGCTGTACCAACTTGTAACAATAACAGAATACTAAACTATAAACGTAGCTAAATGTATCTACAGAGTAATTTGATGACAATTTCTCTTAAATATAGTTATGCACAGAATTATTCCAATAATTTCACAAAAGAATTCCAAAAGAATTATGTAATATACATTTCTTTTACAATATAATATTGAATTGAAAGTCAGCTAAAGGTTTTCTATAAATATTCCCTATAAACTACCCTTTTATAAATGACAAAAATAATATAAATACTGGATGCAAGTGCAGTACAAATCCTGGAAGCATACAACGTAGATTTGATTTGACAGACGCATACAACTAATGTTACTGGGATTCATTACATGTTTTGAGATTATGTTCATGGCATTTTGCCATGGCTAGCTTACAGTGACGAGACAGGAAATATGGAGAAAGAGAGAGTGGGATGACATATGCCAAAGGTTTGTGGCCTGATTCAAGCTCTCCACCTCACGGTGACATGGAATGCACCTCAGACCGCGATGCAAGCAGTATGTCCCAGATTCATACCATCTGACAGATGGAGTAAACCATCCTCTCTGAGAAACACACATATTGCAACTGGCATCGCTCCATAATGAGGGTATTTCCAACCATGTACAACATGTGCTTACTTGCGTAGAGTGTGGAATTATATCAGCCAAAGGCAAATAATGCTGGAAAACGGTTCCATATACAGTAGCTGTTCTTTCACCAAACCTCACCATGAATAATATTGGGAGTTATTTGCTGTTGTGAGTAAGCAACAATAAAACATACAGTAGCTATCAAATTATCTACAGTGGGAAGCCATAAAAACACTATAAAATCACATCTTATTAGTGTAATAAATTGCAGTAATTTGTCATGATTTTAAGCAGATAAACAATGCAGTTCTAGATACTTTGCTGCTTGTTTTCTCTTATAAATTGCAATTAAGCCCATGGATATGAAACAATGAAACAAGTCTGCTGCTAAATTCATTCCTTTGTGATACAATTTAGATGTAGTAATGTTGTAATGATAATTGTAATGAGAACAATAATCCTATTGGCAATGTATGCATTATGCAGGTGAGTAAGTGTGAACAGACCACATGAATACAAGCCAATGTTGTATTATTTGACTAAAAAAGAGAATGTGTTTATGTCAATGAGGATTCTCAGAAGGTTATATCAACAAACCAACAATCCTAAACTTAGTTATGTGAGGCGGACTTGGCATAGTCTGCCTCACAAGTGGTTCACCTCGGTAATGTTTCAAATGTGATTTTGAAAAACAAAAAAGGAAAAAACGCAGGATGTGGGTATTTGGATTCTAAACCCCTGGGTCTGTGCTATGTTTATAACATAAGAGGAGACAACCCTGTTAAGCCTGCCAAGACTATGAATTAGCTGTCCATTATATTTCTGTGTAGATATTTGATAGCAGCAGAGGCTGAAATTGTTTATAGGGCTTATAACAAGCCAGTCACAACAAAGAAGACATGTGAGTTCCAAAGGCTTATCCCATTTAGAAAACATGAGCATACATTATCCATTGATACTAATACTTTTAAAATTGTATGTGCAAGAATATTACTATAGTGCTATTCATGCCTTTGAATGAGAAACTTTTAATTGCAACTGGAGAAATTCTAGGAGCAAATTTAGCTTTTACCTGAATAATCATTTATTTTTCATGAGCTACTAATTGACTCCTTCATATTATCTGTGTCTTCCGGCATGATAATCCTTAGGAGAGATCAGCACAGATGCATTGGGTGGGTAAGCATGAATCACCACGGTCTGCTATTGATCCCTCCTTCTCATTGAAAAACAACTTAATGAACATTCGCCAAGGCGTCACACAATGCATCAGCGTGTTCCAGCAGATAAGTGTTCCCGTGGATTGACAAGAGGAAAAATAGGAGGATGGTGGACACCAGAGTCCAGTCAGGGCAGAATCCATAGATTTATTGATCACATCTCTAGATGAGAGATGTGAGAATAATTATGCTCTGAACGCTTGAGCTGGGATGGCCCGAATCCTGGGAGATTGGGCCGGGAAAGCACTGGAAGAGGGGGGGGGGTTCAGGAATGGGTTAGAAGTTTAAAAAACAATTTGAAGACTCCTCTCCTGATGCTTGGATGTCATTAGTATGTGACAATGCTGACATCCTTTGCAACCACACAAATGCAACTTCCCTAAGGAATATCTGAAGATAAACAAAGAATGAAAAAATAAGCATCAAGCTTTACCAAACTATTTCAGAGCACTTGGCTCTCCCCAGCTCCAGCCCTAAAGGCCAAGAGAGTTATCCTCTGTTTCCTCTAAAGTACACTTTGTCCCAGTTTTCTCACCAGATGGGCACACTTTTTAACTACTGAAGCTTCTTTGCAATGATTATCATGGGCACAGCAAAAATGAGTGCAAAGGAAGTTTGCTGCATCCTCTCTCTCTCTCTTTATCTGAAAAACACAAAAGGCAGGAAAATAGAGAATCTGAGAATCCCACCACTAATTGATGACAGTAGTCAACGGGTCAAGGTAGAAGATTGTGGCTACATCATATCAAACATTATTTACCTGTTGGTAAGTTCAAAGGGACCCTGACATGACTGTAATGAGAGCTTTTCAGATCCCATATATATATTGCGCTGTCGGCACAGGCTTGTCAAACTGTTAAAATTGATCCCCTCACCTTGTGAAGGTCACATTCACTGGTGGTCAGTAATCTTACCAAAAAAATGGACATGAGAACTATAACAATATGATCCACAATGCTGCAGTAATCCATGCTATGCTCTGCACACGTGCAAATGATCTATATCTCATTTGCTGTGATGTGCCCTTTGTCTTTGTGTGTGCCTGAGTCGTCCAAAGGTCACATGGTGCAAAGCAGAGGGAACCCACAGAAATCACCAATGGAGATCAATACATTATAACCCCTGCCCATGAGTAACTGGGAGAAATGGCTGTCATATTCAAATAGCCAGGAATTTACAATGGTCTTTGTGAGCTGCTATTGTTCTTGTCAATGCATCTCAGCAGGCTGACTAAGAAGGATTCTTGTACATTCACTGGTGTATCAAATGAATTTTACTCAGAACCATTAATATTTGCTTCAGTTTCACAATTTGTCAATTACTTTTGTCAATCAAGAATGTGAAGCTAAATAAAACGCCAAATGCATTTTTCCTAAATGATTATGAAAACAATGTATAAATAGATATTAATTAAAATCCATGTGTGAAATGAGGATTTACGTGTGTGAGTGTGAGTGTGAGTGTGAGTGTGTGTGTGTGTGTGTGTGTGTGTGTGTGTGTGTGTGTGTGTGTGTGTGTGTGTGTGTGTGTGTGTGTGTGTGTCGGCTTTCAAAGTTCACTGGCCGGCATCCTTGCAGAGCTTGCTGGTAAGGGCTCATCACTTTTCAATTACCAAGGGGTATTACTTTGCATTGAATCATTTTATTCTTGTGATGTGCCTGATGTTCCTGACTGTGTTTAAAGCCGTCTCTTTACAGAGAACAAGCTAGTCGACAGAATTTGGAGACATGCTTGAAAAGGGCTAACCACAGTACAGCAGCACACAGAGCCGCTCAATGGGGAGTGCGCAGGGGGGCGATATCTAAGCTCAACAGTAAACACCGACATCTCCCCGCTAAACCGTCAACATCTTCTACGGTAGGGCAGATCAAAGACGCATGCACTCACAAACTCTTATCGACACACAAAAGCACTAGTGCTGCACTGTGGAGAACTAGGCTGTAAAGGGGATTGCTGCTTTTCAGAAGCAAGTGTTTTGAGAGAGGAAAAAAAAAATCCGAATAATTTTCAATACAAACATGTGGCTGTTAGAGATATCAGAAGACGAGAAAATGCTTGCATTACGTTTGCCTTCCCTCTCCTCAGAAATCCACAAGGGTGAAAGGATACTTCGCTTCCTTCACCAAACTCCACTGCTGAGCACTTTAAGTGCGTGAATGTTGACAGTTGGTGTTAGCATTTAAACCACCTGCGCAGACTATGTCTTTCCATAAAACTGCAAAAATACAGAAAACAATTTGTGTATGAAGTAATATTAAATTACATGATCAATATCAGCCCTGATCCATGTCCATCTAAATCTAAACTTAAGCACTGAGTGCAATAATACTAAGACTAATCAGTGTTACCATGATATAAAAAATAAGAAAAAAATAATATAAGCGTTTCTTCATCAATCCTCTAGTGAAAAAATTGTCTAGGCAAAGGCATTAGAATAATACAAAATTACAAGAACAAATATATAAATTTCCAATATATTATCAGCTGAGGAATAAGCTCTTTTAACAGTTCTAAAGGGAGTCCAAGTATCCGTTTTGTTGCTAACTCTGGAGACTGCTGCTCTTGGCACACAGAGTCTTCATCTGGAGAGTGTCACTCCAAGGATGCCATTCCTATTTTAATTGACTGTCACTCATAACATGCGGTCAACAATAAAAATAGGATTTTGCAGATTCCTTTATAATATTCTTGACAACAAATCAATAAACAAGAGCTTGAGAAGTAGGAGAGATTTCCTGTCATTAACAGTAGCTGTCAGTCTGTCTCTTCTTAGAACGATCCCTGTTCATGATTCCTCCCGCTGGCAGTGGTAACAAAACATATTTTGTTGTAGCATCTTCAATCTTTTGACTTGCTGCTCAAATTCCTCAACATGTAATACATACTGATGAGGTCCAGAACTTAGAAGTGAATTTGCTGTACATTTGTTACATATTTTAACCTACTAAATACTTGTATTCTGCCGATCAGATTATGTTAAATAAAACCATCACAAGGCCAAATCAGATATCTTTGTTATTTTCCAGAGAGAGAGAGCAAGACCTAGACTAATCCTAGCCAATGCAGTGCTGATATCTTGGCCCAGTACTGATGAAAACAAATTTTGCAATGAAAACAAACAACTGCCTTTGGGATAAAAATAACCAGCAAAACTAATGTTCAGGTGCAATTATATCTAGAACTTAAGAAATGGTGGTAGAAACAGATCATCTCTTTATGTTCTACTGCAATATGTTTCAAACTATTGTACATTGTCTACAATCAGATGGAAATAATGTGGTAAGTTGCCAAGAAGCATGTCAATTCACAGTCACACAGTACACAATCACACAACTGCACACTACCGTCACAGATTCAGCACCATTGTTTAAATATTCATTTTACTCCACAATGTGATGGACAAGAACCACTCAGATGATCAAATAAATACCTTAAGGCTGTTTTCCACTAATGACAAGCTGTTTCCAATGCTAACTATGGTTCCTTCCTCTTTGTGCAAAGCTGCTGTGTGCAAAGCAGTAGCAGCATAAAGAACATGTCCACAGGCACCCTATGTCAGCCGGCTGACCTACTTTATTCTCTGTAAGGTCTCGCAGCTCCCTCAAGAACCCCTCCACAACAAAGACACCATTTTGTCTTCATTAGATCCAGAAAATGTCATTGCATGCAGTTTGCCTCCAAATGATATTAACTTTGTTTACAATGTGTTTACCACCTTAATTCCAAATGAGCTACACAAATAAACAAATGAGGAGTGATGAAATGAGCTTCAGCTAATGAGTATTGTCGTGTCTGAAATAGACGCAATGCCATGTGCAGGACTACCTGTAATTGAAATAGTCTGCTGGTAACAGAGAGGGTGAGCCCTGTGAGATGTTTCTATTGACACTTTGTGTCCCTCTGATGGTCCCCATCCCCATTAACATTCACAGCATGCAGCTGCAGCTTTTAATCATTAATACATTTCAAATTAAATACAATTACAAACCATGATCAATGATGGAGTTTTAATTACTGCTAATAACTGACCATCTGCCTGGTGGCCGAGGGCTAAGAAAAAGGCACCAAGATGCACCCTGAACAGCGCAGCCAAAATGTGACGCAGAGCCATGAAAGGCCTGTGTTAATTAAAAAGTCACATTAAACTTGCCCACCCATGCCAAGGGGCTAGATGAGTGTTAGAATGGTAATTGTGACCCATAGAAGAATATCTTAGTCTGGCCCCAAGTGAGATGTTAGGGATCTGTTGCATATGCCTCATCTTTCCCTGGTAAAAAAATAAGTTACCTGAAGACAATGTATAGTATAGATGAAACATAAATATTTTTTTATATATACTGTTTTTGTCATTTCTCGTGTTTGCTTTGTGGTTAGAGTCTAATATCTGTGAAATAACTTCTGACAAAGACACCAAAGCCCTTCTGGCTGCGAAGGCATTGCTCCTCACTGCCTCTGCACTCTAACCTCTCTGAGGATTGTTGTCATTTTTGTGTATGGTTAGCATTTTCTCCAGCCCTACATCTGTCTGGGAAAAAGCATGTGTTTCTCTGTGGCTGAAAGCTATGTAAACACACCACTTGCTTGCTTGTCAGTGAGTCAATGTTTCCGCCGACTTATGTCGACGATAAATCAGAGATAAAGATACTGTAAAAACTAGTGCAGCAGAAGATGCACAAGTAGAAATCGACTGAGTTCAGCACATAGCCATCAGCAACATTGCTGATGATGGCTGTACTCTGAAACGTGGTAATTGTACCATCATGCTGCTCATGCATTAAACATAATTGTAAACTAGAAGATCTGTGGATGCTGGTCGTTCCTTCTTCTTCATCAAGGCTGCGCACTGGGTGGGAGACTGCTCGACTAAGTTTGTAGCTACGTGCCATAATTACCTTGTCTAAACACTACAGCAGCAACCATAACAGCCATCTGCACAAACGCTTTGGACCAGTTCACAAGGCCAGAGCCGACAGAGTCATAATGATGTTGTTTACTTCAGCTCCCTCTCCGTCTCTGAATGTTGCTCATTTTATGTTTCTTTTCCCCTCCTTCATGCATACAGTCATTCCTGTTGCATTTTCCTCCCTTATTTTCAAACATTTAAGTGGAAGACAGCGGCTACGGCACCATCAAGATAGCAGGGGGCTGAAGCAGCAGGGACATGCCAGAGGGTATTGTGCTGAAACATGTCTTAACGACTAAGGCCAGATTGGGCTCGGGGGGTGGGGGGAGGGGGGGGGGGGGGGGGGGTGGTTGCTCTTTGAAAGCCTCCACAGTGTCTGGAGATGTGGTCCTCACGGCTGTGGAGCTTGTTATCCATGGAAAAAACACAACTCATAAGGGGCTACATGCCTTTTTCTAAACCCACGCACACTTCTGCTTGAATGGGCTCTGTTTGTCTTCCCATGTCACTTACAGTGGAAACTTGGGAAGAAATTCACATGAACAATTTGGTTGCCATTCATTAATTAATATTTATTTTAATTTTAATTCTTTAATAGGACGAAAGTTTTATTTCTGACAGTAACTCATTAATATCTCAGCTTAGAAAAGACTAAACTTTTTTCATAAATCATTTGAATGATTGACAGAACAGGAAAAATGCACAGAAATATTATTATTATAATATTATATTTTTTCATTTTGTGTGTAAGCTGGAACTTTTTGTTGATACATGATATTAGCAGCTTGAACTCATCCAGCTTTATTTCCTGAGGGGTTTGGATAAGAGCATTTCTATTTTAATGAATTACAGATGACACTGGGAAATATGAATTTTGGTCGACTTGTACGACTTATCCTGCCAAGTAATTAGTACTTGTGACACAAGTGCATTTAAATATGCCAGGAAAACAGTTTTGAGATGATGATGCTGATGAGAATAATAAATTCTTGAGTGAATATGCAGCCCGTGACATTTAGCTGTGGTGCATACTTTTCCAAAATTATCTTGTGCTTACATATTTAGGACACCATTTTTCAGGTTCATTCTACATATAAAAAAAGACAGATAGTGAATGATGATGACGGTTGTATGATAATGCTGACCTGGCACAAATAATCCCGTCTATCAGCATCAGCGATTTTGACAATTCTTTCACGGATAATTGTCTGTCCATCAAACAAACGACGACTGCAGTAGAGTGGGGAATCTAGGGCACCTCATGAGGAAACCTACAGCATGAATCCTCTTGCACACAACACGCAGACATTTATCCCTTTGCCACCTTCACATTGAAATATGGCTTCAGAGACAAATGCACATACTTGGAGGTCCCATTGATATGACACATAAAATCACAAATTGCTGAGGTGATATTTTTAGACCTGTGCTCCTCTCCTGGGCCAAACACAGAGGGATTTCTGAGTGATTGCCCATCTAAATAATGCAAAGTGTGTTCTCCTGTGTACCCGAGAGGCCCCAGATGCAAAATGACTTGCATGACAGGGAACAGCTGATGAGATGTTTTGCCACAAAAGTCTTTCCATGTTTCGTTTTCCACATTGTGTTTAAGTGGTCTTTGAGTAGAGCGTTGAGGAGGTCTGTGCTTTCCATAGAAACACAGAAAAGAGCGGCTGAATGTATAGTCATTAGAAAATATTTTATTTTATAAAATGAAATATAACGATGTGCAACTATTAGTCAGCTCTTCTTTATTTGTATATTCTTTCAGCTTTTTTATTCCCTGAGTCAGATAAATGTCTCAGGTAATGAAAATCCCACAGAATAGAATGAGATTGAAAGAGATGATCTTGTGTGAACATGGACTTAAATCTAAACTGCATCCATTAAAAAGTAAATTTTTAGTAATTGCCAGATACAATAAAACATAAAACTTTCATTCATATGAGGGACAAAAGCAAGAGAAAAGGCAAGTTAAGCCTTTGAAAAAGAGGATCAAAAAGCTTCACATCTACACAGAAAGGTAAACAGGCTGGAGATTGGTAACACTGGCAGTAAAATGATAATAAACAAAACTCTCTGAATCCAAATCCTCATTTGTCTGAATAATGAGAAGATCCTTATTGTAGCTGGTTGCATGAATCAAAAAGAAAGTTCTCATCTGTGATTAAAAACAGGAGCTTATGCATGCTTCGAATTTCTAAATAATGTTTGAAGGACATGAGATTATGGAAATGCAACAGAACAAAAGCCTTTTGTTTCTGAACGCAACTCCTATCAAAGAGGTACACAAAATGCACAGGTATTTGACTGCTCTAGACCAGTTAGCCAGTAGATTTACACTATCATGAGGAAAGCACTGAATAATCTTTAATTTTAACATTTACATAGTCCATTGAATTGTGTACCATCAGTGCGGGGTAAATGGAGTTCCATCCATCCATCCATCCATCCATCCATCCATCCATCCATCCATCGCTAACCGCTCATCCTGTGTACAGGGTCGCGGGGGGCTAGAGCCAATCCCAGCTGACATTGGGCGAAAGGCAGGGTACACCCTGGGCAGGTTGCCAATCCATCGCAGGGCCGGGTAAATGGAGTTGATGGACAGAATACATTTTGGTTGATTAGCATTTTATCACATTGCTGAATGTAGTCTGGTTCTCAGTAGGGCTTTAAAATATGCAAAACAAGAAGAAAAAAAAAAAGAAACAAAAGTAAACATAATTTGACAGGTATGGTGATATAAGTGATGAAGGTAATTTTTGTATTTCATTTTCACGGGAAAAACATCTTAAAAAGGTGATGTTATTTTTGCTGGGGGCTGTACCAAACATGGAACATGTCTGGAGAATATGATTTTTGAATCTCTGTAGCACCAAACTGCTTCATTTATAAAAGGTATTTTGTTTCACATTTTACCTTATTTAAAAACACTGCAGCTCTTGCAATTTGGATATGGCACTTGGCCATATTGCAATTTTGATAATATTTTGATTAAGTGTTCAGCCTAGTTCTCCGTATGATATAGGGTACAGTGTATATTTCAAATCCATGATACTGATGAATAAAGGAGAACATGAATCCATTCCAGGATGAAACTGTATTGAGAGACATCAGAGTGCCACTCTAAAATAAGCGGCAAGTTGACAGTAGTTAATGAATATTTAATGTTTCTGCTTAAGTTGTCAGGAAAAGAGAAAATGGCTTCACTTATACTCCTGATGCGGAAGCAGTAATACAGAGTGCACCTCTCTGCAGGAAGGGTGCCAAATGATGACCAAGGCAGTCATCTTATTCTACTCACCTTGAGCCCAGCTACCAAGCAAGAGACTTGCCTAACATTCCTGCAGGACACTGTGAGAACACCACCAGTATACCTTCAGGCTGAACTGATTATTAATCATGACCTGTTGACAGGGCTGTGCAGAGAATGAAAGTTTGCTGGATAGAATTCCAGTTTAAATAGCACTAAGTTAAATAAAACAAAAAATAAATTACTTCCATAGGAAAACCTCTATTAGCATTTACATAATTTCACAGGTCACATGCAAAATAAACAGGAAGGCAGACACAGGTATAGTAACACAATCAGCACTACAGATTGCCTGCTTTGGAAAAACATTCTCCTGATGCTTTTCCAATGGGAGGCCAACTGAGCTTGCAGGAGGAATATTTCACTGGGGGCCGAGGAAAGGATTGAGTTCGGCCATGAGAAGAAGTGTAGTGAGAGCTGCCACAAACAATGTGCTCTGACATGACAGACCTGATACTATGCACGTCCAACCTGAGTGCTCATTACACCCACCCACAGGGTTGTCAGGAAATATGGTATCTAAAAACAAACCATCCCATCATGACTGACCAACAGACTTATCATATTTCTAAACTATGCATACAATTAGATTAATACTGTTATAAAGGCTATAACACAGCTTAAACTACATACTTGTATCACATCGGGACATAAAAGAAAAGCATTCTTCTATTTTACGCTATATAATAGATATTAAAAAGCCAAGCAAATGTGTGCAAATGAAAAATGTCCCTCAAATTTTCACACATAATTACTTAATGCTCTATCACTATATATTACAGGGTACAGCTTTACATTCAGTAAAGGAGAGCTATAGTCTCTCTCTGGGAGACAGTATTTATGTTCAAGTGAAAATATAGTTTGTTTTATCTGTGCAACTCTCATTTTAAAATGAAGGATTGATTAAGTTCTTACTGATCATAATGGATGTGGCACGCTAGAATCCTACAAAAGAGTGGCAATGGTGATGCTAGAAAACTGTAGACTAAATTTTAACCAACTAAAATTTAGAAAGAATTGACAGAAAAAGTGAAAATCTCAGGGGATTCACTGGAATTATAAAGTGGTATCTCATAAGACTGCTTTTGTAAAGGTACGTAGCTGGGATTGATGTTGGTTCAATAATCTTTGTTTTGCACTCATTAGTAAAGTATAAAGATCGATCACATCAGCAAACAAGCAGCCGACAAAAATCATAAATTGGCTTGTTGTAATTACAGTTATGCTGCAATTACTGCAAACACGGAGCTGAATTCAACAAACTGTAAACTGCGTATCAACGGTTAAGTGAAGTAATCAAATAAACCTAAAATGAAAGTCTCCTTCTCATTTCCTGACAGTATTTGGTTATATGTATAGTGTGTTCATGGTAATAATGTTATTTGTATACATATATACTGTACATGGTGTGTTTGTGTGTGTGTGTGTGTGTGTGTACTCAGATTAAAAGATGATGCTGACTATATGGTATCTTTTTTATATTTTGCTAACAATTCTTCTGAAGGGACCATGACCAGCAATATATTATATAAAGTATTGTCTGCAATGCATCGCCACTCTGATTTTCTGTAGCTTGTGCATTTGTGCCAAAAAACAATTAAAAACACAAAGCACGACTACTACTACAAAAACTACTTCACAGTCCTGTATCAGTAAGCGACATCTCACTGAGACAAGACCAAGGACAAGGCAAACAACAACAACAAAAACAAAACGTGTTGTCCTGGCCAACATCTCAGAGAAAAATAATGGCGTCATTGCGGTTCTTGAGTCAGTTAAAGCAAAAGGCAATCCAACTCGTACCATGTGCTCGATTTATACTAGTATCAGATCTGTTTAATCACTTTGTTAAATTTATGCAGCGATTATAAACCTACTAATCACCATATGTAACCATAGCAACAAGATAAAACAGTATCAATTGAATTGGAAGGTTCCTGACATTACACATATCAGAAGTGGATTTACCAATACACAATAGTAACAGAGGGATATTGTGTATAAATGTGAGTTATATATCTCCCCTGAAAGATCCCATCTTTGCATGTTCCTTTTTTTCCATGTTTCAAATTTATTTGTGTTATTATTTGTTTCTTTCCTTCTCCTCCAGGTCAGTCTGGTGATCGACACAGTGATAATGTTGTGTGTAACAAAGCTTTGGAAACTGGAACTTTTGTTTCACAGCCTTCTGAGTCTAAGTTATGTTAAAATGTTCAATGTCGATACAAAAATAAGTGAAGGTTCTTATTTTTGGCCAAGTGACCAGGGTGTAAGCAGGATAATCAATTGTGTTAAAGGATTAAATAATGCACTCAAAGATGCAATGCTGTATAACATACTCAAAGAACCACACTCGCGTGTGTCAAAGAATGAAAAAATATCTAGGAGCCACACTGTAAAACAACTGCGCGTGGACGTGTGCACGCTAACAATCAGAGTGAAGAAAGTTAAAGCACAAAATAATTAAAATGATATGGAAATATAAATATCAAAAGCAGAGCTGTCAGAACAGGCTCTGACGGCTGCCTGCTGAGGGAAAAAAAGTAGGGCCATGTTGGCAATAGTTGACAACACTGGTAGAGCTTCACATTTGCTGTGGAAAAGGAAGTGGTAGTGTATGCGTGTGTGTGTATGTGTGTGTGTGTGTGTGTGTGTGTGTGTGTGTGTGTGTGTGTGTGTGTGTGTGTGTGTGTGTGTGTGTGTGTGTGTGTGTGTGTGTGTTTGTGTGGAGTGGGGGGAGGGTGCTTTGTGCTGTCAAAGCTGTGGAAGCTTGGGATGAAAAAAGCATATAACCACTGCCAGCAGATAATGTCACTCAGTCTTTGTATTTACAAATGGGTGTTTTAGTGCTGGCTAAAATAGGCCTATATGAATATGGTGCATAAAAGCACTGCAGTGTAGAATGAAGGAATAAGGTCCACGAGTTGTGTCCTTTCCATAATAGCAGGGACAATAAAACCAGTCCCTGCTGTATATTGAAAATACACCGCCCATTAGAAGCCCTGGTGTGCTTTTTTTATTCCTTTCATCTAACTCAAACATATAGATGGAGGACAGTAGACAATAGCTCAAAACCCATGATGACCATTCCTATATTAACAGGCATGAGGCATATTACTGTGATGGCAACAGGAGAGGTAATGGTCTAGACTGTGTCTACTCTCACTGACCAAATTCCACAGAGAATTTACAATCTGAGATGCAATTTCACAACAAGACAAGGGTCACTCCATGTTCTTAAGTTCTGATTTAGCCTCTGTGGCATTTGACACAGGGGGCAATACACAAAAATGAATTTATAGTAGTTTACTCACTGGCAACTAAAAAAAACACCTGGCACAAACTGTCTTGCCTTGAATGTCATAATCATCTGAAACAATCAATAAATGGCACGACAATTAGACACGATCTGTATCACTTTCCAACACAAGCATGATGCAGGAAGAATGAAGAAAACACCATGCAGATGTTGATAAAGATAAGGAATATTATCTGCCTTACGTTCACCTGTGACTGAGAACACATCTTTTAACAACTGACACAATAGTTAATCTTCCCTGTTCATAACCAGTGGTTCAGGTCACTGTGATAGTGTAGAACAAGCCTGAAGAGAAGCATTTCTTTGTTTTAAAGTCTCTGCTGCCATTTGAGCTACTTTTAGGACCAAATAAGCAAAAACAGTACAGAACTTTTAGAAGAGGAGGGTATTTTCTGCAACTACAGATATATCTTACACAGAAAAATTCAACAAATTAATCTGATGCTATGGACTATTTGTTGATAATAATGTTTGTCTTAATTAATGTAATTGTCTCTAAAAAACTATTGTCATCTGAGTCTCTTAGATGGTGTTTAATTTAATAAGAAATTAATTTCACATCAGAAAAAGTTTGATGCTCTAAATATCTAGATCACAATCCGAACAGTATAACTTAATGACAAGTACCTCACTGGAGTTGTGATTCTGTCAGGTCCTTTTGGAGCCATGGCAACTACATACAACAGACACATGACAACCTATCTGCATGAGGCATCGTGCAGTTCGACCACAAAGGGAGCTTTCCATGTATTTAACCACAAGGGTCACTCACAGAGAGGATTCCCATCACACAAATAAAACAGAAAACGATTGTTGAGAACGTAATTGAGCTGCCATGTACGCTTATCATCACTGTCAAAACACAGCCAGGTGCCCCGAGCACCTAAGAGATGGCCATTTCTTCCCTTCTTTATGAAAATTAATCGTTTCACGGCCATAGTAAATGACATGCCACATTTGTTTATGGGCTTGGAGTGAATTGATAGTGAAGAAAACATGTATTAGGAGGAGGGAGTGTGGCTACTGACCCATGCTAGTCTCGCACTACATTTGCATTCATTAGCTCAATCAGGGAGCCTTCCTAACTCTCTCCATCATAAATGATAGATGACTGAGGAGGCTGGATAGCCACTGAGATCACTGAGACCTGCAGAATAGATATATTTTACTGATATAAATTATTCATATGACTTTCATGCTGAAAAACAACATCTGATTGGTTCTTAAGGAGTAGCTGGGATAAAGATTATGCAAATGTTGATCACCCATAATTGAGCATAATTGCATTGCATACGTTTGTGAGGCTCTCAACAGCCATTACTCCCCCCTCAAAATTTGCTCTACTGCACAAGTGACTCACTCACAGGCACCTGTTTGAAGGGACAAGGAGACAAGCGGCAGCGCAAATGTAGAGGAGGACATGTTTGTCAAGGCAAGCCGTGGAAGCAGTAACCAGGTTAAATTTGGGGAGAAAAAATATAGTGGAGAGGATGTTAAGTGTCTGTTGTGGAGTTTTTTTCGGCTTTCCCCGAAATCAATAGTGATCATAAATGTTTCAGAAGAGCCTAATTGGTGCTCTTTGATGTCCCACTGTGGTTGCTTTGTCTTTTCTATCAGCTGTCACCCCTCTGTCCAAGGCCCTCTGACAGAGGCGGGCTCCAGTCAGACCATGAAGTTCAGCACAGACACACACAAACAATGTGGCAGCAACTCAATTACTATGATTCCAGCCATAATCAACAGGGCTGCAGGGAATATCAGCATCTGTTAGGCACAGGCGGACAAGGCATCACTGTCAATGCACAATATTCCATTCAGGTTACAACAATTACACCAAATGTTTGAGTTATTTGGCTCATTCACGGAGGTTTGAGAGGGAAAGACTGCAGACAGCTGCGAGACATTACTGTATATCTGTATACAAATAAACTGGAGTACTACGGAGGGTTGTACTTGCTCAGCCACCAGACTTATCTATACGATGTATATCAAGTAAGCCTGATCAAAAAAAACAATAATACCATCAACCTGTCACTTAATTCAGCTGAGTTATAGTGTAATCAATAGTCCTAATATAGAACTAAGTAATGATACTAAGCCTAGGCAGCTGAATCCCACAGCATAGGGAGGGAGAGACATGGCCTGAGGTGCAAAAACACAGAACCAATCGATCTCTGTGCTTCCACATCAGACATGGCCGATTATCCCTTCTGCACTAATGCTTGGGCATGAGCAAACGAATGAGATAAGAGTTAATAAGGTCATATATTTAACATTCAGTAGTCACGTGCTGTATGTCCCTGCCAGATTCACAAGCAAAATGTTAACACAAGCTTCATACAGTTAATTCTAACATACAAAAAGATTGAATTTTCCACACAATGGAACATTTCTCCCATTGAAAATGCTAATAAGCCATTCTTTGAAGTGTCCTTATTTGCATTACAAACGTTGCTCCCAAACTCTCAGAAAAACAGCGAGGAAGCAAGAGAGAAACCAAGCTTCTGTTCTCCATCCATCAGAGATGTTCAGCAGCCGAAACTGTGTTATGCCGAGAACTGCAATGCAAGATACCTGCTACAAAAATGCTGCATTACAGTCAGACTTCACCTTTCCATTCAGTCTCACGTTCAGATGCTGGTTCTGATCATTAAAAGCCATTTCCCCTGCGGGATATGTTTCTGTGGTTCTACTAAAGACAAGAGTAATCCCAACAGAACAGCTATACATATTCAAAAAGTCCTTGTTCTGTTGGCTTTGCTGAGCAGTGCAGTATACACAGGAGATCTCTCAACCTCACAGAATCACCAGGAGTTCACACAATAATCACTGTTTTACAATATGTTTAACTCACTGTGAGCAAGTAAGACTTCAGCATAATAGAGGCAAGGTAGGTTGGAGAGGGATGTGTCCCAAGACAAAATGAATTCAAACTGCTGCTTAACTAGGCTATCTACAAGCCTGAGGAGACTTATGATTTTATCATTAGGGTATGCTGGATACATTTGATATACATAGACTGTCTGCTGTGATTTTGATGTGGCACTACTTTTGCAGTGAGAGGTACAAGAGATAAAAATCCGGGCTTCATGCCACAGTGGATCGCTGTGGTGAAATGCTTCTTGGTAAATTCAAATACATGTTCATTCTCTGCTTCTTCGAACGAACGAGGCGCCTGCTAATCAAAAGAACGAGAACACACTTATCAAACAAACCGACAAGACACTCTTGCTATACTAAGTCACGATCAACTAATCATCGAAAATAAATGGAAAATGTGATAAAAACAACAAAGGTATATAATTCACGCGAATGCAGTATAAGATGTCTGATCAGAAAAAAAGTAAGGCTTGATGTAGCATGACATTTACAGCCCATTGTCTACTTAAATAAATGATGGACATGGAAAATCTGAGTGATAGTGTGATTTCGTTTTGTGACATTGTGTGGATTTTTGTAACTGTGTAATAATGTTAAGGGGGAGAAGCACATTCAAAATACAATGTCTCCTCTGTGCCAAAAAATCCTTGCCAAAATCAATACGAGATTTGAACGCAAGCCTGCATTTTTAACATTCTTTCTTTCAACATCAATCCTTTGTACCACAGACAACTTGTTAAGTATTTACAATGGCCCAGCTGCTTTTGTTGAATGGGGAAAAAAGATTCAGGATCATCGTGTCCATATGAACAAGTATTACTCACTTTCTAGAGTGTCAAGCCATAAAGCTGAAAAATGATCTATTTGGAGTGGCTCACATTCCCTTTCAATCAGAGATGAAGACATAACATTTTTTAGGTAGTGCAGACAGGTCAACTCTGACCACCTGTTGCAGCTGAGCAAGCAGCTGATGAAAGCTGAAATCGATTCACCTCATCTGTCTGCAAAAGCATTCACATTACACCCAAAGAGAATGAGTTAACAAATCAATGATTGTAGGAAACTGAGATGTGATGTAAAAAAGACAATAACATTTAAAGAATACCCAAGGACAAATCCTTATCGAGGCACTCCCAAGTAATGACACTGGAATAATATATATGTGCCGTAGGCTTCACACTGACAGAAGCTGTCAGATCACTGTGACACAGAAGAACCCTTAAAGCTCACAGAAGTACACTCGTATTCTTCAAGAAACATTCAGTGGAGTCGTACTTGTTTGGATGTTGAATGGTTTTTTTAAAGGCTTTCTTTAAAGTGCTGGTACTGAGGACTTTCTCATGCATTGGTAATCCAATGGCCCTTCAATGATTCAGCAAGCAGTGTGGGGAGAGGAAGCCAAGAGCTCAAGCTCTTTGCGCCTTTTTAAAATTTCAGTAAACTAAAGCAGGATTGGGAGCAGCAGGGCCTTTGCAGACACTCACAATCTCCACCTCTTCAACACGATCTCCTGAAACGAGTTGCTGTACCGAATTCATTCAAATTACTGATAAGGGAGCAAGGCATGGGTGTCTGGGTGGAATATGTGAGTTTACCAACTGCTGAGTTTGTTTATGTCTACACAGCCACGCATGTACGCACTACAAGGAAAAGTCTGGATTTTTCTGGCAAAAAGATGGTTACATAACATTTTTCATAAGAGGAAAATCAAAAGATAATTTAATAAACCATGATCCACAGTATCTGACAACCCAAAACATCCAATGTGGTTCATCTTTTGATCTCCCTGTACTTGAATGATATACTAAATAATTGCAGTGGACATTTTAGGGTTCAAATATTTCTTCATTGCTTAATTTAGTAACAAGTGCTGCCTTTGAAACGTAAGCCTGGTACTGATTAAAGGAATCCTGATAAATGAACTACAATCAACTGGCTGTTTTCTGAATTGCCTGTTTTTCTAAATGGGGTACGTTTCATACAGTTTAAAATGCCAAGGCTGTTCTTGTAACAGAATTAAGTGGCAATAGTTTGAGTGTATTTTCTATTCTTTGAGAGGGACGGGGTGTACTGGGACATACTATTCTTCACAGAGAGGCCACCCTCATTTCCAGGGGAGTAACGGTAGATATAGTATATCACGAAAAATGAAAACTGATCAGAAATGCTCCACTGCAGGACATTTTGTATTCCACTGCTAAAATAATGGAAGCAGAGGGCCAATTAATCAGGCACTTGTTTACCATTCTCAAGGCTCTCCGTGTTCATTAGTCTGCCGAAGCTGCACTCTATGGGGCTGGAGACAACCACAGGAGAGGAGATCCATCTACACGCCACGTGTGACATCCAGAGATTTACGAGCCAGCGCGTGCCACATGCCACATTTCCCATCCCCATAAGGCAATAAACGCTTCATTATCATTTTAAATTGCCCCTTTTGTTTCTGGTAACGAACAGCAGTAGCAGCATATCTGAAAAGTAAACTGTGGTTCCATAACGGCCCCAACACCAATGTCCAATCATCAGCTATGGGACCTGGCTCTAAATATGACGGAGAGGATGTATATTCATGTGGAACTTCTCCTAAAGAGCTGGAGGGAAAACTCAAGCAGAGCAACAGAATGCATGATTTAAATGCAAGAGCAGATAAATAATTTGAATTTTTGCCATGCCATGATTCATGAAACTATTAATGCATTGTATTGTGCATTTTTTTGAATAAGACATAAAACGCGATTACTATTAAATTCCCAGGAAAAATGGGAACTACTCCAACTGAAAGTAATACATCTTTGTCATGTTCTTAATAAAAACTTTACAAGTCTGAATTTACCTTCAGTAAAGACAGACATAATATTTTCTTCACTGATTTAAACATGAGAAAACTATCCAAAACAGCAAAGCAACAGGAGGAGGATATTTCCCTTAAAGAATTATGGGACTAATGTGATGGTACAAGAACTGAACTCGGCAAAATCTCCTGGCCCTGATAGTATTCCCATCGAGGCTTAACTAGGTCCCATGCTTTTGTAAATGATAAATACATCAATTAGAAAGAGCTTCTTCCTAAAGCAAACAAATATAGCATTAATATCATTGCTTCTCAAAAAACATCAAGCATATTGTACCAGCTACCAGCCTATATCATTAATTAATGCAGACATGAAGATATATGCAAATGTACTAGCATGCAATCTCAACAACTACCTTGGGAAATGTATCCACTGTGATCAAACAGGCTTTGTGAAAGGCCACTTTAGATCAGAATGAGAAAATGTGCATGTAAATCTGGGGGTATTTACTGTGTTCCTTTATCTTTTATATTCACTTGATTTACTATTTACTTTAATCTCTTGTATCACGTATGGCTTTTTTTAAAATTGTAAAGCCTGGTGGGCTTTAAGAGGTTTTATACATTCAGAACTTCTATAAAACTAGACCCAGCGTCTAGATGAGAGCTGCGTTTAATTGTCAAAACGTGTAGCCACACCCGGCCAATAAAAGGGACTCAGCATTTCATTTAAGTTTTACATTATGTATACATGTTCTTTTCTGTTAACATGATCAAATAAAAAGTTGTTCACAAAAAAGTTTGAAGAGTGAAAAAAAGAACATAAATAAAATGACCAGAAACTCAGAGAACAGACATCAATTCTGTAGAAATCTAAACAATTGTAGAGAGATGCATGTAATAAATAAAGAGTGCAATGAATCCTGCAAGGTTTGAATGGATGTTCCTTTTCTTGAGGGGAGAAGAGAAAATGCTCCCTTCTTGTCAGCGGGCCAGCTACATTGATGATCATTTTCCACAGCCCATTTCCTCACTTAGTCATCTGAACAGCACAAAGGAGCAGCAGAAGGTGTGAATTATCAAACAGAAGAAGTGCAGGGAGACAGGGACAGCTAAAACAGCTACCTCACACTTAAGTAAGCCTTCCTGTTTGTCTTGCGAAACAGGGCATTTTCCTCTGACTAAATAGAGTTCAGTGTGGGCTAAAGTCTGTGTGTGAATAATGAATTATTCAGTTTGAAGGTGAGTGGGATCAGTTCCTAGTATGCAGGGGGAGATTAGCCACTGGTGGCCCCTGACAGATGGAGGCCTTACAGGCCGATGCAATACAGACCCAAGAGAATATCAGGTGTCACCTCATTACACACTTCATAGACTTTTTCAACTTCCAATGTTACCTTCTCTGATTGGGATAACTGGGGCAAGTCCAAAACAACCTAAAACACTGCTGAAGTAGAATACGAATATAATCAGAAAGCTTTTAATTTGACGTATGCCAGTACATTAGCTGGGTTGGGTATGCTTTTATTGTCACGCCAACATTCTTTAATAAATGTAAATTTATGTTTTTGTGATTTAGTTTCTCTCTGAATGGTAAGTCTACCCAGAGATAAAGTCTGACTAAAACGGTTAAATACAATGTTTTATTTATTTATTTATTTTTGGATATCATCAACAGTCAATATTCTCTGGGCTGCAGTGAATACAGAATTGGTTTGAAGGGCTTGCTTTATGTGCTATTAAATGGGTTGCCTTTTCCACTAAAAACACTTGGTGAAATTGTGTAGTTTAAAAGGGGAGTAATTTACTCAATATGCAACGTGAAGGGGAGATTCTCTCTTTTCATCAGGCTCAACTGACATATCATGGACAATTGGAGCCAATGAATAGGGTAACCTTCATTTTTTCTTCCTTGCCACACAGCAGGGTCCATTCCTTCAAAATGAATCAATATGTGCTTGCTAGGCTCCAAGCTGGACTTTTTGTCTTATCAAATATGCACTGGTTAAATTGCTATTTTAAAAATAGTGATGAGTTTGCAAACTCTCCCTCTCATGCTATCTGTCTCTGCCTATCATTATCTCTCACTACATCCTCCCACTTGCAGAGCTTCAGGCTAGATTTTCTATGGCCTGGTAACCCAGAAAACATATAAAGGATTGATAGATTTTCACAGTTTACTTGGTGCTAACTGGTGAGTTGTACATTGACACAGTGGGTGTATGCTGAAGAGCAGCAGTGGCTGGAGTTCAGATAACTGACTACATTTTGAACACTATTAGCATGACTATAAAAACTAGGACAATTAAGCCCAGACTGAAAACACATTCTAGTTTTATTCTTTAATAATTACAACATTGTGGGCCTAATTTTGTCTGTATGACAGCTACTTTTACTTGAGAATTGAAATGTTTATCACAAGATAGCATCCTATCTATGGCAATTCTTGAACAAAAAGTTTTGAAAGTTTTGAACGTTAAACGTTCAGCTTGGAAATCTACTGGGCTGGGATTGTGTTTCTTAAAAATCTCAGAAAAAGACAAATGTAGCAGTCATCAGCTGTTTCACTTTTCTGTCAGGTTTTGAAAAATCAAAGACAACACCAGTCAGTCTTGATTCTTGCCTGGTAATTGACACTGTCTGCCATAAATTGGTAACAGACCAATTAAGTGTCACTTTAACTTCCACACTAATTGTTTCAGAGGGATAAGAAGTCCTGAGTGATCAACAGCCAATGTGACAGGTTGCCTGTATTAAACCAAGAGACTGTGTGAATGTGCTACAAGTGAGAATTACCTCGCCTTTGCAGAATAACATCTCCTGGTGAAACAAAATGGAGGGCTCCGGCTGAAGTGAAAAGGACATTCTGCTGCATGCTACCATCGTATCACTATAATATATAAATATAATGGGACACATATCTTATACAAGATATTAGATGCATTAAGAGACATAAAATGTCTGATTTGCAAGCTAGAGCCTGATCCTTTACTTGTAGTTTTTTACATTTACATTACATTTATTCACTTAGCTGACACTTTTATCCAAAGGGACTTATGTCAGAGGTCGCACGCCTCTGGAGCAACTAAGGGTTAAGTGTCTTGCTCAGGGACACAATGGTAGATGTGTCACAGTGGGAAATGAACCAAGGTCTGTCACACCAAAGGCAGGCGTCTTATCCACAGCACCATATTATATATATATATATACACACACACACACACACACACACACAACATACACACACACACACACACACACACACACACACACAATTTTGTACACACCCACAAATACTGTGGATACTGGCCACACCGCATCATAACCACAGAGGCTATTAAATCCTGAAAGATTCCCATAGCATGTAATGTCATAAAATTTACTTGGATGGAGCAATGGAGCTCCAATGAAAGAGCAAATCCTGCACGTCTTCTGTTTTGGATAACTAATAAGAACTAGCACAAATTCAATTTCAGGTTTCACATGAACAACTGCAACACACTAATAAACTAATACTCTCTGAATCCACGGTAGGAAACAATATGAGAACACACTGTAAATGTAACATAAGGGGCAGGAGGAGACTTGCAACAACATAGTGGGCACTGCCGAGTATGAAAATGTGATTAAAATGAATGGTCTGGTATACTTTACACCTGATATTTACATATGCATATTTACATATGCATGCACAAGTGGGAGGAAAACAGATAATTGAATGGAAACATGGGAAAAAGATACAGACTCCACACAGAGAGGACCAGGACTGAGATTTATTGCACGTCCTCTGTAAGAGTACATTGAACTATGCTTGTCATGTTCATGAGTGTTAATGTAGATTGCACTGAAGACTAAAAGAGACTAGCTATTGTATCAAAGTTCCTTTTAGCAACAGCCTGTGAGAAAAAATAGACAAATTATCTACTTAGTTGTTACAAACATGGTGATAGCTGCTGGTCTTTTACCATTCCAATGGAAATCAGCCACTTCAACAAGCTTATCAGGCCACCGGCAGCACTTAATTGCTCCAGGTTTGTTTCATCCAGGCTTCTCTTTGTGTTTTGCCTCTTCCGACTTTCCTGATGGAAACTGCAATAGCCCAAATCTATTTACCATCTGGCATGGTTTCAAGTTAGTGGACAAAGAAAAAATAAAACCCTGAGTGTTTGGTGTGTTGGTGGGTGGGTTAGGGTTAGAAAGAAAAAAAGCTAACAGGACTGTGCTCAGTTTAAATAATTAAGGGCACCACAAGGGCAAAAGATCTCAGATGCACTATGAAATTCATTAAGCCTTCTGCTATCTAAACATGGCATTAATCAGAGGCATATTATATAAAGTATAGGAATCCTTTAAAGAGTCTTATCTTTTCAGTTAATGAAAGATATGCATGAGAAAAGAGAAGGAAAAACTGCATCCATCACCAGGCATCTGCAATCCTCTCTCTGATCCTGCTGGTAAACTGTAAATGACCTCAGAATGATGACAGCGGGTAAGTCGAGAACAATATGGCTGCCGTGTTTACCTGCCTGTCTTTTTCTGCCGTGTCAAGCCGTGAGTTGCCAACGGAGGCCTGACTGACAAAGGCCCTGCAGGGTGGAGGGGTGGGGGGAGGTGGGTAGACTGAACGATGCATGCCCTATCCATCATGGCGGCCCTTGTTGGTGGGCTAAGGAGCCGACATGTGGTGGTGAGGGAGAGCTGGTCAGTAAGGAGTCAGCACTCTTTGACTACTCCAGATCCATCATCCAGACAAGAGTAGCACAGAATTTGTCTGTGTGGTGACAGCCGGCAGAATGACTTCTTCCACTCTGGGCAAAGAGCAATGTGCTGACCAGGAAAAAAGGTTGTGAAAGGGCTGGTCAGGAGGATATCGCTCAGAGGATTTAGGGAATCAAGACTATCAAAGAGAAGGTTTTCGAGTAGGACCCTGTATTGCAGATATAAACATGAAGCCAGTTTAGGAGTTGTAGCTCATAAAAGCTCAAATGGAAAATGTAAAGTTTAGTTCTTTAATTAAATGATTAATAGGTTTATGATATTAGTGTTAATTTAGTTTAAGCAATTGTACCTAATTATTCATATACAGGCAAGAAATTGATTATTCTGTGTGTTCAGTAGGATACTTGATAAGATCTTGACAATTAATCTGACCACATAATGCAACAAATCTATAGACCAGTGTGATGGAGCAAGAGAAAGATGGTGCCACATAAAGGTTAAGCGGGAAAAAAATCAATCTAGTGAGAGGAAAGAGAAGAGAGGGAGGCAGAGGACATGTGCGAGAGAAAGTTCACATGCATGAGAGAGTTCACAGTGGGTACCAACCTCCTGTAGTTCTGAAGAATTAGAGTCATAGGGAAAAATCAGCACGGGCACAAATGCTGGTCTTGTTGTATAATATATCACCACTAGGTAAAAATAAAATAAAAGGAAATGTTTGTTCTTGCCAGTTCAGGTGGAGTGTGACAACTCAAGTCATATTGCTGTTGTGCAACTGATCAGTGAGGAAACAACACTTTACTCCACAGCTAAAGCTAGCATTTCAAAAAAACACTCTGAGCTCTAAACCTCTGAAGACACTTAAAAACAGCTGTCTTTCAGTCTTTATAACATTACCTGTCAGGAGAAATGCCTTGTCATCAGATATTTTCAGAGTAATCTGTAAGCGTCTAATCTCTGCACACTGATGTAGTTGGTGACCCTGCAGCGCTTCGACAGAGTACTCTGTCTTTTTCATCTGCACTGCCTTGTTGGTCTAGGTGGATTTGTTCCCCAACATGCAGGGAATGCCAAACACACCAAAACTCTAAGGTCAAGTCACAGAGAAGACCTGTTCGGACATGAGCTAGTTAAACTCTGACACTCTGCCCCTCAGCCCTGACCTCCACTGACAGGATGCTTCTGATTAGACTGGTTTAGGAGCACTCCACACATTGTTAAGGAAGGGAGCAGGAAAAGGGCTACATTGAGACTTTTGTGGATTTGAGTTTTATAGGAGCAGCTGCATAAAGCAAAAGTATTTGTGGTCTTGTTATTGTCTGTGATCCATCCAACCCAAACCAAACATTCACACACTGTTTAACTCTATATTTTTCCTAAAACAGATGTAAATAATCTGTTACTGAGATGTCGGCTTTGCTAAAAATGTCACCTATCTGAGACCAACACTGGTGTCAGCTCATTAGACGGAGCCGGTGGCTTGCACAGACAGGTATTTTATAGGCAATACTCTCTTGCAAAAGAACAGACACCACTGAGAATACAAAGCTAATTGCATCACTCCAGCATGACAAGAGGCAGATATAGAAGCCTGCAGTCATACAACTCATCAGAGGAGAAAGAGAGAGGAAAAGAGAGAAAGAAATCATTTTTATGCACATGACGCAAGGGGATATTGCATTCATGATCAGGGATTACCTTGTGCTCTGTCATTGTGGAGTGATAGCAGGAGAGTGTTGTCATTTTTTTTAGTGCAGTAAGCGGGCAGGGATGAGACAACCACAGGGATGCAGCTTGTGTTTTGCAGACTCAGATACAGGTCGTACACTTCACCTTTTGACAAAATGAAACACCGAAAACACCCCTAAAAGCACCTGTATCCAATACAGAGACACATGGCTGAATGCCAGGTTCACAAATCCAGTGTAAATAAAGCACGTTGGTTCACACAAACACACACACACAAAGTACACAGAGCCAGAGAACAGAAAACACAAAGAAGAGGAAGCTTCTGGAAAAGTTAACGGGGGAATGTCGAGGTGGAAATGCCATATTGTACAGTTTTTACAATTTCTTTTGTAATCTGAACGATATTAACATGCCACATCGTGTACATCAGCAATTCAATTCAGTTAAATCCACCAATTGTTATAGGACAGAAAATTATATTGTGTTAGTGTTTCAATAAACTCTGTGTTTTGTTAGGCACTGTCCGATAGGACATCATTGCATCACTTCCTGTTGGTACAAATCTGTAGTTTGTAGGTTAATTTATTGGCTACTAACTTCCCAAATGGAGCTTAGCACAATGTATGATGACACTTTATAGTATTAGTTTATAACATGGAGTTGGGAGACACTCATTGTCTTCTTAAGCTGGAGTTGTAGCCTTTTGTTTTTTAATAAGCGACTCAGAGCAAAAAACCTCAGGCGCAACCTGAAAATAAATGAGTTGGCTCCCACTAATTGAGCAGTAATCGTGATGTGCCGTTTGTTTCTGTTGAAGAAACATCATTTGCTGATAAACATTTTCCTAATCACAGCTGCTGCAGGCACCGCTTCCCTGTTTAGTGCCAAGGTGACCCGAACAAAACTCGCAATAATGTGACATGAAATAGGGACGCTGCCAGGAGCAAAATGGTCTGTCACGCTTCCTCAATATGAAGAAATGATGAGTGCTTTTTTTGGCAACACTACTTTTAAAAAGGTGGAAAACAATCAATAGCTTTCCCACAATGCATCTGTGTCATTGCTAACTAGCAACTGGTCTCTGGAATAGATGAGCAAGCAGAAGCAAACTGTTTCCCGTTGTGGTGATTATGAGATGAGCACATCTCATAAAACTTGTCTTGACAACCTAATTGATCACAGTAGGAGGCATAATAAATGCTTTACTCAAAGTGAGAAGTACATCAAGGGACCTTTGCATTATATCTTAATTTAATTACAAAACATAATCAAATTAGACCTGAAAAAGTAACTCATCATATTACAATCTCTCCCTTCTCACTGTTGGTCATGCAACTTGGCTAATGAAGTTACACTTCTCAGAGTGTCCCTGTGGATCAAAATAAACTTAATCCTCAGAAAGCAAGTTTACTTATTAAGTGAAAAACAGATTGCTAGCATGACAAATGCAACACTATGTAAATATAGCTTTGTCTGCTCCTACTGTTGCTACTTAACAATACACTTCATGCCATCTGTTGTTAATTTTTTCAGCACACAGACCCAGTCCCCACCCATCCACCTGCTGTGTGTACAATTTTGACTAATGGTTTTATTCAATGAGAATGAAGGGGTGATTATTGTTCAGAGTTCTGTCTATATAAGTGAGAGAAAAGGCTAGTCAGAACTCAGTCATCAAGCGCCTCATTTACTGAAATGATCTGGGCTTCCAGATCCCCAAGCTCTGAGCAGCCGTGGCTTCGGTAGAACCCAAATGAGAAATGTCATTAAGTGGGTCTCATCATCAAGTGATGCCATTCTCTCTCCCTTACACACAAGTGTGGCACAAAAAAACACACATGCACACACACAAACACACACACACGTGCACACTCGCAGACACCCATAGACTTTACTGCCCCTAACAGGATGTACTTCGACAGACAGTAATGAAAGTGTCTCATTCGCGATTCCAATCAAAAGCTCATCAATCACAACTTGCATCTAAAAAAGCCTCACACACTCCCTGCTCATGGTGAAAAAGGTGAAAGGAGGGAGCCTTGATGCAAACCTGAGTTAAATTAAATCTTGTGCTATCAAAAAAAAAAAAAAAAAAAAATCAGGCTGCCAAGATAAAGACAGAGCTACAGTTTAGTAAACCTCATCATTGGAATGAAGCTGTTTAGGTGATAGCACTATTGAACTTGACTATTGGATGAGGAGATGATAAAGGGAATGAGCATATGAATCACACATTTCTATTAAAGTTTTGAATCTAGTATATTTGCAAACACATACATATTTTCAAATATATTAAAATAGCCCTATTAAATCAGGGCAGCGATATTGTGTATGTGTGTTGCTAGTCACACCCAACGAGAAGCACATATGCTGCACACACAGGGTAAATTTGTGCATAGTGACAGCAGCTTTGCTTTGTTTATTTCTTCACACTTCACACTAGTGGGGGTGCATTACGAAGGAGGTAACCATAACCAACTAAAATGGCGTTGACTAAAGCAAGCAACAATATTGACTGCAATGAATAAGAAACAGAAATAGCTTAAGGCAATTCAGGATTTAGAAGCCACTTTACAGATTTAAAAAGGCAATGAGCCAGAAAAATATAGCAGAAGCTTCTGTGTAAGACAACACAACCAGTTAGTTGCCGATGGTCACACAGTGGGGGCTTTTGTGGAGAAAATGTCCTTAAATGTGTGTTGTTGTTTTTTTTTATTTAAAAAAATGGATTTAAAAATTTTCACAGCAACAGTGTCGAGAGTCTGTGCATAAAAGCAACATGAAGTATTAGCATGTGCAACAAGTTAGTGTCACACACATAGTATTATTTTAGTATTTTACTGTCCAAAATCTCTGTAAGATTGTTCGATTATCTGATGTACATTATACACATTCAGTGTCCACTTTGTTGGGTACACCTGTACAGTCTTATGCAATCCAAAACAACTGTTCTGTCATAAATAGTCTGCCTTTAATGATGTCAATAATGTTCATAGAGATCTTAATCAAATACGTTTTAGTTTTAGGTCATAGTTTGTGAAAGCGCTGTACTGGACTGCGTTAAATTGAGGCGTTAAATTTTTTATCCTCCCTTTTACGTACATGATGAGTGCATTAAACACCATATGTTTATCATTAATAAACATATCACTGGCTCAACACATTTCTGACAATGTCACCAAGTATTGTGAGCTTTGTAAAGATAGACTTTATGGTAGAGCCGTTGTATTGGACAGCATTAGATTGTACAGGTGTGACTAATAAAAGGGGCCCTGAGTGTACAGCACGTATGGTTAGTGAACTGAGTCAAAAGCTAATTTTACAGAGAGATTCCAGATGATTTTCTGCATGTATGATTTCTGATTTCCATTTATATAGAAGAAGGCAGAATATTTAGCTGATGAGAAAGTAGTTCAGTACTACTGTGGTTCTAAGTGGCTATTATAACAATTACCATCTATAAAGCTCCAATCTGAAGGAGATTGGAGGCAAGCCCAGGCAAAGGTCTGCAATAATGGTTTAGAGAAGAGCACTGTATGACTGCTTTTCTGCCCCTCTTACTCCCAGCATGTGAAAACACATTGTGGGCAGCACTCTATTTTGACTTCTGTTCTTGTACAAAATAAGTAAAAAAAACAAAACAACAACAACAAAAAAACAGTGGCAAGTGTGCAATCACACATGAAATGCAATAATAAAGAACAATACAGTGCAGGTGAGAAATAATACTGGAAAGGTGATGGATTTTATTATTATTTTAAATACTTTACAGCTGTATCTAAATGTGTAAATACAAATACAGTGTAAAAAAGTAGAGCATATCATTTATAAAGCTGGGTTTTGAGTACTTTTTGAGTAATGACTGAATTGTGACCATTGCACAGAACGCTTTGATCAGAAATTGCATGATTTTGCCATGAAACTAGAAAATCATTTATATAACATGTATTCATATATAGAACAGTGATACATTTGATATTGACAGTTTTTGTTTCACCACACCTGGCTTTTCAAGGCTTTCATAATGCAGATGTATGCAGGCCTATTAAGACTGAAAGGTTAAAGGCATGAAAGTCTTACTATAAAACCTTTTAACTTTCTTTTCAGGGATAAAGAAATTGCGTTACGGGAGAAGCAAAAGGGGAAGGACTGGGGGAGAACTGGGGGAGGAGGGGAATGGCAGCTGGTACTGCACTTGTGAGGGATAAGGTCAGTGGCAGAAATACCCACACAGAGTCTCTAGGGACAACCGCAGAAACATTCATTCAAATCCTCAAATCTCAAATAAATACCTCTCTAGGGGAGTGGGGGGTTTTTTTGTTTGTTTTTTTTCTTCCTTTTTTCCATCTCATTGCATTCAGTAGGCCTCTACCCATGGTTATTATTCACTGCTCATTATCACTGCTCTGATTAATAAGAGCAATTTCAGGGTCCCCTGGTATTAGAGTGGAAAAAAGGAGTGGTGCGTTTTCTGTTATAAACACAGTGAGTGTGCTACTTAGAATAGAAAGAAGGAGGGAAAGCAGCAGGTGATATTTGCCTAAGCTCCTTATCCGAGCGCCTGCAGCTTTAGGGGGCAAGGATTTCACAATAATTTCTCAATAAATAAGAAAAGATATCTCAGTGGTCAAGAACTGGTCAAGACCAACCTGAACTTGACAATAAATTCAACGCGGTATGTGATCTTTCACATCTTTAATGGCTACATTTCTTCAAATGGCCCCAGAGTATAACAATTTCTTTCCATTTTCAGATTATTTTTGGAGATGGTGCATAGGTGCACAGTGCGACACTCAAATACTGTATGTTCCCATTTTTTCTATATCCCTTTCATTTCTCAATTATTAATTACCAGAAGGGAAAAAAACAGCTTGCCTGTTTGTAAGAAAGTCAGACTGCGGAGCTACAGAATCACAAAGCTCAGGTCTTAAGATAACAGCACCTACTACACTGTGCAAACAGCCTTCTACCTGTTCACAGTGACGGTCAGTGTGGTCAGCGCTCTCCGACACTCCCTCCCTCACGTAGTCCTGTGGTGACAATAAAATGAACTGTCGTCTCTATCACAGAAAAACAACTCTCCTGTGCCAAAGCAATCCCAAAATTCTCATGAGCGGGCCAGTTCAGGTCAGCAGTCAGCGGCAGATGATGCCATGAAAAAGGCAAAGCCCAAATGTTCTTCTTCCCAGAAATGGCTCACACAGTTTATGTGGGGAATCAGGTTCTCCGATTCGACCAAACATTAATCAAGCATAAAAAGCATACAATATGCAGAAACTATACATGGCTCATGACAATGTACCAGCTCTCGACAGCAATAAAGTTTAGCCTGAAAGTGAATCTAATTTATTTTTGAACTTATTGCCAAGTCACTGATCAGTAATGCAATTAACATGGGAAAAATGCTATTACTTGATTGAATAGTGTTTTCCTAAATGTAATGGTGCACTGAAGCCTTGCTTAGATTTAAGTGCTGTCTTAGCTAGTCTCAAATTAAAAAAACGATTTACAGATAACCTGATGGAAATCCCAATTGACATGTATTTTTAAATATTGCATCTCTGGATCGTTTCCTGCACCTTGAAGCAGAATATTGGTTAAGATTTAATGAAATGAAGGTGTTGAAGCAGGAAGGATAGTGGGAGACAAAGATCAAGTGTAACAGTGATGAAAGCATCACAGAGATGCAGAACTCCTCTACGTGCCCCTCACAGACCTCTGTGTTACAAATACATCGACGCAATTCGTCTTCTCCACAGACTCATTTTCATAGCTTGATGTAGCGACAAAAGCAGCAATGCCCACACTGGCCTTGTTTAAGGCAGCATTTGATTTTTCTTATAGGCATTTGTGAGGTGTAAAAAGAAAACTTGCTGTGAAGTCACCTTCAAAGAAATGCCCCGGTGCCAAGGAATTACAAAGCTAAAATAGTTTCTCTGGGAGGAGGCAGCGATTCTATTATTCTTTAAAATGCAGAGCAATGGCTTTTATGAGAGTGTGGAGAAGCCATCTGAGAAGCAGGTCAGGAGAGTGAGCGGCTTGGCCCTGAGCACATTGTGTCTTATCCCTCTCCATTTCCACCACCTTGTCCCTGAATAATGGGCAGACCTCGTCGTTGCCCCCGGAGGCTAATGGCTTCTCATGGAGGAGAAATCAACACAGAAATACCTCCACGGGTAATCCGCCTCTTTAACCAGCAACATGCCACGTGTCCAATTCCACGGTGTTCAAAATAGCATCACAGAAATAAGCGATTCCACCTCTCTGGGATACTGCCTTAATATGCTCCATGAGAGCCGCTCATGAAAAATATATAATCTTCCAAGGCAATC
Organism: Micropterus dolomieu; assembly: GCF_021292245.1. Lineage (NCBI taxonomy): Eukaryota > Metazoa > Chordata > Actinopteri > Centrarchiformes > Centrarchidae > Micropterus > Micropterus dolomieu. The sequence continues at coordinate 9,299,080 of NC_060164.1, read as the reverse complement.
TACCGGAAATATGGCTGGCTGAATACCTTTTCCTATTGGTGATGATACCCTGTGCCTGACAATGATGAACTGTTATGTAACTTCAAAAGCGATGGATAGGGAAACTGAAAAATTTGATAAATTGGAAAGTAATATGTAAAGCAGTGTCAGACTCAAACTCACAGAGACAGCTAACTTAAAACTCACTATAGTGACACATACAAAATCAATGCCAGGGTCAAATGGATTGTTTTCATCTTTGTTCACACTGTGATGAAAGGCAATAAAAGACAATCTATACTGTAAAAACGTTTGTGAACTGAGAGTAGCCACCAAATTTAACTGGGTGAGGAATGTGCAATCTGGATCTGAGAGTACCCCCCACATCTGAAACACTTATGCATAAATATATTAAAACATAAATCATACAAAACTAAATGGAAATGCAATAGCATTTTTACAATAACATGGGCCCTACATCTGCAGGTATTATGCAGGCAAATTCGAGCATGTGCACATGTATGCAGATACACAAATAAATATAAAGTGAACACGAATGCTCTCTAAATGAAAATATAACCCTGCTACAGGCATATTCCATATGATGAATTATTGAATAACATGCTAGAACTGTTGTACATGTAAATAAAAAAAATGCATGAAGTTGCATGTGTGTGGGAGCCTCCCAATTCAATATATCCAATTCAGCATACCTATTCTATAGCAGAAGCTTCACTTTAAAGTACGAAAAAAAATAACATTAACACTACTACTATTTGTTTAACACCACACCAACCACTTGAGGTAAAATGTTTAATTTCAGCGATTAATGAAAGGTCAACACCATCTCATTAACAGTTGAGAAATATCACGTATCGCAATCAACAAAGAAGAAACAATTAAACGCCTGATGCCTCCAGTGCTCTCCTGTGACTGAACACTTTGACTTTACTGAACATATTTCACATTAATCCACACATGCTAGCAGTGCTTTCAGAATATCTTGCTGCATTGATTCTTCAATTTAAAGAGCTACTAGTATCATCTAAAATGGTGGGAGCATGTACAATAGCAATTACACGTCAACAACAATTAACAATAATTAGTAACAGGGATATTTGACTGCAGTGCATTGATCATTCTGACCAGCTTCAAAGGCCTATAAACTGGAGACCTTTCGGGTAGAAAGGAGAAGTTGCAGATGAGACAGTATTCCTTTAATTCCACTTATAAAGTGCTTCAAACGTGTAATCAAACCATCCACCATCTGTCAAAACAGATTGAGGCTGTCTGCTAATACATGAAAGCAATCCATTTGATGTCCGTTTTGTCTGCGACAGATAAAGCAGTTCTACCTTGAGCTAGTGCAACAAAACGGTGAGAAAACAAAGGCAACTAGGCCAGGGTCAATAAGCATCTGTTTCTCTTGCATGTCTGGTGAGTCATTAACAGCTTTTTGTACAAGGGCATTTCTGCTTCGACATGCTCATTTCTTTTTTTGTTTATATGGGATTGGTTATGAATTGCTTTATGAAGAAGCATTTACTGTGGGAGTGACAGGGCAAATTAATTATTATTCACACTTCAAACTCTCCACTCCTGCTCCTTGCGATGCAATTTCAAAAAAAACAATCCAAAAATAAAAACATGACAAAAACAATATCCAACAAATAGCCCCTTCTAACAATAGCAATCACAAAACAATAAGAAGGGTAAAGTGGATGTGTTGAGTCAGAGACTGAAATTAAACAGCTAATTTTGTTGTCAACTATATACACTCGCTGTGTTGGCTGACAAGTGGGTGGCCACTCCATCTCTCTAGGGGCAAATAATCCACACTGAGCTCCCTGTGGCTGAGGTCAATTTCACACTAACGCCTGCTCTAATGTCTTCTAACACATACAAATATATAGGAACGCATGTGTGTACAAAGAGAAAGCACACACCTGCTGACTTGAGGCGAAACAGGTGGGTTTAATGCCAGAATCTCATCTTTCACAAAGACCGCACATGGAGTCAGGGAGAGATATTGCTTTCATAGAATTCCATCGATAACACAATAAAACTGAACAGAAATGAAATAAAGTTCTTGAGAAGTGCTTTGACCAGCAATAATGTTGATCTCAATCTACCCAGTTTACTAAAGGGGGTAATTTTGCCACTGCTAAATACGTGACAAGCTGAAGGCCACCAGGAGTATTTCACCTTGGAACGATTCCTCCACAGTGGCCACTGGCCTGTTCAATGGCACAAAATATCCATGTGGATAATATTACAAGTAAAATAGTCTTAAAATCAATACGGAGTATCAATTTGTTATTTTATTATCTTTCCTTTAAATAAATATAGAGTGTCATTGAAAACGCCTGAAATGACTCTTGTTCGATAGAAAATATTATAGTGTTCTGAACAGGCACAGTTTTATACACTATTTATACACCAAAAAATATATATTTACACTGAACAAAATTATAAACGGAAAACTTTTTTTGCCCACATTCATCATGAGCTGAACTTAAAGATCTAAGACTTTCTCTATGTACACAAAAGGCCTATTCAAATGTTGTTCACAAATCTGTCAAAATCCACCTCACAGGTGTGGCATATCAAGATGCTGATCAGACAACATGGGTATTGTACAGGTGCGCCTTAGGCTGGCCACAGTAAAAGGCCACTCGAAAATGTGCAGTTCCATCACACAGCACAATGCCACAGATGTCGCAAGTTTTGAGGGAGTGTGCAATTGGCTTGCTGACTGCAGGAATATCTACCAGAGCTGTTGCCCGTGAATTGAATGTTCATTTCTCTACCATAAGCCGTCTCCAAAGGCATTTCAGAGAATTTGTCAGTACATCCAACCGGCCTCACAACCGCAGACCACGTGCAATCACACCAGCCCAGGACCTCCACATCCAGCATCTTCACCTCCAAGATCGTCTGAGACCAGCCACCCAGACAGCTGCTGCAACAGTCGGTTTGCATAACCAAAGAATTTCTGCACAAACTGTCAGGAACCATCTGAGGGAAGCTCATCTGCATGCTTGTCGTCCTTATTGGGGTCTTGACCCAACTGCAACTTCGCACAGCCATTGAAGAGGAGTGGACTAACATTCCACAGGCCACAATCAACAACCTGAACAACTCTATGCGGAAGGACGTGTTGCACTGCGTGATGCAAATGGTGGTCACACCAGATAATGATTGGTTTCCGGACCCCTCAATACAGTGAAACTGCATATTTTCGAGTGGCCTTTTATTGTGGCCAGCCAGAGGCACACCTGTGTAATACCCATGCTCAGGGTGCGAATTATACAGTGACGACCGGGGTGGTCAACTTTTTTTTTTTTTTTTTTAGCAAATATCTCCTTTCTTCTTGCTTATGTTGACTGTGAATGAAATGTAATCTGTGTTAATAAAACAGTTATCATACATTGTTTGGGAATTGGGAATTTTTGGGTCTCTGTAAATAATATTAAACAGTGTACTGTCTAGTCCTGCTCTATATAAAAAGTACAATGAGATGACTTTTGTTATGAATTGGCGCTATATAAATAAAACACAAACAAACCTTATATTAACCTAATAAACTTTGTATTGATGTCAAAATGTATCTACAATAACTAATACTCAGTTTCACTGCTCATGCCTAAACACCAGTGTTGGCTAATAATTACATAAAATATGAAATGATATAGTGGTAATGAAATGACACGTTGGGCTATCAGCTAGCTAACATCACATAGCTCATTTAAACTAAACTAAATGCTAATTCCGAAACTCTGAAGGTAGGAAAGTTAAGTGAATTAAAGAAGCTAGATAGCTAACTACTATTAACCTGCAGTGTCTCCATTAGCGTGTCGTGGACAGGACTGGAGCAGCTGCCGTTGGGAGTGATGTGGGAAGACAAGACTTCAACTAACGTCAAGGTTGGGCAATGGTACGATCCATTTTAGGGGTGTCAGAAATCATACTTCAAGATTCTTGAATATAAGACATGAGTTTGGGAAATATATTGTGATATTTATAATAACCCCCCCCCCCTGAACTGTATTTGCCTCTTTTGGGGGGGTCCAAGCCTTAATTAGGGGGGTCCACCCCAGACCACCCCAATCCCCCCTGTAATTTGAACCATGCCCTTACTGTCTGATCAGCATCTTGATATGCCACACCTGTGAGGTGGATGGATTATCTCAGCAAAGGAGAAGTGCTCACTAAAACAGATTTTGACAGATTTGTGAACAATATTTGAGAGAAATAGGCCTTTTGTGTACATAGAGAAAGTCTTAGATCTTTGAGTTCAGATTATATATATATATATACACACACACACACACACACACACACACACACACACACACACACTTCATACGTCATTATCTTTATATTTGCACATTTTCAGTTTTTACAAACTAACGTACAAAAATGCAAGTTTATTTGACTGTGTTCTTTGTGGTTTAAAATACTTTTCTTGTAAAAACCAGGATCATCGCAATGCATCACTGAGTCACAATAACTGTAGAACATTTATGACTGGATTTGTTCTATTCATTTCATCCCCAGGTGTCTGGAAATGAGCAATCCTGAGATCACACTAATGCTGCAAGACTAAATATGGTGTGTGTGCACATGTATTCTCTGGCTTTGAGTTATTTCTCCAGTCAAAAAGAAGGTACAATCTCTCTGAATATGGAAGTTAAGGGGGCCCTGGCGCATTTCACATCAGTAGATTCATTGAAATGACATAGCTACTCAGAGACCAGACATCATCTAACATCAAAGTGTCTGGTTGCTAAGGGACCATCTGTTTCATAATGTACTCCACTGAATTGGAAGTCTATTGCATATTCAACAGAATTATAAAGCTGCCCGACGCTGGGCGCTCAGCTTTAAATATTCAAGTGTTAATCAAAAATAATGCACAGGGTTTTTGTCAAACGTAAAAAAGAAACAAAAATAATAAGATTGTGACAAACCTCCTTCCAACTAGGATGATTTATTTTCTTGTTTGATACTTTTCCTAGCTTTAACAAGCTCAGCAGCTGCCATCCATCTGATGCACACTGTCGTTGCCTGCATTTTGCATGCGTTCAACTATACATACAATAAACAAGTGCTATTGTATAACTACATGATCATGAGGCTTAGACCAACTTCTGCATTTCGTTTAGACTTATTTGGTATGTAGAGTGCAAACAAGTGTCACACATATTCAAGTGGTGACATGTCTGAGGTGAGTGAAGGTCTTTATATACTGCAATTTCCATGAGCAGTGTGCATATCAGAAAGGCTGGCATAAACAAATAAACACACAGAGCCCTGTTCTTATTAAAGTTCTCCTCTTGATCAACAAAAACACAGAAACACTGCCCATCTTAAATTCCCTTCACTGTCTCGCAATCAGTCCAGGCAGCCATGCACAATGAGACAGCTCGGTTTACTTTGAAATAAATCAATAAAAAATACCTCTAGGAACTTCTGCAAGTATACATGACACTCAGATCTTTTCATTTAATCTCCTCCTCCACATCACAGTCAGAAGTGCGGGCACTCTCACCAGCTGCTGCTTTAGTCTTTTTTCAATATGCATTTTGTATCATGTAATTTCATAACTAAAGAGTGTTGGCATTTCTTGACTTTATCTATCTGACCCTGTGATTTCACATTTCCCTATGATGGGCAAAACAAAAAATATAATAAGGCTGTAAATATAATATTTAGAAAGCTGGTGTAGAAACAGTTTGAATGAACATTTACCTTGGACTTGCACCAATTATGATGATAATCATAACCACAATAAGTCAATGAGACCAACAAACAGCATTTTTATCAGGACATGTCCACCTTATATTGTTTTAAATTAGGGTCCACAGGATTTAAAATAAAAATTTAGTTGGCAAGAAAACCCCAACATCATCTGTCATTTGTGGATTTCTGCGGTGCATAATTAGTAATCATCAAGCTATATACAGCCCACAATGTGGTAGTATTTGAAGCCTAAAATGATGCTTAGTGCTTTGTGGGTTGTTTGTGAATCTTGATGTGAGTGGATATTTAAGCCAGGCTAATTACACCCTAGGTAACAGTATATCATACAGTAGCGAACCTTTGTCATTCTGTTTTATGGACATTAATGCTGAGTAATACTAAACATATTCCAATCCCCATGCTGACTTCTATGCTGTTGTTTATAATGACCGCTTCCATCTTCTCGCATGCTATTTTATAGATAATAATTACTGTGTTTCGTTTTGTGGAATCTCAGTTGTATGCATTAGGTCCCAGGTTGTAACCAGTGTTCTATTGAACATGCTAATGGAGTCATTACTGGCAGTCTGACAGAAACAATGTTCCAGGGGTGATGAATTAAACAATGTTTTCTCTTGTAGCGGGACTTGAGATGACCTCTGAAGCCTTAGAAACACAGCCAGGGGTCAAGTGTTCATTGAAGTTCAGATTTACCTTTTAATTTTACAGAGCTGGGTGAGAGAACAGTTTAAAAGTCCTGTGCCACAATCCGAATTAAACAGGGCATGGATAGTTTAGCTTTGTAAAAGTCTTTGTGGTTGGTTTTAATTGCAGCATTTGAAAGAAAACCTGATTTCATTATTGCCGTACAGAAATTTCCTATATAATTCTGACAGCTTTGTTTCAAAGGCTTCAACAGATGTTTTGTATGCAGTTGATCTTTTAATATTCATTTAAATTACATCTCATTCCGTGATGGTATTTAATCACTGTTCTTCTCATTCTAAATTAATGGTATTGTATAGCAACCCACACATCATCACATTCAAAGCATGGTATATACCTTTTATGAAGGTTTCATCCTGTCACTGTCATTTTCAAATTCTATATGCTTCGGATTCTGAATGTGTAGTATTACATTCATACACGTGTAGTTAACAGTCATACACACAGAGCTTGGAAATAAAGTTTACTTCTAAAACTAATTATGTAAAACAAAATAACCCTAACTTTGCTAAATTATGTTATTCATGTCAGTGGTTTATTTCAATAAAAAAAGGTCAAAGCCACTCTACATTTAGATGATTCTGAAATTACTGCTCTTGTGTATCCCCTATAAAATTTCAAAGATTTCTATTTCCGTTTTTTCACTATTCTAAGAAAAATAAATAACTGGGGGTGTCATTATAAGATTGGCAGAAGTGGTAACCAGGGATGAAAAGGTGGTATCAAATCCTCAGCACGACATCCTGCTATGATCAGTCTGTTATTGAATCAAAATGAATACTTGAGGAGCAAAAGCATTTCCGAATAACTGAAATCTCTGCACTGCTTGCATTTAACCCGTAAGTCTGTTTTTATTCCATCACTGCCTACTCTCCATCACTGACAACATGTAGAGTCATACGTGTATGACAGTGTGTATCAGTGTGTGGGGGGGGTTTATGTGGTGAGCTACGGGGCCTGAGAAGGAGTATCCGATGACATATAGGGGGGATTGTGACCGCATGCTGCAGCTGTTCAACACCCATCACCATCAGGTAAGCACACCAACAGGACTCAAGACATGTGCATGAAAGGCAAAACAAAATACACAGATCTTAAACAAAAGGCCTGTTCCCTCACTATGCATTTCACTGTGCATCAAAAACTGTCCACTAATTTTTAATCCTGCACAAAATTAAGCTATTGAAAACATCCCAATAATATGAGAACTCTACATTTTTATTTTTTTAACATTTTTTATCCAATTCTTGAGTTAAGCTCAGCATATCAAAAAAAATATAAGGAAAAATATCAATCCAACATATTCCAACATAGAGTGGGTAAAACAATAAGTGAAGTGTGTTTTTATTTTCAATTGACAACAGTAAGACAATAAAGACAACAAGACCCGGAGAAAATAGGACTACGTTGGCAGTGTCTTGGGTCTTTGGATCTCAGCTTGGAGAACCATTACCCATTTCTTGTCCATCCTCTGAGGCCCGACCAGGCACACCAGGGTGACACAATCAGGAGTAAAATGAGAAAAATAATTGGAAGGTCAGATTTGATAATGGCCACTCCAGTGAAAAACAAGCTCTTAATTGGTATAACGGCCGTTTGGTGAGTTTTCGAGGTAAAATGTGAAAGCACTCATTATCCTTTCTGTCTCGCAAAAGCTGCCGCTGCCTCGCGGGCCAAGGCGGGCCTTCGTTCACAGTGTTGAGCCATGACACAAGGCCTCCTAGCTTTTTGTTGGACCCAGGCTCCACTCTAATGAGCCATTGGAAAATCATTAGAGCATGTTGGAGGGAAATATTTTCTGAGGAGTAGAGTTGTGTTTTAGAATAGCAGGTGTCAACGTAATTGCATCCCTTTTTTCCATTTTTTTTGTTTTTTTCGCTTTTCAACTTAACTTGAGTTAACTTTTCTCTTCTTCTTTGTATCTCTCTGTTAAACTCATCAGGTTGCAGCATGGGTACATTGCTGTGCAGCGGGATTGAGAACATGAAGCTTTCTTTTTCTCTGACTGTGAATCCCACTAAAGCCTTAGTATCACCTGTGAGAGCTGGGAACTTGGCTTTGGGAGCCTAGTGGATGTTGCGTGGCAGAATGAGTGTCACCCTGCAGGACGAGTCCTTTCATCAAGCTTCCCTCTTACTCTGACCCTGCCATCTGGGAAAACAGATGATACTAATGAGGGATGGCTCCTCGTCTCCTGGCACCAAACACACACACTACTCCCATTGTGCTACCCTGTCCCTGCTGCCCCCTGGGAGTCACGGACACCGTTCATTACGCAAACAAACATACAGTGATGGATAAACACAGGTACGCAATGACATGGGACAGTTTAACAGCATGATAAGAGCTTTTGATGCTCAATTATCCAACAAGAGCATTCAAAAAACTTTTATCTTTCAACAAGTTGTAATGCAGCAGACAATGAGGGGGTAGACCTCTCTGTTGCTGTACCAAATTCTTAAACAAAAATTCTGACAGTGACAGTGAATGGGGAAGGGGGGGGTTTGGATTGCTTCTGCAGGAACTGGAAAGGACTGACCTCTCTGAGACGCGAGGGTCAGACAAGGCTAATTAGTCTGCAGCGGCCCCTCAAATTTCTGCCCTGGGATATTAATGAAGTGATCCATAGGAAAGCAGCTGCTCACCACACAAACACCACCTCACTCCCCTTCCCACCTCAACACCCCACTGCAACCTCCATTCCCCTAGCCTCCCTGCTGCTCTGCGAATCTACCTAGGAAGGGCAGCGCTGTGCCAGGGAAGAGGCCCATACAACTCCCCCTGAGAGCATGACAGTTTCCGATCGATGGCAGGAGGTGGATGAGCATAGGGGTGGGTTGTGCAGCTGTGCGTGTGTTGCCCATGCCAGGAGAGGGTGACAACAGCCTGGCTTTGTGTCCTACATCAACAGAAAAATAATGTTTCCACAGGACTAAGCACAATGGTTTGAGAAATGGTTGTCTTGTCTCCATATTTTAGTTATTTCTGCTTTCATGTGGTGTGTCTGAGCCTCACTGAAGTAACCACTGAGGTAAAGCTCATTAGAGTCTTCACTGGAAGATCTTCCCAGAGGCTTCAGTCACAGGCATGATGTCATATCTTCCATATACACACAGCCCATGCAGCAAATGTCACAACAACTAAAGTATGTGTCTTTCACATATCTGTGAAAATACAGGCTGGAGACATTCGAAATATCACAGAGAAGTTTTCAGGCACATGGAAAGAAAAAAATACGCCTCCCTTGTTACAGTTCATACAATATACTGTCTTAAATTCAAACTGGATAAACCTTTTGAGACACAGACTAAACAGATTGACAATCAGTTTAATTTTTAAAAATTCACACCTATCAGCCCATATGAAAACATCCATACATCAGCGATAACAAATCAGAAGACAAAGTTCTGATGTTAACATCCCGCAGACCAATGTCAAAAGAGGAGAAAGGGTTCCATTCCGGTTAACAGGTGTTAAAAGAGTCCATCCAGAGATTTTATTATTTAAGTATTTGGGTTCATTTTAACAACTAAAAGTTATTATTGGGGCTTTTAGAGTCTAACTAGTTAAGATGAACATAAATACAGGATAACTACACTGTTCAGCTTTTACGTGCCAAATGTCACCTGCACAAAGACCTGCCTACATATACACACCTTAATTCTGTGAGCTGTCCAGCAACATTATAGCAAACCAATAACGGCAAATATTATCTTTCTAACTTATCTCCTTGCCGCAGCACTGTTGCAGTCTGGGTCCTCTCACTTATCAAACTAAAGTGTTTCTTGGACAGTACACTGCACAAACCCTTTTTTGCCCAGAGTTGAGCCTCTCAGGCAGCATTTCCTCTCAGGATAACTAGCCTACACTTTTCAGCTGTGTGCTGCCTCAACAAGCCAACGGCTGGGGAGAAAGAGCTGCAGGAAAGGTTTTATTCAGGGCAATAAGGTTCCACAACATGCCTTTAGATTGATACCAAAAAAGGCCCAGATGGCAGGAAAGACGCCTAATGGCAATAATTTACACATTATCCAATTTAAATTAACACATTGCATGCAACACCATTCATTAGCGTTACCAATGATATAATTGGTGTCAACTAGGATCTACTGGTACACAAAATAAAAAAATGCCTATTTATTCAAAATCTCACAACGTGTGTTGCCTCTTTCATAACAGCAGTAACCTTTTAATATAAGCTGAAATACATTCATTTGCATTCCTCAATTCCATTATCACTGATAGTCTGTTGACGTCAGCACTAGAAAATTAAATTGTTAACTTAAACAAATGTCCTTGAATGTGGTGCGGGGGGTTCATATTTCCATTGTGGAGTTTTACCCTAAAGGCAGAGGTATCATTTAGCTCTTGCAGGCTGAGGTCTTCAGAGATGCATTTAGCAGGGTGAAATCTCTGTCTTGTTACGGCTCTGACAGCTTATTCTATGCACATTCAGTGTGACTGCAGGAGGACCAGAGACAGAGCTGAAGGCCTGTAGACCGGTGTGAATGAGAGCACTTCTGCAATTGAAGGTGAGTTTTTGTGAGAGGTCACTGTATGAATACTGAATGAGTCTTACGGGTCCACAAGTACTGAATCAACAAATCTTTCATGACCATGATAATGATAATGAAAAATGGATATGCAAAGAAACCTAAAATTCTACTGGGAAAAAAACTAAAATAACAACCTTAAAATTCTAAGCTGGTAAATAATGTTAAAAGCAATACAGATCATGATGGTACTCGTGAGCACTCATGCAGACTGCATTCATGAATTTTTCCTATATTCCATGTGTCATAACAAAATGTCTTGTCAGAAGACAGTGGTAAATAGGCCTGCTACAGTGAACAATACAAAGTTCTTTTGATCCAATCTGTGGGTAAACTTGTAATGACACATTTTAAAGATGCCGTGTACCGAATTCCCATAAGCACCTCCATTACAGCAGGGTGTCAAAAATGTGACCCCTACTCTCTTTCATCTTCACACCTTTAATGAACAGTTACACTCCCTGAACCTTTCCCTCCTGATTGACTTTTATCTTTCTCTCAGCCTCTGTACAGGGCCATGATGGAAGCAATGGTTTGGGTACTGAAGTCAAATCCCTGATGAGGGAGTTAACCCTTGGTTGGCTCTGATTTCCTAGTAAATAGTGCCATGTCGTGGTTCATGACTAATTAAACACTATTGATTCTAAGGTCTGGGGGTGACAATAATGAGGTCACATATCAGGCGACAGCAAACACAAACTGTGAGGACAGCTTATTTCTCAATGACAAACACACACACACGAAGAAATTCTTTTCACCTATGCACTCCTTGATAGCGTCACTATCCACTGTATTTGGCAGCACTTGCTTCTGCTCTCCTTATCTGCCTTGTTGTCAATACAGACAACCCTCTGCTCTACTGGGGGCATAGGGCGGTATTGACATTCAGCTCAAACCCACAGCTCTGAGTGGAGTCCAGGGTGTTGCACATGAATTATGCATGCCTTGACGCCAGGGTGCTGAGCAACACCAGTGCCATCATAATTGAAACAATTGAAAAGACAATACCAGATGGGTCAATAATTAGACAGCAGGAGGGGGAAACTTGATCCGGAGGCTCCCCTGCTTGCCCTGCCAACCTAACCACCACGCACATGGAGGGGACCTTTACCGACATGTCCTGGTCGCCTACGGTGCACAGCCGCGTGCTGCATAACATGGTGAATGGTGTGTATATGTGTGTGTGTGTGTGTGTGTGTGTGTGTGTGTGTGTGTGTGTGTGTGTGTGTGTGTGTGTGTGTGTATGTACGCAATTACTTGGAAAGGAGATTACAATCTTCCATGGAGAGATCATGTCTCAAGCAATGCTGCAGTAGCAGTGGCTTGTCCCCAATTAAAAATTCAGTATCTTGTGGTTTAGACTTTTAAAAGTTCCTAGAAGTGATGGATAAGTAAACTTTGTGGACCAGTAACAACTGCCAGAAACAGTCCTTGTTTATTGTTTGTCAAAACCTTGTCGCCTTGGATTAGCTCTTTGACGTTATTCATCGGTGTCTCTTGGTCTGTGGAAAACAGAGGCAGGTGACTAATCCTTCCCCCCAGCCCTAAACTTTCATAAATCCATACTGAGGGCTCCCAGCAGATCCATTACACTCACTGGTCTCCTGGCCAGAGCAACGACTCAAGGTGATCACCATAAAATTGCTTGCCACAGAGCCATTTCTCACCTTGCAATGCCTTTAAAACAACCTGGGAAACAGAGGCAGCATGATGGCAAGAACACCAACACCTCGGGCCAACATATGTCATAACAGCTTATAAGCAAACATGTCCTGGTTTACTGCAGTCAATAGTCAGTTTAAAGTCATTGCAAAATAAATATTTGATATATGTGATTACATAAACAAACAACAAACAATATTTACATGTTGATTGCTTTATGCATAGAAGTAAATTTCAAATATGTACTATTTTCTCCATTTTCCCTTGATTGTTGTTAAGTGTGATGAAACAGCCTACAGTACGCAAAGTCTTTCTGAATATCAATCAGTAAAATTGCTGGATATCAAATTTTATTCTTTTTATATACTTAACAAGAAAGGACGATACTACACCTTTACACTATTCAGTCCTACAGTAAAACCTCCTCATAATGTCTGATCAGGTTTCCCATGCTGCGTCTTGTTGATTAGGTATAGTGCTAAGTTATCATAAATGGGAATTACTTAATTACTCTGAAAACCAAACTGCTTCAAGACATAAATCTTCACAGACATAAAACTGAAAAAAATAAAAATAAGTTAGGGGTTAGGTTAGAAATTCTAACAGCCTCAGGCCATAAAATCTACAGACAGGTATGCAAACTTCAATTTCCTGGCAATATATTGATTGAGACAGCACTTAGACCAAGATACTCGCAAATAAGGAACCCCCACCCCAATCACCAAAATGTTATCAAAAAGAAGTTTTATTTGTCTTTTTATAGTCTCATTTCCGTATTTCTCAAAAGCGGTGTCCCTGAAAGCACACAGAGGCTGCTGTGTATTGGTCCCATTCCCCATTAGGGTTTATAGAGAGCCATATGCACTTTTATAGGAAGGTTAATGGTTTTTAAGGGCCCGCAGAGCAGGTCTAAATCAACAGCAATAAACCCATGATGGCAACCTGGGATGAACGCGCACAGGTCACATGACTATATTTAAGAATGAAGTAGCATATAATTTACTAACTGGCTACCAGTGTTTCAATGCCCTCATGTCTTCAGCAGAGGCATTCTGGGATGTGAAGTGAAAGAAAAAGAAGACCAACCCTGTTAACATTTACAATCTTAAATGCCTAATGAGTGGAAGTAACCATAGCAATTTAGTAAAAAAGAACATCAAAGACTAGGGAGCAACTATTTAGGCAGGCTGTATTCATGCATAATTAGCCGTGAAAATGGCACTACAGGAGTCTGTTACTCCCTGTTCTTAATTAGTTTTTATCCTTAGTCTTGGATGAGAGGTAAACAAAGTCATCAGATTAAAACTCTGCTTTTCTTTCTGAGAGAACAACACTGTCAACAGTGGAGATATGTTGGTGTCACCCATAAACGGTGCACTATTATCCCTGGGGTATGAGTGCCAGTGTTCTGTATTGGTCTTAGGTGTCAGGAAGCCCAAAGCGCTGCTTAACACCACAGTCAATCTCTAAACTATAGCTACATTTCAATAAAGAAAGCCGGATATTAAAAGGGATCGGTTAAAATGGCCCAAAACAAAATAACAACTCCTCACCTAACAAGAAGAATAATTCCTTTGTTCAGGCACTGTGTACCGAATATACTACGTAACAACATAATACTTCCTTACTCAGCAGCCGTTTGTGAAATACTTCACTGTTGATCGACTTAAAGTCAAACTGCTCAAGAATGAGGCTATGAATAGCTGCAAAAATGTCAAATAAAATTTAACTGTAAGGTTTAGTTGCATTTGGATGGATTTTGGGGAGTTTAGCTGTGCAATAAGTATTTCATATGTGTTCATAATGGCAAATGACTGGAGTCAATTATTCTTATCTTACTTTGCTGAGCATAACCATGTTTTTTCTATGAAACCTTATTTTTTCAGTTCTCAGATGCAGTTTTGTTTTAACACAAACAGACATTTGACTTTGGTAAATGTTTCACTCTCATCTCCACCTAGTCATACATTGACATGCCTACAAAAAGAATTGCACTTGTCAATACTTTGCTATTCCTATGAAGGCTATATTCAGAACCTATGATATCCCAAGAATCCTTCACCTGATGATGCAAGTATGGGCAGTAGGAAGAAAGACCATTGTCAGCCACTGTCTTTACAAAAATAAAATATAATATCAAAATAAAACTGTATAACTTTGAAACACAGGAGAGTTAAGAGTTCAAAATGAGGAAAATTATCTAGAAAAAGATCATTTTAGTCTATTTTCTTTTAGTCTCTGTGCTGTTTCTTTACTCTCCCTGTTGTTCTTGTGTTTCTACTAGATTTTTTAATCTGGATGACAAAAATCTGTTTTCCTGGACTGTGACTGCGTCATCAATTAAAAAGTAAAAGTAAAGCTGAAAATCAGGTAAAAATATGTGAAGTGGTCTTTAATGTGATAATGTAGCATTACACATACATACAGGTAAAATTGTTGTATTTATTTTTAAGATTCTGTGCATGGAGGACGGATCCTGACATAAAGCGAAATAAATGCAGAAATAAATAAATGCTCAACAAACAAATAAACATCCAATTAAATGCACAAAAAATACAGTAAATAAATAAATGTGGGCAGTAATTAAATTATACAATGAGACATACATGTATATAATTAGCTTATTTATTTATTCACCTTTGTAAAAAATATATCTTATTTATTTATCAGTTTGTTTCAGTTATAATTATCCACTTTATTTATTTATTTATTATTTTTTTAAATGTATTTGTTTTTGTGTGTGTTTCATTATTTTTGTCTTCCTTTACATTTTCTACCCTATTTATTTCCCCAAATGGTATATATTTCTGTCTGCTCTTTTTTGCATTTCTACAGACCACATGGTCAGCTAGCCGCAGCTAAATTTGGAGTGCACTTGTATTCAAGGATTTACTAACTGCTCCGACACGGAGTTCCGTGCTCTGCTACTTTCAGCTGCTGTGTCAACAAAACCTGTATTCAAGGTGAAAATTCAACTGTGGAGTTGTGTCAGGAGATGCAGTGACTTAACCAGAGGTGACTAAGAAATACTATGAATAATACATGTCATTTGTACAGAAGAAAAGGAGGCTGTGGTTATCACTTGGATTTTTAAGGACAAATAGAAAACTACATGATAACAAGCAGAGAACATTCAAGATTTTTTACAACTGTCTGCAAAGCTTATTCATCTTGTGTAATGTGTGTAAAGAATGAAAATAAATAGGCCTATTAGGCTCCTCTGTACCCTATTTAACATTTAAGATTTGATCCACCTTCATACTAGAGCCCGACCAATTTGAGCTAATTGCATTTAATCGGCATTAGCCGTTTATAACAGCAGATATATGACTATAAAAAAAGAAACTTAGAGTCAGATTCTTCACTCATGTCATGGGTGTTGCATAGTTTGCCCACCAGAGGGCGACAAGCTGCAGCTCCCCTGTTAACTACACTGCCTCACCACAAAAACCACAGAAGAAAACAATCAGCTGACCGTAGTTCACTGGAGCTTACAAGCAGCATTTAGAAACATACATAGGGCTGTGTGAGCAGTGAGTTGGTCTTTTGTCAAGTTAATTACATGACTTTAATAATTATAATAAAAATAGACCCAGTCACTTCTCCTCGCCTGAAAACATTTATGACTTGCTAACCCTCCTTTTTTCACTGCCATCTCCAGGCTTCCTACCAGCTCACAGAAGTTTAATGTTACGGTAGTTGGGTGTTGAAAGCTACGCTGCTGGACAGACATAACTGTACATTTATTTCAAACTGTGGCAGTTCTAGCAAAAGGTCCACATTTGTCCCTCGTTCATCACTTCTAAATATTCTCTAAAATCACGTAACGTTACAGCAGCTAACGCTGCCCGTTGCTCAATTAGTCACAAAGCTAATGCCGTGTTTATCAGTGGAGGAGCGCTAACATTAATGAGCCGTTAAACTATAGTTTCTGACGTATTCTAAATATATCTGCGAGCCACCTGTCTGCAGTTATGAAATGATTAAACCAGAGCAGACATGTAAAGAAACGTGAGCTGAACAAGAATCTAACACGGCTTCCTGTAGCTCCTCTTTTTGTGACGTAGATGTGAAACGCTGTTGTAGTTATAACATTAGTTAAATGAAATCTCAAAGTTGCAGGTCCTCGTTGTAGACATTACTGTAGTATTAGATACATTCAACAGTAGCTCACTGTATCCTAGACGGCATGAATTATACCGATGGTGGTTAAATGGTTTCACGTAGCTTTGGTTAGAATTAAAGAGTGCTGGTAAAGGGATGAACTAGATATGAATGTGCTACATTGAAATTATGGCAGATTATGTGTAAAGTGAAATACACATGCTTATTCTCTCTCACTCTCTCTGTTTACAGACGGCTGAAAAAGTTGCACCTTCCAGTGGCAAATATTTATAGATGTGCAATTATTTACATGTTCACTTTTTGAGACTGTAATCGATTTTATTAACATAATCCATTTAGGAAAAAGTTTTATAGCCCACATACATACCGGCTTTCAATATCAGCCTGTTCTAAGTGTCTACTATCCAAATCATTCTTAAAATCTAAATATCGGCATAAATCGGGTCTTTTTCATTTTAATATCGGCACCGGCCCCCAAAAACCCATATCGGTTGAGCTTTACTTCATACAAATGTGACATTATTACATTACTGTATAACTTGAGAAAGGTAAGTTGCTTTCTGCTCCAGCCTCCCCCTTATTAGCTGCTGCAGTGCAGGATGAATGAACAATAGACCCATTTCTCAACTTATTATTCTAAATCATGCAATGAAGTAGAAGAAATTCATAATAAATCCCTGAAGTGTGGCTGGCATTTTGAAGGCAGGACAAAAGCATTTGTATTTATTGAAATTAATGTATTATTTTGGTAGCACATCACAAATGAGAAAAACACCATAATGAATAAATATCTGCCAGAGGATGTCATTGATTATTGCCAACTGTTCAGCTCTGTTTACCAGCACTGTAACAGTAGGTTAAGTTAAAAACTTGCATATTGCAAACCAAAAAGAGAGAACATAATCCAACAGTTGTATTTTTGAAATGCAAAATGTTTATCAGCACTAGTAACACTGTTCTCAATTCTGGATTTCCTGTACCTAAAAGAAAATGTATGTGACAGCTGAATCAGATGATTGTGAGTCAGTTTAGTTTTCATTAATGCTAAATTAGTTGACTTTACATCAAAAGGTGTCTGAGAGTGAATTGATAAATGGCAACCAATCTGCAGTTGATCACTATTAAATGTTCATTCATTGTAAACACTGTCAATGAACTCCAAGATGTATCTGTCCACAGATACTGTACAGTATGTAGCCTAATTCACAATCATTGTTATAGCTGACTTAGGCAGTGAAATGTTCCATTTTTTAATTTATGGCGTCTAAGTTGTCCACAACTCAAATCAGTAATTAAGGAGAAATGTGTTTTTATAGCACCTCAAGAAGACTTCCTAGAAAGGAAGGTATTTCAACGTACAACTGCAGTACTTCAATCTCAAAACTGATAAGTCAAAAAGCTTAATTTTAAATGTTAATGTAGTAGAGTTATCCTAAACTCAAATGTAATAGCCTAGTCGTTGGTCATTTCTTATTGTTTTCCCAGCAAACCAAAATTAAAGAATTTAATTTAGTATTTTTCAACTTTTAATAGACACATGTAACATGTTTTATACTTGCTGTGAATACGATCCAATTAATCTTATTTTCATACTGTATATCCAGAGTCTGACATAATTTGGTAAATTATGTTGTATGTGGTGCTCATATCAAGTACTATTGAGATTTGATAGTCTCGCTTCAGATAATACTCTCAGACTGCAACACTTGTCTTTATAAAGAGAGAAACTGACAGAATAAAGTCCCTAACCCTCATGCGAAAAAGAAGGAAGACATGGCTGGTCGAATTGTCCTCAAATAGAGTTGCTAATCACTTCAGTTCACTGAAGGAAGCCATCTCTTGTGACTGTGTGGGACAAGACTTGCTGATGTGTGAATGTAGAGTTGACCTCTGCCATCTGACTGATCCCCCAATAGTTGCACCAGTTGACCCCTTGAGACACATCCCCTCCTCATTTGCATAATGAGGCACAAATCTATAGAGAAATGTAAAAAGAGCGGACAAAAATATATACCATTGGGGAAATAAATAGGGTAGAAATGCAAATGAAGAACAAAACATACAAAAATAATAAAACACACACACATAAATAAATACATACAAGTAGTAATTAATAAATAAATTTGATGATTATAAATGACAATAAATAAATAATTTTTACAAAGGTGAATAAATAAAGAAGCTAATTAAAAGAGATATATACATTTGTGTCTCATTGTATAATTTAATTACTGCCTCAATTTATTTATTTATTTTGTTTATTTTTTCTGCATTTAATCGGATGTTTATTTATTTATTGAGAATTTATTTATTTCTGTATTCATTTCCCTTTGTGTCAGGATCTGTCCTCCATATTTGTGATCCCCAGCCATGGTATAACTGCAATGTGTCCTGTTACTGTGTCATTAAAAAATACTATAAAACATTAAATCAAAATTTCAAAAATGTAATAGGCTTTGGCAGCAGCAACACTTCAGTTGATGGTTCTGTATGTGTGTGTAAATGTGCCACCACTGGGTGATGAGCCCTTTATAACGACAGCCTTCATTAAGCCAGGCTTACTCACGGACAGATGGGAAGGCAGGACTACATTAGAGGTGCTGCCACGTTCCACTTCAAACCTGACCTTCCAGTGGACCCACTTCATCTGCCACCCACAAGCCCCCTCCTGAGGCATCACTGTCATTCTGGAGCTCAAGCATGTCTTACTGCCCCTCTTCTCAGCCAAACAACCAACCTGCCACACAGGGTGAAGCTGCTCCTGCACCCCATTACTCCAAAAGGCCTCTCACCTCCTTTCAGCCATTTTTGGGTAAGACCACCACACTTTCTTTCTGCTAGTGTTTACCCGATCACTCAAGATGCCAACCCCCCTTCTAGTTTCCTGGTGATGAATGACCGTTGGCCGTCTCACTGACAGCTAGGCAGCTGATGCCACATAATTACAGTATCACCGTTTAGGCAAAATTACCAAATTACTCCAGTTCTCAAGAGGCCTAGAAGACTGACAGGCCAGCCAACAAAGGAAGCACAAATATCTGAAAAGAGAGGGGCATAGAGGACTACTTGGGTCTTTACAGACTAGCAGTGAAATTAGGTTTGTTCTGTCCCTTGTGAGTGCACCCATTACAGCCAATGAGAAGCCAGAGAGCGAGTTGATTAGTCTGCAGAAGCAGAGGTACTTTATCTCTCATAAATAATGCTAAAAAAACATCTAGCCTCTCCTTGATATCCAATCTTCCTTTTGATACTGAATTTATTCAATAATTTATTCATCTTGGAATTTTGGAGATTATAATCACAAACAGCTTAAATTTCATCCTAATAGCAAGGTCTCATGATTATGTTTTATGCATGAGAGGTTTATTACTTTTCTAAAAAAGTTTATTTTGATAAATGTTGCTCATCTTTCCTTTATTTAATTCTTTGTTTGGTTTGATTTGCAATTTTAATAAAAAAGATAAAAGATTATCATTAAAAATGGTACTTCCGCTCCTATTACAAACACAAATCCAACATTTATATTTAAAACTATTAGTATTTGATATCATAATAACTACCAGACAGACTGAGTGACTGAGGTACCAGACAAAACACTAAAACAATCAAACCTGTCTGAGAAAGTCCTAGGTAGACCCATCTGGTAAATGGAGAGTGCATGAAGTGACAAAGTGACATTTATGACGTGAGTGCTAACAGTGAGCAGTAAAGAAGATATTTTCTTTGCACTGTGTCTGATTGGGAATGTGATGGCCGCCAGTTAAGCCCCACTAATTTATCTACTACAACAAAGCATTTCTTTCATTCTAGCCTAGACTCCAAAATGAGGGGGAAAAAACACCTTGAAACAGTCACACTGCGTCTATTTGATCCATTATGTACAGATAAAGTACAGTCTGTTCAGCCGTCTGCCATGTTAGCCATTTCATTTGTGAAAAGCCATTCTAACAATGTTAACAATGCACTGCTGTTGCTTGAAAATCTCATAAAACATGTTATTTTCATATTTCAGCTTTGAAGAATTACAGCCCGTCTGTGGCCTGAGAAAATTCAATGAACCCCTGGGATTGTAGGACACAGTGGATGAATTAAAAATTGTATGGTGGTCAATCTAAAAACCAGGCGTTTTGATAGTTCCTAAAACAGTCACAGGCAGAGGAAATTCAACTTCCCTCCACCTACATGAATAACTTCTAACCCTTTGATGACATATCCATGGCTAATGTTGCAGAACACAATAAAATGCATTAACACAATGAAGGGCATACTTAAAGTAAAACAGAAACATCTGAAACATCTTGGTCAAAGCTGCTCCTCACCAAGACTAAATCCTTCCTCGTAAACAAAAAGACCTATCCAAATTAACAAATTATAGGCTGTCCGATGGCCCACTGAAAGTGTCAGCCCTGCTGTATGTGATGGGGCGGAGACTGCTTCAATAAACAAACTCGGCAGAATGATAATGTTCTAGGGGGTAATTTAATCAGAATGGGCTATATGTCACTTACTAATAGTGGGTACTTTGCTGTGATTTATCTGTGTTTGCTGAGAGGAGAGAGACAGAACAGACGGCTTGGTCTCTTAGATTAAATAGGGCATGGGAAAGATTCCTCATGCTATCAGGGAGAAAAAGTTTCACAGGCTGATGATTAGTATTATTAGCACAGGTGCAGTTACAGTAAACACCAGAGACTCCTTTTTTGTCCTGAAAGGGAGCAGCAGATAAGAAGGAGGTGAACTGAACTGGGGTGCGTCTCCCAAAGGTGTTTTGTCTAACTATGGTTCCACTGAAGCTCGCAACCAAAAATACTGTTTCTGAAAATCAAATGCTGGAACAAACATTCAAAGCTGCTACCGCAACGTTTGTGGCAACAACAGGTCTCGGTCTCTGGCTGTTTGGTGCATGTGTATAGCTGCCATGTTTATAAAATTAGTACTACTCTGTCACTGAGTTGTTTAACTTTGTTGTAAGGCTTATTAGCCACTCTCTTTCATTGTGTCAATAATCCATAAATAGGAAAATCAGGAATAGCAAAATAAATGACTGGTCCTACACACATTTAGTTCAAGAGTCATTAGGTTAAAGAGTTGGTGTGATAATGTCTCAAGAATCATATCCTAGGAAATGTCCTAGGATATCTAATGACAAAGTCTAATGATACTCATTCCATAATGCATCACTTGCTATTAGTGGATTTGCATGACCTTGATTGATTACACTGTTTATTTTAGCTTAGAAAGTGCTAAGTTGCTGGATATTGGCAGGACCTGGAACACGCCGTCGTATACGCCGATCCAGAGCATCACAAACATGCTCAATGGGTGACATGTCCTGTGAGTATGCTGGCCATGCAAGAACTGGGATGTTTTCAGCTTCCAGGAATTGTTTACCGATCCTTGCAACATGGGGCCGTGCATTATTATGCTGCAACATGAGGAGATGGTCGTGGATGAATGGCACAACAGTGGGCCTCAGGATCTCGTCACGTTATCTCTGTGCATTGAAAATGCCATCAATAAAATGCACCTGTGTTCCTTGTCCATAACACATGCCTACCCATACCATAACTCCACCGCCACCCTGGGCTACTCGATCCACAACGTTGACTTCAGCAAACACTCTGAAGGTGAACACACTGTGGGTGACCACGTTCACCCACACAACGCCATACATGTACAGTGAAAACCGGGATTCATCCGTGAAGAGAACACCTCAACAAAGTGCTAGACGCCATCGAATGTGAGCATCTGCCCACTCAAGTCGGTTATGACGACGAACTGCTGTCAGGTCGAGACCCTGATGAGGATGACAAGCATGCAGATGAGCTTCCCTGTGACGGTTCTGTGAGGTGGATGGATTATTTCGGCAAAGGAGAAGTGCTCACTAACACAGATTTTGAAAGATTTGTGAATAACATTTGAGAGAAATAGGCCTTTTCTTTACATAGAGAAAGTCTTAGATCTTTGAGTTCAGCTCATGATGAATGTGGGCAAAAACAAAAGATTTGCGTTTACAATTTTGTTCAGTGTATGAGTTTAGGGACCAATCATTGGAACTGCATTGCTGCAAATTACAATGGTGCTGATTCACAGTGTGTTGTGCACAAGGTTAAGCAGGGACTTCCGATGTTATTAATAAAGAGAACACATCCCTGGTTGTGTTAGTAGTTATAGAAAGTGTATAGATTAACTCAATAAAGGATGCCAGCAGGCGTGTGTGGGGGAGCAGCGAACAAAAAACAAATAAAAGGCAGAGCTGTGTGATTTCCTCCTGAAGCTCGAGTGCACATTGGAGAAGTGCGGAGAAGTGCTCGGTCATTGTAGAGACAGAGAGCAGGCTGAGTGTGCTCAAAACAGTTAGCATCCAGTTTTAGATTAGAGAGTAATCAAAGGTCTGCCAGCGTCTCGATGCTGCATGGATAAGGTTGTGTCTCTACGCTATCAGAGTAGGCTGGGTGGAGGCAATACTCCAAAGGCTGAAATCTATAACCTTACAACTGATAAGTCAGAGTGAAAAACAGTTCCATATGAATCCCAATGAGCACTATTTCTCTGGAGGGAACAGTTAGCAAAATAGCAGACCAAACTATTTCTCTGCTCAATGAGATTAGACTAATTTTAGAGATAAAAATAAATACAGTATCCATTTAGTACTTGCTGTAGAAATTGTTCCATACATGTAAAAGTAGAGCTGATTCTTCCTCATCAGGATAGTTGAAGCTCAACTATTTTTCACGTATAATATACAACAAAAATTAAAATACAAAGAGGCCACTGTTATGACAGCAACATGATAAAAGAAAATGTTGGCCCTTCTTTCTCCTATCCAAATATGATTCATTATTTAAAGCATATACTTAGAGCTCAGAGAATAATGGGTAGGGGGAGAGAAGCAAAACAATAAACAGTACAAACGTTTTGAACTGTCAATCTAAAGTAGCCCTAGGGAGGAAAACAAAAACTGAGTAAAATATTTCAGAAGAAACTGGAGAGTGAAAAAAGCCGACGTCTCTCTAAAAGTTCCTTTGGGACATTAACTTTCTCAAGCAGACCTCCAGTGTGAACTCTAAATACCTTCTAGGTCTACTGTGACAGCCAGGGCTGAAATGTGCAAGTGCAGATTAACCCATGAGGTCTTTGTTAAACGTTATTAGTGTGGACCTGTGGACCAGCATAATAACGATTAGATTCAGACAACTCTATTGTAGAGTTCGGTCACTGCAGATCATCCTCAGATGTGTTACAAATTTAAATTACAATAACACCTTGTCACATACAGTAAATAGGGGGGTTTACTATGTACAGTGAACAAGATCAACGAGAAATCCCATGCAGGTCATTATTTTACGGACATATATTTGATTTATAGGACTAGAGATAGAGTTATTAGGGATGTTTTCTTAAACAACCCTTGTTTAAGCTGCAGTCAATCTTCATAAATGATGATGTATTTAACGGAGCTTTTTAATTAAAAGGTAAAATAAAGACAAATATAGTGTGTAAGATCAGATTTGCTTTTAGTATCATCCAGAAAATACAAAAGTACATTATGCACAAAATATATGTTAATATTCAGGATGATTATGTGAAAAATACGTCCAAAGTGTTCTTTTGAGTCTGCTTTCTTTTGTTTTCAAAACAAATCTGGATGCAGTGATATCACTGTCAACATCCTTTGTGCCCACTTCGCCCTCTCTTGCCTAGCCTGAAAACACAAAGCATAAATAATGCCACGGATTAATTCACCATAGAAAAATGTTTTTTGAGTAACAATACTGGACAGTTCTTAACTCGTTAATTGCATCTCATCAGATGAGAGTTCTAAAGATATTTTTTTGAACCATCGGATATCTTCTTCTAAGACACAGCATTGCCAACGCACTTTATGACACAACACACAAAAATGTTCATAGGTGACTTAATGGTGTCTGTATCTACAAAGGCCAAGGAAAAAGAACACACACACACAGTCTAAAGAACACCGTTATCAAAAACATGTTAGGTTCTCCCCGGGCGCTGCACAGTGGCTGCCCACTGCTCCCTTGAGAGATGGGTTAAATGCAGAGAATGAATTTCACAACGTGTATGTGACAATAAAGGTATCTTCTATCTTCTATCTTCTAAAGATTCCAGCAGTTGCGGCCCCAAAGAACAAGCATATGTGCTGTAGACAGCAATTTTGAAAAAAAAAATGGAAATACTACTCACTCTTAGATGAAAAATAAACTTTAATACATTTGGCTAAGCCTGGCTGCAATAATGGTAGCAATTTTGAATACCAAAATGAGTACAATCCACAGCTTGTATTACATTTCAAACTTAATAAATGGTCCTATTTTGACAGCTGAAGCAAATCAAAACTATCTATTACCTATCTTTGCAGCCAAGTCTATAGCCTTCTTACTACCTGGTGTGATTTCTCCTTACTGTCTATGTTTGGTGGGCAATGCCCATCTAAATCTAAATTTAGTCACTTTTTATTCATAGTGCACAAACGTAGATGCCCCTAATGGAAGTCAATGTCAAAGACAATGTTGCAACATACCCCCCAGTAGTATAGTCATAAATATATGACTTAGCTTGTTACACTTGACATCGCATTTTCATTCATCATTAATCTATGAACAGACGAGTAACTTGTCTAACATGAGGGCAAATAGACAATTTCCATGTCATATTGATGTAATAGACAGTTTTTTTGGAGTCTTTCCGCTATAGTAGGTGGGTAATTACTGTCATTCATTAATAATCCTGGGCCAGCCCCATAATAATCAGTCCCACATGTGCTTGGCCCTCTTAAAAGAAAGGCTCATTTGCCACTGGGATTCACAGCCTAAACTGCTTAGTGGGACGTAATGGAGAGCAATTTTCTTGTCTTAAGAAGAAAAAAAAGAGACTGAGATGGGGAGGGTTAGCCTGGTCATTTTCCATTGCCTCAGCACATCAAATCTCCAAACAAGGACAACTCTGATTTCAGATCATCTGCTCTTCTCCCTGTGGGCACTAAGTAGTTTTCCCGGACACAAGGAAGCATTTTTATAGCTTTACCAGTTATTTTGAGTATTATGTTTGAATTGCAATTTCTCCATTTCCTACAAAAATAACACAATCGACCAGTTTAATCCTTTGTTGAATAAAATACAATATACCATGGGTGATTCAAATAACAGAGACTTCAAAAACGCTGTGAGATCAAGAGAAATGGCTAAATTCATAGTATGATGGATGGCTTATTTCCATGCATTGTTGGCAAAGTCATGAAATGACTGCTGGGGGTTCAGTATGAAGCCAAGCCTAAATCCCTAAAAATTTAATTAAAAGCAAAGTGATTTACAAAAAGATTTACAGTTTGTTCTGCATTATTCAGGATTTAGATTTAGTTATTTCCAATTATAAGCAGTGGAATGGATTTCAGAGAGGGGTTCCCCAAAGAAGAGTGCAATCCTCTGAGATATGTATGTGTTTTTAGAAAATTGTGAAAAGGAGACTACTATTCAGGCAAAACTGGGAGGAGAATTCCCAAGAAGGAAATATTAGGCTTTGCCAAGATGTAAACGATAAATGGCCCATCTGTTTGTTCTTCTCACTCTTGGAAAAGTAGATGTGCCACCATCTGCAGATATGCGTCAGCAGAAACAATTTTGCATGCAATGAGAATGTGAGTCTACATGTGTACGTGGAGGCCTGCAGACATGGTTGCATTACATTTTGTAGAGAATTTCAAAAATTAATAAAAACAATGTATATATGAAGTTAAGGTTATTTTAATAATCAGAAATACAAAACTGTGTTCACTTGTATATGGTGGACATGTAGTGCTTATGTCTTGGATAAGACAAAGCTGATCCCACGTGTTATTTGTCTCACCAACTGAGTCATAGTATTTTAGCATATATCCGAAAGAAAGTCTATAGAAATCAATCTGTGAAAGCACAAACCGAATTGCCAAAAGCTTTATTTTCCAAACACCCACTATGACCATAATAAAATATAAATAATAAATAAATTAAAAATAATAAAATTTCCAGTTGTCTTAACTCTTTTGACAAACAAGCCAACAAGACGTAAAAACTAACTCTCACCAGCTCTCATTTAAGGTGATTTCTCTCAAAAACATGTGCAGTTTCTTTTTTATGGCTGAAAAAGCTGGTGTGTTGGTTTTTAATTGCTTACCATAAATATAACACTACTTGCATAGTTTCAATAGCCACCTCTGTTAATTATCCTGATTATCAAGGTTGTTTGCCAAAGTGAATCATTTGATTATACAAATATTAAAATTAATCTTATGTCAATTTTAATAATTGTATGCATTTAACTTTAGTCACAGTAGCAGAACATTAACATAACATTAACTTCTAATTAATCTAATATACACTGCTGTTTCGTTGCAGGTTTTAACCTTTTTTATGCTACGCCTACATGTAACATTTCAGAATTTAGGGTGTTGTCTTGTTTGTTTACTTTGTTCAGTGGTGAGGGGGTGGACAGACTATTATTTTCAGATTCATAAACCAAACAGATTGTTGTTTGCAGTCACGGCAGCTTTCTAATGTGCTTGTAGGTGGAAGTCAGAGATGAAAATTAATGGAAAAAGAACTAAATCCAAACAGTGGACAGCCTTTGGAAACGAGTGAGATCTCTTGTCAGAGCGGAGCACCCACAAAGAAAAGTCAAGCAGCTGTCAGTTTCCAAGAGCAGACGAGAGAGACGCTGATGATGACAGTGATCAGAGTTGGAAGATAAGAAGATGATACCGGCAGTGAGTAAAGATAGCTCCAATATGAAATAACATCACGTTTCAAAAAAAGAACTGACTGTTCCCGGTAAAGAACTACACAGTCTATTGCAAGTTATCAGCACATAGAAAGTGTTTTGCCCAGAGATAATTACAATAACGGTACCCAGAGGCATTGTGATTGCTCCCAGGTGACATTGCAGGTTATTAAATTGTCATGGTGCACCCTGTTTTGGTGGTGCAGACACTTGAACTGGCTGCCCACAAGACTGACTCACAGTTTATCTGCTCCATTTGTTTGACATCTTTACGACATCCCGTATTAACACAACCTAATTTCATCTGGGCCTCAATGTCTTCTCTTGGCTGTCTCATGGAAATCCTTCAGGGTTAGGTTAGGACTGCTGGGACGTTTGTCTCGACCGAATTACAC